>NC_136430.1:47605000-48205000 GCF_052849685.1 Lactuca virosa | reverse complement strand
ACCAGTACAAATCATGTACTTTCAATAGTACGGGCCCACTAGTACCTTCCACACTTATCCATACTTTCCTTAAGAGTCGTCTCAATTCCACTAAGCGACTCCCTTTCTACTAAAGATTCCCCATTCCGGATAAATAATGCATCTGCCAAGCTAACATACTTCCTTGGTTCTCATACAATTCCCTTCCCACCACTCTCTGCCATTTAATGCAGAAGAAACCCCCACTAACACTCGCTAACTACCTTATGAATATAATTACATGCAACAGACACTAGATAATTCTTTTACTGGAAGGTCTCACACTACAACGGTTGGACTCAGTCAAGAGCTTCACAATAGTGTTAAACCTAACCTTCTAAAATTATCTAATTCCTGTAACATGTAACCTATCATATTCTCTTGATAGTTAACTAGTATTAACGATGGTTAGTAAAATCACAAAGCAGGCAACATTTGATCTGTTGAAGCAAAAAATGACCCTCTTAAACTTGGCAATCCGCAATCATCTCTATTACCGCAACTCTTGTGTCTACTGCAACCTGTTCTTTTCTTTACCGCAATTACTCCTCTGCTACCGCAATCAAGAAGTGAACCGCAATGAAGACTTAACTTATGTACTGACATAGTGTGATAGCATCTGTTTATCCAATGGACCTTGTATGACCATAGTAGTCAGTATTTTATTAATTGTTTATTTAGTAAGTAAGTCTTCGAGGCTCTATAAATAGAGTGCTCATTTTTGTATCAAACACTTCTAAATTCACTTCTAATTCTAGTTCTACTTCTTATCTCTTATATCTTCTCTACTATGATCTTTTGATTCTTCCCTTAGAAACATAAAGATCATCTTCTCATATCTTGCTTACTGAGGAGTCTTAGAATGCTCAAAACCCAACATAAACACCTTTTCAAGTCCCAAGGTTTCTACAGTCAAACGTCATTCTTGGACTGGACAAAAGAATCAGAACACACCCTCTGGACCATTAAGCAAACTCGGTGTCTGGATAAAGCCTCTTTCCTCTGGACTTTTTCTTTTCAAAACATCATGTACAACTCAACCTCGTAACATTCGCAAAGTTACCAAGTATCCAGGACTAGGTCTAACCTCTAACACGAAATCTGTCCCTGTAACTCATGTGCATGCATCGAGTAAGAAAAGTTCCAGTTTGTCCCCGGGCTCCAAACTTGTTTGGGTGCCCAAACTAACCTATTGATCTTGTAGGCAATGTGCAAGGAGGAACAAGAAGATGAGTGGTTAATTGATAGTGACTGCTCCTTGCACATGACCGGAAGGTTAGAATACCTTCGGTACTTCAGGCCTATATGTAACGGTTGACATGTCACATTCGGCAACAATGCGAATGGTATCATCAGGGTTTACGGTGTGCTGACAACATGAAGTTTCTCAATCCTAAAGGTTGCTTACGTGGAAGACCTCAAGCATAATCTCATCAATGTAGGACAACTATGCAAAGCAAGTCACATGGTTGAATTTGATAATGAATACTGCTACATCATGACATGCGATCGAAGCACCTGCTTGATCAAATTCAAGTCCAAAGGAACAATGTACCCTTTGGATGTTTCTTTGATCATTGGCAAACCGCAGTTGTGCTTTCTGTCCAAAGCAGTGTCCGAAGTTAGCTGGTTATGGCATCGCAAGCTAGCTCATCTTAACTTCTGGTATATCAACAACCTGGTCACCGAAGAACTTGTCCGAGGTCTCCCAATTCTAAAGTACAATAATGATTCTCTTTGCCCAAGTTGTGAGCGTGGAAAGCAATCAAAGGGAAGCCATCCACTGATTATTGCTTCTTCGATTCCTTAACCATTAGAGATGCTCCATATTGACCTCTACGGTCCTTCTACCATAGCCAGTATTCATCATAAGAAGTACATACTGGTTATAGTTGATGACTATACTCGTTTCACTTGGGACTTCTTCTTGAGACTCAAATCAGAGACACTGCAAGTCCTGATTAACTTCATCAAAGATATCGAGCTCCAAATCAAGTTACCAGTACGAAGAATCAGAAGTGACAATGGAACCGAGTTCACTAATCATCTCTTGAACAATTACTTGGTTTCCAAAGGCATCAGTCACAACTTCTCAGCTCCCTACACACCACAGCAAAATGGAGTTGTATAGAAAAAAATCATACATTGGTTGAAGTAGCTAGATCAATGTTAAATTTTGCCAACCTTCCTGTATACTTCTGGGCCGAAGAAGTGGCAATTGTGTGATTTGTGTAGAACTGAAGCATCATTTGCAAACGTCTAAACAAAACTCCATAAGAGGGTCTGAACAATCGCAAACCAAATGTCAGATTCTTTCACATCTTTGGTTGTAGATGTTTTGTGATCAACAACAAGGATCATCTTAACAAATTTGCACCCAAATCAGATGAAGGAATTTTTCTTAGCTACTCTACCAATAAAGTGGCCTACCGGGTTCTCATCAGACGAACGAGACTGATAGTCGAAAGCTTCGATGTTAAATTCGATGACTATTACGTCCGCAACACTGCTCCTTCCACTAAAACCAAATTCATCCTGGAAAGTGATATCCCAGTCTCTTCGGGTCTACTAAACATAGTTGAAGTTAACTATGATGATCTATTTGATCCCGTTGAAACGGCACATCTATCTGAAATTCTTGTGTCTCCGGTAGCTCAGCAACAACACGTTGAAGTATATGGTCCATCTCTCTCTGATGACTTGTCACTCAACACTTCCACCTTGCTGGTTGAGGGGGAAAGTTCTACTTCGGAACAGGTGACAACCATCGAGGTTCCAGTACTAGAAGATGCAACTTCGGTATCTTCTCACAGAGTCCCAATCCAACCAAATGCTCCTTCAGACTCTGAGGATGAAGAAATTGAAAACATTGACACAAGATCAGACTCAAGGGTTATCACTCATTCATCTTTCCAGGGGGAACCATCTTCAGTCAGGGGGAACCATCTTCAGTTCAAGGTGAACTCCCATCTGCAGTTCCGGGGGAACCTCCTTCCACACCTGCAGTTCAAGCTCCTACAATCGAAGATTCTTCTGTGGGGTGCTCTCAACTCGAGGGGGAACTACTGTCTCTAACCGCAGACTGCTCTGATGTTAAAGATATTCCCTATACCGCAGTCGATGATCACCCTCAAACTCATTTTCACATCTGGGCGAAAGATCACCCACCAGGTCAAATCATTGGTAACCCATCCGCATGTATACAAAGTCGATCTTCTAGTGATCTAACGGACCACTGCCATTACGCAAACTTCATGTCCGCAGTCGAGCCACGAACCATTAAAGAAGCACTCATGGAGCCCGACTGGATCACCGCAATGCAAGAAGAAGTAGCTGAGTTTGAAATAAACAAGGTGTGGAAGCTGGTACCGCAGCCGAAAGGCCACATAATCATCGGTACTAGATGGTTTTACAAGAACAAGCTTGATGAATCTGATGCGATGATAAGAAATAAAGTAAGAGTTGTTACTATGGGGTACAGTCAACTGGAAGGTGTTGACTACGCTGAAACTTATGCCCCTGTAGCCCAAATGGAAGCCATACACATCTTCTTGGCGTATGCGGCACATAAGAACATCAAGGTTCACGAAATGGATGTAAAAAGTGCCTTTATCAAAGGTGAACTGAAGGAGGAGGTATACTTGCAACAACCTCCGGGCTTTGAATGTCAAGAATTTCCAAACCATTGTTACAAGCTTGAAAAGGCGGTCTATGTTCTTAAACAAGCTCCAAGAGCATGGTATGAAACTCTTTCAGAGTTTCTCGTCATGTCGGGATACAAAAGAGGTGTAATTGATCCCACTTTATTTAGAAGGGCAAATGGTAACCACTTAATGCTCGTCCAAATATATGTGGATGATAATATATTTGGTTCAACTGACCAGAATATGGTGGATGATTTTGCGAAGTTCATGACAAAAAAAATTTCAAATGAGCATGAATAGTGAGATCAATTTCTTTCTAGGTCTTCAAGTAAAACAAGTTCCTCAAGGGATTTTCATTCATCAGGAAAAATACACCTCGGAGCTGCTGAAGAAATACTCAATGCACAATTGCTCCTCAGCCAAAGTTCCAATGGCCTTTGGATACAAGATCTCTGCTGATCCTACCGGAGAGTCAGTTGACCACAAAACTTATCGAGGAATGATTGGGTCACTGATGTACCTAATCGAAAGCAGACCGGACATCATTTTTTCCACAGGATTATGTGCTCGATACCAAGCCGACCCTAAAGTATCACATATGATCGCAGTCAAGCAAATCTTCAGATACCTTAAGGGAAGCAAAGCTCTAGGCCTCTGGTACCCAGCAAGAAACGAATTCAGCCTTCAAGCCTTCACCGATGTGGATCATGCTGGTTGTAGATTAGATCGAAAGAGTACTTCCGGTGGCTTCCAATTTCTAGGAGGAAGATTAGTTAGCTGGTCTTCAAGAAAACAAAGTTGTGTCTCATTGTCTACCGCAGAGGCATAATATGTGGCCGCAGCCAGTTGCTGTTCTCAAGTTCTTTGGATGAAGACTCAACTAATGGACTACGGGTACACAATGCTGCGGGTACCAATTTATTGTGACTCAGAGAGTGCCATTGCGATTTCTTACAATCCGATTCACCACTCAAAGACGAAGCACATTGAATTGCGGTATCATTTTATCAAAGACCACATACTCAAAGGTAACATCTATCTGATTTTTATTCCCACACACGAGTAAATCGCTGATGTTTTCTCAAAAACACTTGATGCCACCAAATTGAATAGCTTTCTAGAAATGTTAGGAATGATGAATCCTCACCCGCAATTATTTTTGAATTGATAGCTACCACAGTCTTTTTCTTGTGAAAAACTTGCTTCCTTTTTTTTCAAAACAAAATTCTAGAAGCATTCTCTTCACTGCGGTTCTAGAACAATATACTCATCATATGTCCTTTTATTTCTAACTCTTAGATCATATGATCTATATATTCTTCAGGTCCTTAACTCCTTTTATTTCTAACTCTTAGATCATAGTGTTTCCTCAGCTCAAGCTACCGCAGCCATACCATATCTCAACCGTAGTCATCATCTTTCACCGCAGTCTCATTAAAGGATCCCACGATTACTTCATAAATCTTTTTGATAAGATTTTGTGCTATTTAATGATTCTCATTAAATAAAAATTCCTCATAAAAGCGAAACATTCATTTTGTAGCATACAACGTTTCTGTTTCTTTCAAAATCTGTTTTTATGTGTCAGACCTATTTTAGGCTATGAAACAAATAAATAGTTTTTTCCATAAAAGAAATCTTCTGAGAAAATCTTTTTGTTTATTATGTCACGTCTCATAGCCCCCAAACTGTCAATTCCATTTCAACTTCTTTGTTTTTACAACGGATAAAACCCCGTCACCACATATTCTACAACATGTGATCATGGGCCTGACAGTCATTAAATGCCCAGGTGTCCAAGCAAATCTTTTATTTTTTCTTTTTGATTTAATTTTCTTTTTCTGTGGCTGATAATGGCTAAAACCCAAGGGTTTTTACCATTAAACAACTATAAAAAGTTAATTCCAATAAAATTTGAAATCCGGTAGTATAAAAGCCCCCTTTTTTCTCCCAAGAAAGCTTTATGCTTTCTGAATCCCTAATCGACGAACAAGCTTCATCTTCTTCCCTCTTGCACAAAACAGTTTTCCCGCAAGTTCCTCAAAACCTTTCTTTTAACAATGGTGAAATCCGGTGTCTCCAAGAAGCAATCAAAGGCCTAATGAACGATCAAGGTTCAATCCCCAAACATTGCTTCAAGAAACTTTAGGGCTATATTTTAAGATCAACCTCACTACAATGACAGAATTCGCCTAATGATCCAGTTCATTCCATCTCATCCATTGTTTGGTGCTTTTGATGCATTCACTGATGTCGTTGCACTCCCCCACACTATTCAAATGTGCCTTTTCTAAAAATCAACCACTCCATAACCTTCAAGAAGTGCACATGCACTTAATCGATGATTCACTGGTTGTGCTCACGAAGAACAAGTTTCTGGAAGCCATCAATCTTAGAGCCCCTCCCAACACCACGTTTTTATCACCAAGCACATCAGACATCATCACAACTCTGTATCAGATGGGATACCAAAGGAAGCTAAAGGGAATCAGAGAATTCAAGAAAAACCAGTTACCGACGGTGTGGCAGTTCTTCTGTCATTTTGTCATCAGAAGCTTGTCCGACAGAACAGGTGGAACGGAAAACATTGGAATCAAGCTTCTCGAGCTTGTGTGGAGCATCTTCACCGGCAACACGGTCAACTTTGGTCAAATCTTGCGGGATGACTTCCTACAATACATCCCGAAGGAGACTCCTCGACAAGATGCTACAGAGCTTACTTTTGCTCTTTTTTGGTCTCTCTGCGTCTCAGATCTTCACAAGGAGGCGAAGCTAGATATGGGTGACGATTCCACACTCCTTATCACCCGCGACTTGAAAAGGTACACCCCTTCCAAAGATCAATCTGTTTTTGGACCTCTTAGGAGACTACCTGGAAACATCCTGGAGTCTATTGGACTCAATTCTCGTGAAGTCACTGACCACATAGAGGCAACAGATGGTATTGACCCATACCATTCATCCCCCTCGTCCCAGTCAGGATGTTGTAGTTCCTATCAAAACCCATGGTCCTTCTAGTACCGCAGTTCCTACTTCAACCTCTGTCCGTCATACCGAAGAACAATCTAGTCAACCAAGACGCAAGCGCTGCAAGCAAATTGTTTTCTCTAAGAAAGCTCCCCACAACAGAGTCAGAAAGGGTGAAAATCTCTCCAATAAACGCAAGTCCAAGACTATTGAGTCCTCAGATGAAACTCCTCCCTCTCCCTCTGAATCTAATGACATCCCTGTCAATGTTGAAGAAGACTCTGATCACGACTCCAGTGATCTTTTCAGACGCAAAAAGTTGAAAATTACCCATAGTCATAGCCAAATGCGTGACCGTACTCATACCATAGTCTCTCGATAGACTCTGGTAGTCCTTGGAGCCCCCTCATGCTTACTCGCTTCTACCCTCTCTTCCTACTCAGATACAAAAGGTGTATACATTTCAACAGAACACGGAGACAACACCTCAGTTGGATCCCAAGAGGATCTCATTGGTACAACACGCCCTAAGGTCTCCAGGGCAGTACACCTACACGTTTTAAGCCTGAGGTGTGGCACTCCATCCTTCTTTCGGTAACACAAACACTTCAAACACATGACCCACTACAGGCCAATTCTTCAGCTCATGCCAGAACCTAGCCGAGGCCAAACTTGACTACAGGTCAAGGAGACCAAGGAAGCTCAGGAAATCCTACTCCGCCATCATTACATTCAAGTGGTTTAGGTGTGGTGAGCACCAATGTGAGAGGATCCACAAACCCGGGGGACACCCCGGTGCGAACTCAAGGATTTGTCGGTTACGGTTCTGACGATTCCTGGACTCGGTACCAACCTAGTACCAAATCCGGAATCAAGAAATATGCAGCTTTTCGCAGGGCTTTTCAGGCACGTAAGGCTCAACAAACTCAACAACTTCAGCAATGGGAAAAGGATATCCAAAACATAGCTAAGTACTAGGCTGATGCATTCAGCAACGCGAAAATTGTCCATGATATCCTGCAGATTCAAAAATGGATGTTCACAATGGAAGCCACGGTGCAACAAGCTTAGAATCTTCAAGATGGTGCTGGTCCATCTAAGCCTCCTCCAACTGCTAAAAATCATGACTCCAACGCTGATGGCACCGCAATAAAGATCAGCCCAAGTCTGATGTTTGGACTTGATGATCTGGATGTTGATGAAATTAACCAACCTGCTCATTCAGACGATTTTGTAATGATTTTTGACGAAGAAGAAGAAGCAAGTGGTTCCCAACACTCCACTTCTAAGCCCAAAGAAAAGAAGAAGGAAAAGAAAATAGCAGTTACAAGAAAAGAATTTCTCTCCCTATAATTGAAAGTCGACCAAATTTTAGCCGTAGTGTCTTCCAACAAAACCCAACACTCTGAGATCCTTACTCCGCAGTCATTAGTTGAAAGATTTGAAACTCTTGAAACAAGGTAACGTCTCGCAGCAGAGCGCATCACTCTCAAAATTGAAATGGGTATTAGAGCCCTCCATAACAGTCGCAATGCAAATCACAAACAGTTCTTTTCCACTGCTGAAACTCTCATCCAGGAAGTCACAGCCATTAAAGAAGAAAACAAGTCTACCCTCGAACAAAAAGCTACTCACTCTCGGAATCTTGTGCAAGAGATTCACAATGCTTATGAGTCAGAAATTGCGGTCCTCCAAACCACCATCAACAATTTCAGACGTTCAGTCTCTGCTCCATCTCACGTCAATGATATCCTCAAGCTTACCAAAGAAATCCACCAACTCCTATTCAATACCGAATTTCCATCAAATGTTCAAATATCTGAGTTGCTCAAGTCTCAGTTTGACACAACGTTTCAAAGATTGATGTCCTCAGACAATGGTTTGAGGAGCAACAAATCGTTTCTTCCTCAAAAGGGGGGAAGTGAACACTCTCATCCTCAGCAGAATCAATCTACCACAGCAATCCCAATCCCAACCTTTGGTCCAACTCATCAAAGAATCGATACTCAGCAACCACCATCGCAACCAACACCGCAAGTATCTCCCAAACAAACAACTCTCGTTCAAACTTCACCACACTCACCTAAATCTCCTCCACCGGAACAAGATTCTCCACAAAAAGAAGGTCAACACCAGTCTTGTCACACCAAGAAACTCCCCCTCACCTCAAGAACTTGGAATCATCAATGTCATCGGTTCACTCCATTGACTCTCCTGCCACTCTTCAACGGACACAAGACTGCTGAGCTGCAAAATTTGCTGAATAGATCTAGAGAGATCACGGCTTTGACACAACGATTGATGAAACCTTGATCCATTCCTGGGTCAATCCCTCTCGGAGACTTCTTGATGATGACTACAGGCCAGTCCTAACATATGATGAACCGCCTTCTGATGGATACTAGGATGTCCCAATCTCTCCCAATGCCAAATTTTTCACTATCTTTGAGCCATTTCACCTTAGCCTCCCTGATGACCAAAGGCTTCCTCTTGAATTTGAACGACTTAGTCAATTTCATGCCAAGCATGGAACTAAGTTTGAAAGTATTTGGTCTAATGATAGGCCATCAGCAGTGAAATGTTACAAGATAAGGAAGTTCATGAAGACGGAGTTCCTTCAGTATACGCTTACGAGAAGAGGTGATGATTGCATCAGGACTCAAGCTGACTTTCCTTGTATGAACTGTTGCAAGGGTCTTTCAATTCAAGTCTGAGAAGCATCCGAAGATGAATATTGCATATGAGAACGCTTGCGAATATCTCAAAACAACCATTTGTGACTTTGCTAAGATCGATGCTGATATTCATCCATTACTTGCCCAAATGTTCAATCTCCCAGCTCTTGAACCTGCACCAGTGTTCACCGAAGGATATCAAGAATGGTCCTTAGCAGCAACCAACTTCCCTGAACATGGAGTTGTTTTTAAAAGAGTCAACAATGACATCAAGTACTTCATACCGATCACCGCAATGCATCGTGTGACCCGCAGGCAACTTTAAGTTACTATGACTTCGGTTCAGAGATCCGAGCATACCACTGAAGAAGTGAAGTTTGATATTTCGAGAAGAATCACCTGACTAGGAGAAGTTAGAAAGTTTTGGTTGCTGCTCATCAAATTTTCGAAGCTTGATAAATAAATGAAGATAAGTTGAAGAGGTCAATTAGGGTAAATTGTTGAAGCAAAAAGTGACCCTCTTAAACTTGGCAATCCGCAATCATCTCTGCTACCGCAACTCTTGTGTCTACCGCAACCTGTTTTTTTTTTTACCGCAATTACTCCTCTGCTACCGTAATCAAGAAGTGAACCGCAATGAAGACTTAACTTATGTACTGACTTAGTGTGATAGCATCTGTTTATCCAATGGACCTTGTATGGCCATAGTAGTCATTAGTTTATTAATTGTTTATTCAGTAAGTAAGTCTTCGAGGCTCTATAAATAGAGTGCTCATTTTTGTATCAAACACTTCTAATTCCAGTTTTACTTATTATCTCTTATATCTTCTCTACTATGATCTTTTGATTCTTCCCTTAGAAACATAAAGATCATCTTCTCATATCTTGCTTACTGATCATCTGTAACGCCCGTAAATCCAGGCTAGTCAATTTAGAGATAATAGGGGTCGAAAACGACTTTTCGACAAAAGATTATTTAGAAGAAATAATCTTAACCAAGTTGTAGAATATGTCTCAAGGGTTCCGTACATATAAAGAACGCCGGAATCCGAGTTATAACGAAAAAGTTATGGCACGTCGAAGTTTTACGGCAAAACCGGCACGGCACCGAGAGACGTAAATAGTGAATTTACGGTAGAAGAATTTTTAGCCTTATAAATCTAAACAAACGTTGTAGTATACGTTAAACCGAGAACAGACAAAAAAAGAACGCCCAAATCTGACTTCGTATGAGGAAGTTATGAATTTTCTAAGATTTGGATTAGCAGTGCACAGCCCGAAACTCAAATTTTAGATCGAGCGGTTTTTGGCCTACGCGACCTAAATGAGAATTGAAGATCTCATTAATAGGAACTCAACGGTAAAAAGACAGACAAAAACAGAGTCCGTATGTAGAAGTTATGAATTTTACGCGGACATTTAACAATATAATCTCCTCGTACTGTTCAATTTAAGATCGGTCGAGAATTAACCGACGGAGTCAAAACGAAAGTTGTAGATCCTATTTTTACCTACGCGTGGATATAAAGAACGTCAAAAACGGAGCTCGTATGTGAAAGTTACGGATTTTAGAAGTCGGAAGTGTGCTATGCGAAAATGGGTGATGTGGCACAATCTTGGCCATTGCTTTCTCCCCCAGTCTTGCCACTAGATGGTGACATGTGGCACCAAGTTCAGCCATTTTCACCCTATAAATAGAACCTCTCCCACTCTCATTTTCTTCACACATTTTCCATTCTTTCTTCTCTTTACTCTCTCCAGAACCTCTCTCTAGCCCCGAAACCCCCCGAAAAGCCTAGGGAACCTCCCTAGCACGAGGCGGAAGCCCCGAAGTGCTCGAAGGCTCCGAGAAGACGAACTTTTCGGGTTAGGAACGCTGCTCCAAGCAAAGCCCGATTTTCGCTGTAAGTGAGCTACGCCTACGCTATTTTTAATATATCGTTTATTTAATTATAGTAACATTATTAGGAACTTATAATAAGTACTTGGGCTATTATTATGGGTTATATAAGTATTGTTTAACGCTTATATAATAGTAATAATAGCTAGATTATTAATTAATCTTGGCGAATAATAGACTAAACTCTAGTGGTAATAATACTAGGTTTCGTCGAAGGAAATTATTTTTAAGAAGCGAAGCGCTGTCTGAGTTCGGATTCACCACCTTTTCAAGTGAGTGCATGGTCTCTTTCATCTTACACATAGATATGAAGTATTTTATATAAATTACATGTTATGTGTGCATATTATCTGAATACTTGCTGTCTATGATGGATGAATGATTTTATACATGTTTTAAATGATTTAAATATATATTTATTTTATATCTACAAATATGTTGGGATAAAACATGGGTAGATGAAATAGTTGGTGTGTGATGAAATAAAATGATGAGAGATAGGTGATGATAGGAAGGTGATGATAATTAGGTGATGGATAGGTGATGATGAATCGGTGATGTAGGATGAAAGATACTATGACCTTGTCCGACAATTTGGAGATGTAGTCATCTACTAGAGTATAGATGGCGACCACGGACTATTCTAGACAACCCGTGGAAACACCAGCAAACTTATAACCTGTAGGTGATGAATTACGAGTCCAGGTGATGTTGTGACTGTATATTCATGTGATGATACTCTAACCCTTACTATGAATTACGAGTTCAAGCGATGTTGTAACTACGTATTCATGCCTTAGGAACGAGCATATAAGGAAATGTGAGGTAAAAAGATGAGAGGTAAATATGATATAGGAGATGACCCTTAAGATAATTCTTTAAGGAATATTAAAGAAGATAACGGGGATGGGTAATCGGGTTGATTGTTTGATGTTTAAATATAATAATTATATTATTGTTGGTTGAAAACCCTATGTACTCACCAGGTTTCCCAACCTGACCCACTCCAGCTTATTTGTATCACAGGTGTCGATACGAAGCTACTTTGCGCTGAGAGATTTAAAAGAGATGTAGATCACTAGTGTAAATGAATGTAAGTTCTGTTTATGCTTATGTTTCTGTATTGACGATGACATCCCAAATGTTTTAAATGAATAAAAATACATTTCTTCGGAAATGCTTTGATAACGTATTTATCATGTTTTACTAGGAACAAATTCCGCAACATTTTTATTAAAAGAGGTACTCTGATTTTTATAAAGCATAAACAAAATTGGTCTTTTCTGGCCGTGAAAATGGGGATGTCACAGTTGGTATCAGAGCATTAGTTTAAGCGAACTAGGAATATGGATTTATTTCTAGACTTAAACTTAGAATGCTAAGCAATGATTGTGAGGAGTGTGTCTTAGGTAATACACCTGAATAGACACAAGCACTAGCTTATTTAGTGAAAATGCCTAACATGCTTTTATGTGCTAAATGATTTATGATGCTAAATGTCTGAACGGATCTATGGTCTGTTGCCGACCGGATCTGGAAATTTTATGTGTTTAGATTTCTAAACGTTTAGATACGGTATTAGAACTGGCATGTAACTTTTTGGAATAATAGGAAGATTTACACGTCGATCGTAAATAAAATCTTTCCTATCTTAATTCTCGTCATTATACACCAAACGTCTATAGATCGAATGGCTAGAACCCGAAGCGGAGTCGAGAACGCAAACGTAGATGGGAATCAACAGCCCCCGGTGGTTGAGCAAATACCTGTTGTAATGTGAGCTGCACCTGAAACAGTCACCATGGCTGGAGTACAAGCCATGATTCGGGCTATGTTAGCTGAACAAAGGGAGGAAATGAGACAGATGTTGCATGAAAATAGGGACGAACCTACCCTGCCCATCGAGCAAACCGAGCCGATTCCCGAGCAGTCGGAGGAAGGGAACTACAGCTGCCAAGTGAGTCAAGTAGGGACTCAAGGTGAACGAAGGGATGGCCCGGAGAGGGGAAACGACAAAAATCGGTGAAGGTATAAGAACTTCTTGAGTGAAAAACCACCAAGTCTTTCCAGAAGCCCGAAGCCGGTTGAGATTATGGACTGGATCTCCGAGATGGAGATGGTGTTTGAGAGTTGCGACTGTAGCGACAAGCAGAAAACCGTCTTTGCGGTCAGGCAACTAAAGAGCGGAGTCTTGAGGTGGTGGAAGATATTGGCAGATATGATGCCCAAGGGAGAAGCAAGTAAGATGTCTTGGGAAGATTTCCTGGTGCAACTGAAAATGCAGTACTGCTCTGAGCAGGATCTACTAGAGATCAACAACGAGTTTCAGAACCTAAAGAAAGGAAAATTGAGCGTCACCGAGTACGTTGCAAGTTTTACGGAGAAGATGAAGCTTGTTCCTTATCTAGTTCCAACGGAACTTTCAAAGGTCAATAGGTTTGCCAATGGATTACCAGCAGACTTTGGTTCAATGGTCAAACAAGCAACCACTTTGAAAGCCGCCATCTGGGCAGCCAAGAATGTTGAGACCCAAATAAGAGAAAAGGGTCTGGAGAAAGTTGAAGTTGGCGAGAAGAGGAAGCTGGAAGGATCCTCAAGACGTGATAATAAGGGAAAGTTCTCGAAGTCTAACCTGGACGGCCGAAGGAATGGAGCCAAGTGGTGTGAGAAGTGCAAGAAGAAGCACTTCGGAAGATGCGATGGAGAAGTGACATGCTATAAGTGTGGTAGGACTGGTCACTATTCCAGAGATTGTACATTCGAAAACAAGAAGTGCTACGAATGTGGAAATGATGGGCATATTTCAAAGAAATGTCCAAAGAAAAACGAAGCTGCAAGACCAAATGCACCGCCGAAACCAAGGACATTCCACATGATCCTCGATGAAGCAGACAACAACGCGAGGAATCAAGAATGAGGACTTCTTACCCGAAGATCGGAATATGTAGTAGCCATAGTTTCGTATAATGTAGCCTGGTAGAGGCATAGTCTAGGGTGAACTTGAACACCTATGTAATCGTTTCAAGGAATAATATAAAACCTTCGTTTTGTTATCTAATGTGTCAAGTTGTTATGTGATTTTCTTGTATGGTGACTTGGGTGAACTGCGAGACAATACTTGGGACGAGTATGAGTAGGTGTGAAAGGTAGTAGATGCCTATACTACCGGAAGCACAGGACTCACACTTGGATCAGGGAAAGTCACAAGGTTACCAAGAAGCTAGTAATTGATACCGTTTTATTCAAATATGTCGTTACCATCGTTTCGTTAGTGACTAAGAGGATGATTGTTATTCCGACCCTAGTGGTCATATCGAATTGAGTCCGACTATGATAAGTATGTTATGTGGTTCAGAGAACCAAGTTTGATGTAGCATCTGACTTAAGCCGGAAGATTGAAATAAAAGATAATCAAAGCGATCGGTAGAGGTATCACGATAGTTGCTTGTAGCTAGAAATGCTACCTTTTAAGATGTGATTAGAACATGAAGAAATGTATAGTCTGTTCTGGAAGACTCTAAGAGACATGAGTCTAAGCGTGGGAACATACGATGATAAGTCATTAGAATATGACACATCGGTCCATTGTAGTAATAAAGTAACTTATCTTAAGTTTGTTAAGAAGAAGAAGCAGTCTCCACTAAGGATCGAGATTGTGACTTGAAGGTCATAATTTGGAGTCTAACGTGAGATAGGGAGCAAGTGCAAGATCGAGCACCGCCTGCAATCAGGAAGTCTTAGAGTTAGATACTTGTTCGAAGAAACATCAAAGTTACGGTTATTACTTAGGATGAAGAGATAACGTATGGAGTCATCATGTGAGCCATGTTTCGTTGATGATTCCGGGACGTAATTATCCTAAGGTGGAGATAATTGTAACGCCTGTAAATCCGGGCTAGTCAATTTAGAGATAATAGGGGTTGAAAACGACTTTTCGACAAAAGATTATTTAGAATAAATAATCTTAACCAAGTTGTAGAATATGTCTCAAGGGTTCCGTACATATAAAGAACGCCGAAATCCGAGTTATAACGAAGAAGTTATGGCACGTCGAAGTTTTACGGCAAAACCGGCATGACACCGGGAGACGTAAATAGTGAATTTATGGTAGAATACTTTTTATCCTTATAAATCTAAACAAAAGTTGTAGTATACGTTAAACCGAGAACATACAAAAAAAGAACGCCCAAATCTGACTTCGTATGAGGAAGTTATGAATTTTCTAAGATTTAGATTAGCAGTGCACAGCCTGAAACTCGAATTTTAGATCGAGCGGTTTTTGGCCTACGCGACCTAAATGAGAATTGAAGATCTCATTAATAGGAACTCAACGGTAAAAAGACAGACAAAAACAGAGTCCGTGTGTAGAAGTTATGAATTTTACGCGGACATTTAATAGTATAATCTCCTCGTACTGTTAAATTTAAGATCGGTCGAGAATTAGCCGACAGAGTCAAAATGAAAGTTGTAGATCTTATTTGTACCTACGCGTGGATATAAAGAACGTCAAAAACGGAGCTCGTATGTGAAAGTTACGGATTTTAGAAGTCGGAAGTGTGTTGTGCGAAAATGGGTGATGTGGCACAATCTTGGCCATTGCTTTCTCCCCAAGTCTTGCCATTAGATGGTGACATGTGGCACCAAGTTCAGCCATTTTCACCCTATAAATAGAACCTCTCCCACTCTTATTTTCTTCACACCTTTTCCATTCTTTCTTCTCTTTACTCTCTCTAGAACCTCTCTCTAGCCCCGAAACCCCCTAGAAAGCCTAGGGAACCTCCCTAGCACGAGACGGAAGCCCCAGAGTGCTCGAAGGCTCCGATAAGACAAGCGTTTCGGCTCGGGAACGCTGCTCCAAGCAAAGCCCGGTTTTCGATAAAACCCGCTGTAAGTGAGCTACGCCTACGCTATTTTTAATATATCGTTTATTTAATTATATAACGTTATTAGGAACTTATAATAAGTACTTGGGCTATTATTATGGGTTATATAAGTATTGTTTAACGCTTATATAATAGTAATAATAGCTAGACTATTAATTAGTCTCGGCGAATAATAGACTAAACTCTAGTGGTAATAATACTAGGTTTCGTCGAAGGAAATTATTTTTAAGAAGCGAAACGCTGTCTGAGTTCGGATTCACCACCTTTTCAAGTGAGTGCATGGTCTCTTTCATCTTACACATAGATATGAAGTATTTTATATAAATTACGTGCTATGTGTGCATATTATCTGAATACTTGCTGTCTATGATGGATGAATGATTTTATACATGTTTTAAATGATTTAAATATATATTTATTTTATATCTACAAATATGTTGGGATAAAACATGGGTAGATGAAATAGTTGGTGTGTGATGAAATAAAATGATGAGAGATAGGTGATACTAGGAAGGTGATGATAATTAGGTGATGGATAGGTGATGATGAATCGGTGATGTAGGATGAAAGATACTATAACCTTGTCCGACAATTTGGAGATGTAGTCATCTATTAGAGTATAGATGGCGACCACGGACTATTCTAGACAACCCGTGGAAACACCAGCAGACTTATAACCTGTAGGTGATGAATTACGAGTCCAGGTGATGTTGTGACTGTATATTCATGTGATGATACTCTAACCCTTACTATGAATTACGAGTTCAAGCGACGTTGTAACTACGTATTCATGCCTTAGGAACGAGCATATAAGGAAATGTGAGGTAAAAAGATGAGAGGTAAATATGATATAGGAGATGACCCTTAAGATAATTCTTTAAGGAATATTAAAGAAGATAACGGGGATGGGTAATCGGGTTGATTGTTTGATGTTTAAATATAATAATTATATTATTGTTGGTTGAAAACCCTATGTACTCACCAGGTTTCCCAACCTGACCCACTCCAGCTTATTTGTATCACAGGTGTCATTACGAAGCTACTTTGCACCGAGAGATTTAAAAGAGATGTAGATCACTAGTGTAAATGAATGTAGGTTCTGTTTATGCTTATGTTTCTATATTGACGATGACATCCCAAATGTTTTAAATGAATAAAAATACATTTCTTCGGAAATGCTTTGATAACGTATTTATCATGTTTTACTGGGAACAAATTCCGCAACATTTTTATTAAAAGAGGTACTCTAATTTTTATAAAGCATAAACAAAATCGGTCTTTTCTGGCCATGAAAATGGGGATGTCACATCATCATCGAAGATCCTCTTCACTTTAAACTGATCTCACTTACTAACTCGTGTTTGAATGTAAACCGTGTTTCGTATCAGTTTGGTGTTTACTTGATATAACTTTTCATTTACGTTTCCTTTACCTTTCAGCACTTTACATTTCCACAACTAACAATCTAACAAATCCAACTTATTATTGTTGAGCTTTCATGATCCTTTGAGATTAATTTATTGCGCAATTATTATCTTGTACTAACATTTGTTCAAGTGTTTCCAAAAGTTATTCTCTCAACATGATCATCGAGTTCTAACCAGTGCACTGGCTAATCAGACCACCCAATCATATAATTTGTAATCTATACTAGCATGCAACTCTAGAGGCTCACACGGTTGGCATAAAAAGGCATATATCCTAACATACAACTCTGAGTAGATCCTTGGCCCTAATCTAACATGCTATACTCATATACACGTACTGAAACACATAAACATATATGGGTATTTTGGGAAATATTTACTTGAGCTTGGCCCATTGCACGCGTCACACCCTATTTTTTATAAAAACCTTTTAGAAAACCTGTTCTACTACCAATTCCTCAGTTTGAGTTCAGACACACCCGAGCGTGTGCCTGAATCTCTCAAACCAAGGCTCTGATACCAACTTGTAACTTCCAAAAAATACTAAGTAAAATTTTTGTTTTTAAGTCATCCAAAACCATCAAACATACATTTCATAAGCCGATCAAAGTGTGACAGTGTAGAAAATAGTTATCAGAGTAAAAATCAAAATCATAGAATGTCAAACACTGGTGGATGCGGTGCGATCATGATGGGCCCTTCCCCTTCAAACCAGAGGTACCTAAAACCATAAAAATAAAGTGTAAGCACAAAGCTTAGTAAGCTCCCCCAAAATACCACATACCATTCATACATCGGGCCCAACCCGATACAGATCTACTAGTAACATGCGATGGGCCTCGCCCACCACATTCTTTAGGCCCGACCTGGCATCGGGCCCACCCGGTATACATACAAACATATGAAAGAGTCACACAGACAGCTAGCATCCTATAAACATAAACTCATGGGACGAGATTGGTGCCTTTGACCCGCAAATACTGTGAGGAGATTTACCTCAATCTGAAGATAACCGAATCTTACACATGTTGTTGCTACAAGGGCGCCTGACACTAAACATATCCAAAACGAACCCTAATTAATAAACAGGGTAATAACCCATACTCAAGGTCAATTTCATAATCTTTCATACTAAGGGTAAAATACCATTTTACCATTCCAAGGCTAAACACTCCTAATCATGGCCCGATGCCCAAAAAAACTTATTTCTACTTTTGGGAGACGTCGTGCATACTCCTTAATACACCCTGAGTACCGAGTTTTCATCGAAGAGAAAATAAGGAAAACCCATTACGCCCTACGTACTTAGAGGTTACGCCCCACGTAGTCCTCTATTTTCCAAACCCACTTTTTAAGCTCTTAATGCCTAAAGACAAACGTCCAAATCACAAATCTAAATCGTGGGAGGGTCTTAACTAATAAAGTCGACAACTTTAAGCTATTCCATGGCTTAATAGAGCCCAAAACCAAACCCTAGGTCCATAACTTCACAAAATGACCAAGAATTCATGCATGGGAGGAATATAATACTTAAGATCCGATTTTTATGCCATAAGAACCTCAGAAACACCAAGAAATACTAACCCTAAGCTCTAGAGTAGCTTTTACTCACAAGAACCAAAACTATGGGACCAAAATCATGCAAATCTCTAAGCTAACCTAGTTCTACACAAAAGAATCATAAATGTGAGAGCTTTATACCTCTAGAAGTTGGAAAATGGAAATGAAACTATGGATATACAAGCTCCAAGCCCAATAATCCTTAATGGTGAACTTCTTCGTCTTCCACAATGCACCAAGAACACTCTAAAGGTCCAAAACAAGCTTTGAAGGGTTAGGGTTTCGAAATTACAGAATGAGGGAGTGGAGGTCTCAAGGAATTAAGGTCCTTTAAATAGGGTCCAAACCCTAAAAACTAGGGTTTGGGTTCAACCTGAGTACACCCTGCGTACTTCTCATGTACGCCCAACGTACTCAAAAAAGCTCTGCCACCTTTTCATGAATTACGTTCAGTGTACCCATGGGGTACGCCCCGCATAAGGACCTAAAATGAAAATTTTTATATTTTAATTCATAAATGAAAATACATGGCAACATGGGTGTTAGGATTCTCCCCCACTTGAATCAGACTTCATCCTCAAAGTCCATTGCTGCAAAAAATTCTTGATAATGCTCCCTCATTTCATCCTTAGGATCCCATGTCTAATGAGATCCCTTTCGGAGCTGTCATCGAGGGTCGAAACTGGTCTCTCTATGTATTTCAGGCGCTCATCCACCTGAATATCCTCTAATGGCACCACTGCGGAATCCTCAACCAAATACTTCCACAGCTGAGAGACTTGAAAATTGTTGTGAATCTGACTGATCTCTTCGGGTAGCTCCCAACGGTATGCAACCCTACCCCCATGAAATAACCCTGAAAAGACCAATGTATATGGGGCCTAGCTTGCCCCGCTTCCAGAATGTGATGACACCTTTCCAAGGTGACACCTTCAGGAGTACATGTAATTCCCGTGTTTCTAGGCTAGGCATTAATATTGATGTGATATTCTAGGTTAACCTTTGTAACTCATTTTGAAGAAATGAAAAGGAATTATGTGAATATTATGTGTTTCATGTGTTTTATGCATAATTACTAGGAGTTAATTAATTAAGAATAAAAATGAGCGTCAAAAATAAATATTAGATAAAGCCGATATCTATTAAGAAAGTTGTATTGGTCGTGACAAGGATTACAAATATATAAAGAATACCGAAATCCGAGTTATAACGAAAAAGTTATGACCTGTCGAAGTTTCACGACAAAACCGGCACGGTGCCGAATGTCGTAAAAAGTGAGTTTTTGATAAACTACTTTTTAGCCTTAATGATCTAAACGAAAGTCGTAGTGCTCGTTAAACCGAGAGTATGTATAAAAAGAACGCCCAAATCTGACTTCGTATGAGGAAGTTATGATTTTTCGAAGTTTCAGCTTAGCAGTAGACAGCTAAAACCTCGAATTTTAGATCGTGTGATTTTTAGTCGACACGACCTAAACGAGAATCGAAGGTCTCGTCAATAGTAGCACAACGGTAAAAAGACAGACGAAAACGGACGTCAGATGAAGAAGTTATGAATTTTTAACGGATTTCCTGTCCCAGTTTGTTAAAAATAATAATATAAAAATTAAAGTCAAAATTATCCGACGAAGTTTAAACGAAAGTTATAGAGCGTAATTTTACCTACGCGTGCATATAAAGAACATCAAAAACGGAGTTCGTATGCGAAAGTTATGGATTTTAGAAGTTTTGGCGCGAAAATCAAGAAATATTGTCAAAACCGAGAAATCTCGCATACGTGGACTTCGGCCACGTGTCCTTGCCTCACATCCGACGCGTGTCCAAAATTCTGCTAAGTCATCCGAACCGTAGAAGCCATCCGAAGTGGTCCAGTAGAAATGCGACGCGTGGGTGCCACGGACCCCCCCCCCCCCCCTCGTCGGACCCGGACTTCGGTCCAATCAGGAGCTGCCAGCGAGGCCCTCGCATGCGCAACCCACGTGCGAAGCCATCTGCCCCCTTCGGATCTGCTGCCATCTGGGAGCTTCTCAACCGTCCGATCAGAAGCCTCCCCCTATAAATAGAAGGTTGCGAGCCTTCTCAGATAATTTTAAGAAATTGTCACTTTTAGCCCCTTTCTTCATATTTCCTTCAATTTAATATTCCCCAAAGCCCCGGTATCAATTATAACCCCCGGAATACGCCCTGAAGTGCCCGAGAAGCCCGGAAAATTTATCTTTTCGATTTCGAAGTCCGACCCTCGCAGAGCCCGGTTTCTGAATAAAACTCTCTGTTTATTAGAAACGATCGTTTTAGGAAACGAAGTGCTGCCCGATTATCATCAAATCATGTGAGTGTGTAGTCACTTTCATCTTACACCTAGATATGAAATATTTTCTATAAAATACGTGTTATGTGTAATTATATTAAGTGTTTATTTGAGGTGACTGTTGAACATATGTTTTATACAAGTTTTAAACTGTATATGTATTTTATCTACAAATATGTTGGGTAGAACATGGGTAGACAAAATAGTCGATGTGCGTTAAAATGGTGAGAGGCCTCGATGTTGTTGTTGTTGTTGTTGTTGTTGTTGTCGTCTAACGGAGTATAGATGACGACCACAGACTTTTCTAGACAGTCCAGTGGCACCCTAGCAGGTTCGCAACTTGTAGGTGTTGATGAACTAAATGTTCATTGGCGTACTCCATCCCCCTCTTGGTTGCCTTTAGGACATGTATGGCTGAGGATACCCCTTAGCAGTAGTGTCCATCCCGATGATATTCCTTAGGCTAGGTCCCTTGTGATAGGTGTTTAGGGACGTAAAGTGAGGATAACGGGAATTGGTAATCAGGGTTATTGTTGATTGGTGAACTTAATAAGTTTATTATTATTGTGGGTTGAAAACCCTATATGCTCACCAGGCTCCCAGGCCTGACCCACTCAGCTTTTTATTATTACAGGTAGTGGACCCCGAGCATAGTCGGAGGATGATGAGAGATTTTTGGATTATAGGCCAGTAGTTGTAAATAACTGTTGTAAGGCTTATAATGTCTTGTTTATGCTTTTGATCTGTATCGGAACATGACATCCTGAGGTTTTGATATGAAATGACACTATACATTTCTTAAAGAAAGGTCTTGATAAACTTTTATCATGTTTTGTTTTTGGGACCAATTCCGCAACATCTTTTAAAAATATTTCTCTGATTTTATTTTAAAAAGCATAAATTAAATCGGTCTTTTCTGGCCGAGAAATTAGGGGATGTCACAGTTGGTATCAGAGCATTAGTTTAAGCGAACTAAGAAATTGTAGGATTTCTAGACTTAAACTTAGAATGCTAAGTGATGATTGTGAGATGAGTGTCTACCATATTTAAGACACGAGCACTAGTTATTTTAGGAAAGATGCCTAAAATGCTTTTATGTGCTAAATGTTATGTGTTTGCCATATGTGCCATTAATTGTTCGGATCTATGGTATGTTGGCGACCGGATCAGGAAACCTTATGTGTGTAGGATTCTAAGCGTATGATTACGAGATTAGAACTAACATGTAAACGTTTCGGAGTGATAAGGGAATTGAAATATCTAACAAGGATAAAGACCTAAATTCGCCTTATTCGGTATATATAGATTATAATGGCAAGAACTAGAAGTGGAGCGGGAAATGCAAACAGAAACCAACAACCTCAACCTCAAGTGGTGGAACAGGTGCCTATAGTAGGAGCTGCACCCGAACCCATCACCATGGCTGGAGTACGAGCTGTGATTCAGACCATGATGGCTGAACAGAGGGAGGAATTGAGGCAAATGTTGCTGAACAACAGGGATGAACCTTCAGTTCCTGTTGAACAACGTGAATTGAATGACGATCGATCTAAAGAAGGAAACAACAGTAGATATGTTGGTCAAACTAATCCGCTTGTGGTTGGGAGAAATAACCACGAAGATAGAGTGGAGAGAAATGGGTGCAAGTATAAAGACTTTATGACTTGCAAGCCATCGACCTTCACTGGAAAAGAAGATCCTGTCGGAGTAATGGATTGGATCTCAGAAATGGAATTGGCTTTCATGACTTGTGGTTGCCAAGCAAGTTACAAACCACATTTGCAGTACGTCAGTTCAGGGGTAGTACTGCTTGTTGGTGGAACACTTTGGGGAAAACCCTAAGCCCTAATGAGCCACTGCAACTGACTTGGGCAGAGTTCTTGGTGCACTTCAAGCGCAAGTACTGCTCGGCCCAAAACGTGCTTGAGTTAGAAAACCAATTTCTAACGTTGAAGAAGGGAAGTATGACCGTTGACCAATATACGAATAACTTCACAGCCAAAATTGAGTTTGCCTTACGTATTGTCCCAGATGAGCTGGCAAAAATTGACAGATACGCAAAGGGACTTCCATGGGAGTATGCGGTGCCAGTACATCAGGCACTTACTTTGGAGGCAGTTATCTGGGCTGCCAAGTCTGTTGAAGATATGATAAAGGGGAGAGCCGCCAGAAAGGTTGAAGTTGGCGAAAAGAGAAAGTTTGAAGGAACTTCAGGTTCTAATAAAAAGAACAAGTTCTCGAAGACTGGTTCGAGAAAATTCGGAGGAGAAGCCGAAGCCAAGTGGTGTGACAGGTGCAAGAAGAAACATGCTGGGAAATGCAGCGTGGAACTCACTTGTTACAAATATGGAAAGCCAGGGCATTATGCCAATAAATTCACCTTCACTAATAACGTATGTCATGGGTGACATGAAGAAGGGCATATTTTGAGGGATTGCCCGAAGAAGAAGGATGCAACAAAACCCAATCTTCCACCAAAGCCGAAGGCGAGAGCCTTTCAGATGACACTCGAAGCTACGAAAGAAGAAGCCGATGTCGCTTCAGGTACCTTTCTCGTGAACGAATTGCCTGCCCAAATTTTGTTTGATTCTGGAGCCAATTACTCCTTTATATCGCATGAATTTGGTAGAAAACTAGCTTTGCCTGTAGATAGACTAGTTAATGCTATAATAGTCGAGATTGCTAGTGGCAAGTTTGTACCTGTTAGCCATCGTATGAAAAACATCCTCATTGACTTGGATGAGAATAAGTTCCACGAGGAATTATTGCCTATCGAGTTAAATGGATTCGACATAGTTTTAGGAATGGATTGGCTTAGCGCCAATGATGCCGAAATATTGTGTAGGAAGAAGATAGTAAAAGTAAACCCGCCAGGGAAAGAGTCGTTTATGGTGTACGGAGACAAACGCAGAGTAAACTCTGGAATCATTCCCCTAATGAAAGCCATAAAGTGTTTGGCCAAAGGATGTACATCATATCTAGCGTTCGTGATCGATGCTAAGAAGGAAAAGAAGGAGGTGCAGAATATTCCGGTGGTGTGCGATTATCCGGAAGTCTTTCCCGAAGATCTTCCCAGATTGCCCCCTGATCGACAAGTGGAATTTCGTATTGACTTGTTACCAGGAACGACGCCGATAGCAAAAACACCGTATCGACTAGCACCAACAGATATGAAAGAACTTATGACACAACTTCAGGAGTTATTGGACAAAGGTTTCATTCGACCTAGTTCATCACCCTAGGGATCCCCCGTGTTATTTGTAAAGAAGAAAGACGGGAGCATGAGAATGTACATCGATTACAGAGAGCTACATAAAGCAACAATAAAGAACAAGTACCCGTTGCCGAGGATCGATGACCTGTTCGACTAGTTGCAAGGTTCGAGCTATTTCTCGAAGATCGACCTTAGGTCAGGATACCATCAACTAAAGGTGAGAGAGCAGGATATCGAAAAGACTGCATTCAGAACAAGATATGGACACTATGAATTTTTGGTTAGTTCGTTTGGACTAACCAATGCCCCAGCAGCTTTCATGGATTTGATGAATAGGGTTTGTAAACCATACCTTGATAAATCCGTGATAGTATTCATAGACGATATCTTGATTTATTCGAAAAGCAAGCAGGAGCATGAAAAGCATCTGCGGGAAGTGCTAGAAGTTCTGAAAAAGGAGAAGCTGTATGCAAAGTTCTCCAAATGTGAATTTTGGATTCAAGAAGTCCAATTTTTAGGTCATGTGGTTAACAAAGAGGGAATAATGGTTGACCCAGCAAAGATTGAAGCTGTGATGAAGTGGGAACAACCAAAACCTCCTACGGAGATTCGAAGCTTTTTAGGATTAGCCGGATATTATCGCCGATTTCTCCAAGGCTTTTCTTCGATTGCTACTCCATTAACAACTTTGACCCACAAAGGAGCTACTTATGCTTGGAATGAGAAGCATAAGGAAGCCTTTGAGAAGTTGAAGAAGAGATTGTGTGAAGCACTGATTCTTTCGTTACCTGAAGGAGTTGATGACTTCGCAGTCTATAGTGATGCCTCTGGAGTTAGGTTAGGTTGTGTTCTGACCCAAAGGGATAAAGTGATAGCGTATGCATCGAGGCAATTGAAAGAGCATGAAAAGAACTACCCCACTCATGATCTAGAGTTGGCAGCGGTAGTATTCGCCTTAAAGATATGGAGACGCTATCTTTATGGTACTAAATATAAACTTTTCACTGATCATAAGAGTCTTCAATATCTCTTTAATCAGAAGGAATTGAACATGAGGCAATGGCGCTGGCTAGAGTTACTCAAGGACTACGACTGTGAGATACTTTACCACCCTGGTAAAGCAAATGTTGTTGCTGATGCTCTCAGTCGGAAGGTAAACCTTGAAAAGAAAAGGCCAAGAGCGTTGAGAATTGAAGCTGTCTCTACAATTGTTGAAAGTATAAAGAAAGCTCAAGAGGAAGCTTTAGAGAAAATTGACCGGAAGGAGGAACGTTTGGGTAAAACGTTGGTGTTTAATACAAACGGTCAAGGACTGAAGGTATTCAAAGATAGGGTTTGGGTACCTAAGACGGGAGGAGTAAGAGATGTTCTGATGGAAGAAGCTCACAAGACCATGTACTCGATTCATCCTGGCAGTACGAAAATGTATAGGGATCTAATACCCTATTACTGGTGGCCGACGATGAAGCTCGATGTTGCTAAGTATGTGGCCGAGTGTGTAACTTGTGCTAGGGTTAAGGCACAACATCAGAAACCGTATGGGAGTTTAGAACCTTTGCATGTACCCATAGGTAAATGGGAAGATATTACCATGGATTTTGTGACTAAACTGCCCAGAACAAAGAACGGTCAGGACATGATTTGGGTGGTCGTTGATCGCTTCACTAAGAGTGCACATTTCATAGCAGCCAAAGAGAAATGGTCTATGGATAAACTTGCGAATTGTTACGTGAAGGAAATTGTGAGGCTTCACGGTGTTCCGTTAACGATTGTATCCGATCGTGACAGCCGTTTTACCTCAAGGTTTTGGAGGAGTCTACAAGAGGAATTGGGTACCAAGTTGTGTTTGAGTACAACTTACCATCCGCAAACTGATGGTCAAAGCTAACGAACAATTCAAACATTGGAGGATATGCTGAGAGCATGTACCCTAGAATTCCAAGGTAACTGGGATGAACACTTACCTCTAGTAAAATTTTCCTATAATAATAGTTTCCACTCAAGCATCAAGATGGCACCTTATCACGCTTTGTATGGAGAAAAGTGTCGAACGCCGTCATGTTGGCTGGAAGCTGGGGAGAAGCAGTTTATGGGACCTGAAATAGTCCATCAGACTGCTTAAAAGTTGAAAATAATTAGAGAAAGGATGTTACCTGCTCAAGATCGACAAAAGAGTTATGCTGACAAGAAAAGACAATCGATATCCTTCGAAGTTGGAGATTCGGTTTTACTTAAAGTCTCGCCGTGGAAGGGACTTATAAGGTTTGGTAAGAGGGGAAAATTGAGTCCAAGGTTTATTGGACCATTTAAAGTTCTTCAGAGGATCGGGAATCAAGCTTACAAGCTAGAATTACCGGAAGAATTGGTGGGTATTCATAACACCTTTCATGTGTGTTATTTGAGAAAGTTCACGGGAGATGTGCCCGACATAATTCCCATTTCTGAATTAAGGTTGGATGAAAACAAGAGGTTGATTGAAGAACCTGAGGCAATCGTTGACCGTAAGACTAAGAAGTTACGATGCAAGATGATCGATTTAGTGCTTGTGTGCTGGAAACATACGAATGGGCCAAATCTCACTTGGGAAACAGAGAGTGACATGATGAGTCGCTACCCGCAGTTGTTTGTTGATGTGTGATTCCGGGGACGGAATCATCCTAAGGGGGAGAGAATTGTAATGCCCGTGTTTCTAGGCTAGGCATTAATATTGATGTGATAGTCTAGGTTAATCTTTGTAACTCATTTTGAAGAAATGAAAAGGAATTATGTGAATATTATGTGTTTTATGTGTTTTATGCTTAATTACTAGGAGTTAATTAATTAAGAATAAAAATGAGCGTAAAAAATAAATATTAGATAAAGCCAAATTCTATTAAGAAAGTTGTAGTGGTCGTGACAAGGATTACGGATATATAAAGAATACCGAAATCCGAGTTATAACGAAGAAGTTATGACCTGTCGAAGTTTCACGACAAAACCGGCACGGTGCCGAATGTCGTAAAAAGTGAGTTTTTGATAAACTACTTTTTAGCCTTAGTGATCTAAACGAAAGTCGTAGTGCTCGTTAAACCGAGAGTATGTATAAAAAGAACGCCCAAATCTGACTTCGTATGAAGAAGTTATGATTTTTCGAAGTTTCAGCTTAGCAGTAGACAGCTAAAAACTCGAATTTTTGATCGAGTGATTTTTAGCCGACACGACCTAAACGAGAATCGAAGGTCTCGTCAATAGTAGGACAATGGTAAAAAGACAGACGAAAACGGACGTCGGATGAAGAAGTTATGAATTTTTAACGGATTTCCGGTCCCGGTCTGTTAAAAATAATAATATAAAAATTAATTCAAAATTAGCCGACGAAGTCTATACGAAAGTTGTAGAGCGTAATTTTACCTATGCGTGCATATAAAGAACGTCAAAAACGGAGCTCGTATGCGAAAATTATGGATTTTTGAAGTTTTGGTGCGAAAATCGAGAAATATTGTCAAAACCGAGAAATCTCGCAGACGTGGACTTCGGCCACGTGTCCTCGCCTCGCATCCGACGCGTGTCCAAAATTCTGCTGAGTCATCCGAACCGGAGATGCCATCCGAAGTGGTCCAGTAGAAATGCGACGCGTGCCCCTTTCCTCATGCATCCGAGCTTCGCAGGGTGCCACAGCCCCCCCCCCCCCCCCCCCCGTCGGACCCGGACTTCGGTCCAATAAGTTGTAGAGCGTAATTTTACCTACGCGTGCATATAAAGAACGTCAAAAACGGAGCTCGTATGCGAAAGTTATGGATTTTTGAAGTTTTGGTGCGAAAATCGAGAAATATTGTCAAAACCGAGAAATCTCGCAGACGTGGACTTCGGCCACGTGTCCTCGCCTCGCATCCGACGCGTGTCCAAAATTCTGCTGAGTCATCCGAACCGGAGATGCCATCCGAAGTGGTCCAGTAGAAATGCGACGCGTGCCCCTTTCCTCATGCATCCGAGCTTCACAGGGTGCCACAGCCCCCCCCCCCCCCCCCCCCCCAGTAGAAATGCGACGCGTGCCCCTTTTGTGGTCCTTGTGAATGATACAATGAACCCAATACAAGTATTGACGCCAAATATTGAGGGAAAAAACCACAACCCCAGCTCCATGTCATGGGTAGGATAATTCGCCTCAGGAGGCTTTAGGTACCTCGAAGCATAAGCAATCATATGACCTCTCTACATCAACACCGTACCCTCTGGTAAGGTCAAAATCGGAGCCTTGCACCATACCACGAAATCATCCACACCCTGTGCTAAGGTTAAAATTAGAGCCTTGCACAACTTCTGCCTCAAAATCTCAAACGGTGTCTGATACTCAAGCCCACAACGGAAAGTAACCAACTTCTCCGTCAACCTGGTCAACAGAACTACGATCCTGGAGAAGTTTCTAATAAACCTCCTATAGCACCCTGCTAAGACAAGGAAACTCCGAACCTTATATAGAGACCTTAAAACCTCGCACTTCATCATAACCTCGATCTTGGCCGGATCGACCAATATACCCTTCTGATTGACGAGGTGTCCCCAGAACTGCACCTCGCACAACCGTAACTCACACTTGGAGAATTTGGCATAAAGCCTCTCCCTCCTCAAAGTCTCCAAAATCTTTCGCAAGTGATCATGATGTTACTCCTTGGTCTTAGAATAGGCCAATATATCATCAATAAAAACATTAATTGACCAATCCAACATCACCTTGCAAACCCTCTTCATAAGATCCACGAATGGTGTTGGTGCATTAGTGAGGATAAAAGGCATCACCACAAACTCATGATGACCATAACGAGTCCGGAAGGCCATCTTCTAGACATCCTTATCTCGAACGCTCATCTGATGGTAGCCTGAACGCATATCAATCTTGAAGAAACAATACACACATTACAAATCATCAATCCTAGGAAGCAGATAATGGTTCTTCATCGTTAACTTCTTCAGCTCCCGGTAGTCGATGTACATCCTGTGGGAACCATCTTTTTTCTTCACAAATAGTATCGATGCTCCACAAGGTGAACTACTTGGCCTGATAAACCCCTTGTCTAACAGCTCCTACAATTGTGTAGACAACTCTTGCATCTTCAGTGATGCTAACCGATAAGGTGCATTGGCTATCGGAGCCGCACTAGGAACCAGATGAGTACGAAACTCAACCTGCCTCTCTTGAGGCACTCCATGAAAATTCTCTGGGAACATATCGGGATACTTTCAATCAATCGGAACATCATCAATCGTCTTCTTCCTCAACTCCCTGGTATCCAATACGTAAGCCACAAAACCAAAACAACCCTAATGAAGATACCTCCTAGCTCTCGGAACTGAACAGAGAGTTGGCCCTCGCTAAGCACCCTCTCTACGCACGATTAGTTCTCCCCCACTTGGGGTTCGAACCCAAACTATCTGGTGCTCACAATCAATCATTACTCTATTATGGCTCATCCAGTCCATCCCGACGATGACCTTACTCTCACGCAAAGGGATAGGAACCAAATAAATCAGATACCGCTCCCTAAATAACTCCAGCACACAACCCCAATGAACTCTGGATACTTGTACTAGACGATCGTTGGCGATCTCCACCTCTAATGGATAATCAAGATCTCCAGGAGCGTCACTGAATCTCCTGTTGAGTGCAAGCGATATGAACGATCGGGTGGCGCCCAAATCAGAAAGAGCTAAAGCTAGAACATCGTTCACTAGGAACGTCCCTATACAACAATATACATAATAAGCATAACATCAAATAAATAAATGAGATAAGGAGAAAATACACACTAGTAACCACATCTGGTGCTGCACGAGCCTCCTAGGCTGTCAACTATAAAGCACGACTCCTCACGACTAGCGCCTCCGCCTTACCATGGCGGCCGTCGGTGATCCTCAGTGTAGCTGGAGCGGGTGTTGCGACCGCTCCTGTAACGACCCGATTTTCATTTTGTCAACGACATTAGCTTCCATAATCGAATAATTAATTTTGGTATAAATGGTTTCGAGTTTAAGGTTATAAATCGAAATAAACTAAATAAAAATAATGTTATTTTGTATGTAAATGCATTAATCAATAATTAAAATGCAAAGAAATTAATTAAATGGATTTATGGGGTTATATGGTTAAAATAATTCATTAAAAGGGTATAATTGGAATTTAGGGGCTAATGGGTCATTAAGAGAAACGTAATATGCCATGTTATTTAGGGTTAGGGTTGAAAGTGTTGCAAAAATGATACATGCTGGACTATAGAGCGAAAATCATATTGAAACCCCTGTGGGTTTCAATCGATGCAATTATGGGATGTTCCCGATATTTTTCCATTGGGCTTCTTACACTCGTACAAAGCAAAATCAAGCTTCAAATGTTTTTGGGTGTTGTGTTCATCGAGCAGCAAGGTAAAAAAGCACATCCGAGTTGGATTCCTTGGGATGTTGCGTCATCCATAGAAGGGATGGAAAAAAGATCGAACAGTGGGCTGCTATACGACGACAAAAGAAAAAAATAAGAGTAAGGAGGAACGGAGAAAAGACGATCACTAAGGAAGGGCAAGACACAGGGATTCTTTGTATTGTGCGTTCGATCGATAGGAGGGAGAAACAAAAAAAAACCAAATCGTTTATTTGTGGTGTGCATCAATCAGTGAAGGAGAGAAAAAAATGGCGATCGTGAAGGAGAAGTTGTTGGTGATTTGTTATCATCAATGTTATTTAATTGTAATGGGATTACTTTTGTTGACCAAAAGTGATCTTGATAAATATTAAACAAGTAAGGAAGGTGTGTAGTACACACTTGTTTAAGTTTGATCAAGTTTCAAAGTAAGTTGTCATTTAGAGGCGAAGCCGCTGAACGAACGGGGTCCGGGGGAGGCGTCCCTAGGAGCGGGGTCCAAGGGGCGGCAGCCCCTGGCGGGGACCAAGGGGCAGAGCCCCTGGCTAGGGTATGTTGCTATATTAAAAATGCATCAGAAAATTGATTTTTCAGATAATTGACCATTGGTTTGACCCTTATCCATATATCCATTTTTTATGACAGTTTTTATAGTTTTATGACAGTTTAAAACTGTCATATGATAGTTTTCAGACAAAGATCTTAAAAGTTGGTTTTTGGTCTCATTTCTGGTACATACGAAAATATCATCAAACATTCTTTGTTCTTGTCTCTCTGAGTCTTATCCGATTAAACATTGGGAGTACCACCCAAATAATTTAATCTAAAAGTGAAACCGCAATTCTCAGAATTTCCAAGGCTATTTTATCCCGATTTTATTACAAAGATTAAAGTATTTCTGTGATCATGGCAAGTGGTGATTCTGTGATGGAAATGACAAGTAAGTTTAAAAAACTGAACAAGTTTGAAGGGCAAGATTTTCGTAGATGGCAGAAAAAGATGAAGTTTCTCCTTACCACTCTGAAAGTGGTGTATGTTCTGAGTACACCCATACCAGTCTTACCAGAATTTGTTGAAGATGAACCTTTGGAGGCAACAAGAAGAAGATCAAAGTGGGAAAATGATGATTACATATGTCGTGGTCATATTCTCAATGGTACGTCTGACTCTCTTTTTGATATCTATCAAAATTTCGAATCTGCAAAAGAACTGTGGGATTCTCTGGAATCCAAGTACATGGCTGAAGATGCTTCTAGTAAGAAGTTTCTTGTTAGTAACACTATGGGTTACAAGATTGACTCCATGACTGTTATGGAACAATTTCATGAAATGTTAAGGATTTTGGGACAATTTGCTCAACACAATCTGAAAATGGATGAAGCCATTTCTATGGTTGTGATCATTGACAAACTGCCCCCTTCCTGGAAGGATTTTAAACACAATCTGAAACATAACAAAGAGGAATTGACTTTGACTCAACTTGGAAGCCATTTAAGGACTGAAGAGTCCATAAGGACTCAATAACTTGATAACAATCCTAAAGGCAAGAACCAAGTTGGTTCCTCTTCTATGAACATGGTGGAAGGAGAAAGTTCAAAGAATCCCAAGAAGTCTAATGGAAAAAGGAAGTTTAAAGGAAAGGATGAAAAGTCTTCCAACAAGAAGTCTAAGTTGGTTTGTTGGAATTGTAACAAACCAGGTCACTTCAAGAAAGATTGTCGTCTTCGCAAAGTGAACAAGGATGATGCTGGACCAAGTGGATCGAAGGATCCAGAAAAGCAACAAGGTCAGATTTCTGTTTTCATGCAGAATTCTAAATATATTCAGAATTATATTTCTGTGATTTCTGAAGCATTTTATGTGCAGGATGATAAAGTTGCATGGTGGGTTGATTCGGGAGCAACAAGTCATGTTTGCAAAGATCTATATTGGTTCAAGGACTTTCAACCAATTGAAGATGGATCTGATGTGAAGATGGGAAATGTTTCAACTGAACCAATCAAGGGCATAGGATCTGTTTTACTTACTTTTACTTCTGGGAAATGTTTGTGTTTGAACAATGTTTTATATGTTCCAGGGATTCGTAAGAATCTCGTGTCTGAAATTGTATTAAATAATTGTGGTTACAAACAAGTGTTAGAAAGTGACAAGTATATCTTGTCAAGACATGGTTCTTTTATGGGATTTGGCTATATATGTAATGGAATGATTAGGCTTAATATTAATTATCCTTCTAGTGATAATTCTGTTTGCATGGCTTCTAGTAGTACTAGCAATAATTTTAATAAATCTGAATTATGGCATGCTAGACTAGGACACATTCATTACAAGAGATTAAAAGACATGTCTAAAATGAGTTTAATTCATGCTTTTGATATGCAAAATAATGAAAAATGTAAAACATGCATGCTAACTAAAATCACTAGACAACCTTTCAAAGATGTTGTTAGGGAAAGCAAGGTGTTGGATCTTATACATAGTGATTTCCATGCAACCATTCCCTTGGAAACAAGAAGTATATTGTTACTTTTATTGATGATGCATCTAGATATTGTTATATCTATTTGCTACATTCTAAGGATGAAGCACTTGATAAATTTAAAATTTATAAACAACAAGTTGAGCTTCATAAAAATGAATTAATAAAAGTATTGCGTACTGATAGAGGTGGTGAGTATTATGATCCAATTTTCTTGAATCAACTGGAATAATACATCAAACCACAGCTCCATATACACTACAACAAAATGGTGTAGCTGAAAGGAAGAATAGGACTTTGAAAGAAATGGTTAATTCCATGTTGTCATATTCTGATTTAAGTGAAGGGTTTTGGGGTGAGGCAATGTTAACTGCATGTTACATCTTGAATAGAACTCCAAATAAAAGGAGTAAGAATACTCCTTATGAACTTTGGTGTAAAAAGGTACCAAATTTGAGTTATCTCAAAGTTTGGGGTTGTAGAGCAGTTGTAAGGCTCACTGAACCCAAAAGGAAAACATTGGGTGAGAGAGGTATAGATTCTATCTTTATTGGATATGCTGAGCATTCCAAAGCATATAGATTCTATGTTTTAGAATCTAATGACTCTGTGTTTGTAAACACAGTGATAGAGTCAAGAGATGCTATCTTTGATGTAGAAAGATTTACATCTATACCTAGCCCAAGGAACATGATTCATCAATCTTCCAGCAAGAGTACTACTCAAGCTGAAGATGTTTCTGGCGGTGCATGTTCTGTACCTGAACCTAGGAAAAGCACCAGAGCTAGAAAAGCTAAGTCTTTTGGATCTGATTTTCAACTATATTTTGTTGAAGGAACAAGGAATGATACTATTTCTCAACATCAATATTGTTTTAATATTGAAGAGGATCCAAAGACTTTCAGTGAAGTTATGGCTTCTAGGGATGTTCATTTCTGGAAAGAGGCAATTCATGATGAGATTGATTATATCATGCATAACAATACTTGGGTATTGGCTTATTTACCTCCTGGTTGCAAGGCATTAGGATGTAAATGGATCCTCAAAAGAAAAATGAAGGTGGATGGTACAATTGGATAGTATAAAGCCATATTAGTTATCCAAGGATTTAGACAAAAGGAAGGCATTGATTTCTTTGATACTTATGCTCCTGTTGCCAGAATTTCTACTATTAGATTATTATTAGCTCTTGCAGCTATACATAATCTTGTGATTCACTAAATGTATGCGAAAACTGCATTCATGAATGGTGACTTGGATGAGGAAATATACATGAAACAACCTGAAGGGTTTGTGATGCCTGGAAATGAACACAAAGTGTGCAAGTTGAATAAATCATTATATGGTTTGAAACAAGCACCAAAACAATGGTATCAAAAGTTTTATGATGTTGTCTTGTCTAATGGTTTTGCATTAAACCAAGCCGACAAGTGTGTATATAGCAAATTTGATACTTCTGGTAAAGGAGTCATGATTTGCTTATATGTAGATGATATGTTTGTTGGGTTTTAGTATACTACAACATCCTATGGTGCACATACAACCCTAAATACCTTGGATCTATGATTTCTCTATTATACATGCAAATATGAAGTTTCCAAGATATCACTCTATACTAGCATACAAATATCATATACTTGGGTAATAAAATAGATAGAATACATACCTTTTTTTTTATGTAACTTGTCTTCATGAAGCTTGAGTGCCTAGTGCCCCAAGTGTGACACCTCAAATGGTTCACACAACACCATGAACACTTGGAATAACCTTGAGAATAAGGATACTTTGGTTCTCTCTAGTGAAATCGGCCTTGCCCTTTTGTGTACACACACTAGTGCCAATTTCACCAACCAAGGACATCTTTATATAGTGTCGAGATTAGGGTTAAACCCTAATACCCATGACCTTTCATTTCATATGATCCATGGGTTAAACACTCCATGGACTATCCATGAAAGCTTAGCCCAACCTAAATGAACTTGGCCCATCACACACATATATCTTAGAGTCCATATTTAATTAGTTCATTTTGATCACTTAATTAATTATAAATTAATTCTTGATCAATACTAATTAAATAATATGATTATATATTAATATATTAGAACTTATAATATACTAATATAAATCACTAATATCCTTTTTCCTCATCTTGTCTATCCAATTGTCCCGATGCCATGCAACCCAAATGGACCATGCCGGGTCGGGTCAAGTCTTACCAATTATAGTTATGGACTTAGACACTAATCCAACAGTCTCCCACTTGGATAAGTCTAAAACTATTATTGAGTATGACTTCAAACCCCGACTAGCAATCGTAGCTCTCAAAAGCTTCTGTCGAACTCTGACCTTGCCGATGAACTCTGACCTTTGTCAATGACTTGTCCATTAGATAGGGGATCATATATTCCTCCATTCTAGATATCATATGGACTGAGACATGGATTATAAATCATTCTCTCTGTCCATTTGTTGTTTCCTGATTTTCGATTTATGATGACTGACTGATTGAACAAATCAAATCAGTCCTGGCTTGGCCAAGCACTCACATGTGTCATCGCTAAATCATCGAGGGGCCCACATATATCGCTTTTATCCCGAAGGTAAAAGGAATGGATAAACTTCGACTCATATGGCTTGTTCTACTACTTGTTGAATCATACACAAAGGCACGTTTTTTAACATCGAGTTACCAAATGCGTTTTCGTGCAATCAATGTATAACCAACTCATAGTAACAACTCATATCTCTATGTTTGAAGAATATAAGATATTATCGTCTCATGATCACTCGTGATAAAATCCATGAAGTGATTCAAATGAGCGCGGGTTGAATCCAATACTCAGAACTTATGAGCACTCATGAGTGTTGTAGCACCACTTTGTCCACCAACTTGGACCTCTACAAACCAACCCATGACAGTCTTGATTCATATCTACTTCGAACATATGACCGACTGTGGATGGTTTGAATAACTTAATCATTCAGGAAGAGCGACTTAGTTATTCTGGAAGTTAAAACATGCAAAGTGAAACACAAGAATAAATGAATCAAATATGGTATCAAACCCTATGAATATAAATAAACACTTTTATTTATCACCATACTGATTACTCATTATTCATTGTTTCGGTTTTATCAACTTTATACTTGAATTAAAAACACTAGTTGTCCCATGCTCCAAGCATGTACACTATGTTTTTCTTAAACAATAGCTTTGCCATACACCAAGTATGCACTGTATGTTTGTCTATGATCCTTACTTTGTGAAATAAACCAATTGAACATAATTTCAATGATTATAATTTCACACTCCCAAATCCTTATCGAAAAATGTGAGAATTTCAAATTCCTATCATTTATCGAAATTTGTTTAGATTTTAAACTTATATGCACTGACCCTCCTGTAATGAATATGTACAAAGTCACAAAAACTTGTCAACAGTCATTATAAGGTATTCCAATGGAGATCAAATCCATGGAAACTAAGTCTCATATTCAAAGTACATTGCTTTGGACATGCTTCTTGCATTAAGTTTTTTAATCTTACACAGATAACTTCCACCTATGGAGACAACTCCATATTCTCATTTTGACTATCACTTCTGAACAAGAGATGCCTCTTTTCAGAATATGTCAATATGGTCCTTCCAAAATTAGCACTATACTTCCAACTGTCCCTGAGCAACCAATCTTTGGTAAACCTCAGATTGTCCTCGACAATTGCTTAATCATTTTAGTCATATCCAATTCTAGACCTTTTCCCTTCTTAATGCCTCTGGGCATTTGGAAAAATTTAGAAATGACAAATATTATAGCACATGCAATCGATCCTGTACCCAAAGCAAATGGTACACGATTCATGATGTCTCACATAAAGACATGATTCTAGACCAGTCTTTTGCTACAATATTATTATTTGCCATGTTTTTCAAAATTTGACTATGAAGAGGGATGTCGTAATCATGATCGAATTTTGAGAACGCAATATAGAGAATTTCCTTAAGTTGAACCAATCCAACATGAGATTCATATATATATTCTTGACTAAAGATGATTAAGGTCTCAATCTAAGCCTTTAGAACTGAAATGAAGTATATCCTCTCCCTTAATTATAGCAAAACAACTTTTTCAATCCCTACAGCCTCACGAATTGAAACTTTTGTTTTCTATAATTAACATTGCTAACTTGCAACACTAACAATAATTATCATGCTACCACTAACATGATGATTATTAACATAACACTTATGCTCCCACTAGCTTTGACATGTACTCAGAAATCAGCGGGACTTCTAGAAATCAATACATTATTGACTTTCTTACCAAAGTTCAGATTTCTGATACGAGATGCTTTAATAAAACTTTATCAAAATCATACACCTTTCCTTAGATAGCATGCATGTGTGTCTAAACAATTTCAGAACTATGAAAAGGGATGCCGTAATCATAGTCTCAATTGTTTAGACCTTTTGCCATCTGCTTCAAATCTACTTGGTGGAAGTGTTTCCTCACCATCATTTTCATGAATCGGAGAAAACCTTATGACCCTTAGATTTTATGGTGTATGTGTTCTTATCCATGTGAATCGTCAAAACCATAGTCACAAGACAAGGATAATGACAAATCCAAACTCATATGGACTGAACTTATGCAATCTTAACTTCTTGCTACCTGGCAGTCCAGGGCCTGCCATTGCTTCCAAGTTGTTATGCAACCAAATGAGAACTTTCATAACTCCTATGCAAAGCCAACTTTAACTGGAATGGGCACAAAATATGTCAACACGATAGGTTATAAACCTCAAGTCGTGTGCTAGTGAAGAACCTCAGGTTTTATTCGTGATTAGTTCTTGAAATTCTTTTTAGGATCTTTAAGACTCCCACTATCCTCTTGACATATAAGACTATCTTGCCAAATATTCAAGAGATAGTGCCGATTTTTTATCAAGACAAACACTTCACACAATTGGCCTTAGTTGGTCTTTGTTTTATCCAAAACATAACAACTTACCAATTTCAAATGTACAAGAGTAGGACACTTTTACTCTTACATTTGACAAGTGTTTTAAACCTTTCTTTAAGATATGTCACTCAAGTTACAATCTTGGAGTATGACTCTAAGACTTGTTTTGAAACGAAGTATGACTCATCTTCTTGATTTAACCATTTCAACAATTCATGACTCCTCTTCTTAGTCATAAGAATGCACTAAGATGTCCTTAGAAGACCAATTGTGATGTGGTTCTTAAATCATTAAGATGATCAAAAAACATGATACTAAAGTACTCTCCCATCTTTTCAGATTTGAGAAACTTTTATCTTTCTGCCTAATTTGATTCTTCTCATTCGTTCTGCCATACATTGAGACTTTTCCAATGTTTCAGAATTATACTTAATCTTGTAAGTATAACCATATTTACTAAACTTTAGTAAATCATGACGAATAGTCTTATCGATCTTTGTGGTGGACTTGACCAGTGCACAAGAATGTGTACTCGATCCCTTTAGTCCTTTACTTGATTCACACATCCATGTGAACAAGTCTTAATTTTCCAATGCTTGAAAGTTCACATTCATCATACTATTCAACTTGCATGATTCCAAGTTTCTATCCAACTGAAGCCTTGGGAATGAGAATCTTTCCTTATTTGGTAAATTATGACACTACCACAAACGAAAGAATCAAGTCCATTTTTTTTTCTAAATATTGTTACTAATGGAATCATATAAACAACCATTTTTCACAAATGCCACTTGTAAGGTTATTTTAAAATAAATATAAAATTAAAACCTTTTATTTTATTTCAAAACTTTGCGGAAAAAACTTATCCTTACAGTGCAAATGCATATGAAAAACTTGTTGTTATCTATTCCTAAGCAATATATCATAACTCCTAAGTAACAGCTTCAAAAATTCTGATCACTGAACCATGCGATTGAAATCCATCTTCGCGATCAGAATCAGCATATACTTCCTTTAAGTTTCTTCACTTTTCTTTGATTCTTAAAACATCAACATGTGACCCAGTCACATCATGTAATAAGAATCTCAAAATAGAAACTTAACAGAGTTAGATAGTGGACTTTTACCTAAAGTAGAGTCAAACTTCTTGACTTGATCAACCTTATGATCTTTAAGGTAAATAGGCAACTTCGCAATCAATGCCCCTTCCTTTGGCAAGATAAACATATGGACTCTTTGGTAATGGGACTATCTCAGACTTAGCCTTTCTCTTTACCATTTGGTCAACCGGGTTGACTATGGCCAATCCCTTTCCATTGGGAAGAGAATGCTTTTTCTGGGTATCGAACGTTACCATTGTCAATGTCCATTGAGAAGTTGATCTCCTAATCAGATTTGCTCTGCCAGTGCTCCAAATCATTGCTGATTAAGCACCCCAAAGCAAATAGATAAGATCATTATGGGTCATGTCATAGTCCTTTACATGGTAGTTCATAAGGAACTTACTATGTGACTTAGAAAGTGATTGCGCATCCAACTTTCTCAAGACTTTGACACCCAACTCTCCCGGCTTGTCAATATGTGACTTCATCTCCAAGATGTGATCACACGTAGACCTTGCTTGCCAATAGGGCTTGAGTGAACTTAAATTTTTCAAGAACTTGTGGGTTAGGGAGAATAATTGGAGGAGGAGAAGGAAGTGAAGTTTCAAGAGATTTGGGAAGATCATAGATGTCTGAACTAGACATCTTTTGGGAGATATTCAAGATAGTTGATTTAAGTCCTTAATATAACACCCAATATGAGATATTAAGGCTAGGACCCAACACAATATTTTATAACTTGGATGAGGGATGCCGTAATCCAGGCTATAAAATATTTGAAGGTAGGTGAATGACGATTCACCAATTTCCACCACGAAAAACGAAATGTATTATTAGGTTTTAATTGGATTTGAAACTCCTAGATCTTTTGAGATTCATTGAACTTTTCAATGGCATGTTTCAATCTCGAGTGTGCCCTTCAGGTTTTGTGACTGGGTTGCCGAGGATCACAAAACAAGGTGTGAAGTAACCATGCAAATTACTTGGTACCCTTAATATTTACCCCTCAATCGATGTGCCGGTTAACCACACGAGCTCCACCGATACTATGATAAATATTAAGTTACCCTTTTCCTACCTTGTTAAATCCAGGTTAGAGTGCCGGTTAACCACACACGCTCCACTAACGGTTTAAACAAAGTGCAAAGTGTAATTTCATGGATTAGCACCTTATTCACATTTTCCTAAGTAACTAAGATTGGGAATTTTAAGTGTTTAGTTACTTAGTATTTATCATTAATACTTTTAATGAAGGGAGAATTCTAGTCCTTGTCCCACCCGTTCGGCTAACGACCCTCCACCGGTCAAGGAAGCGGTGGGTGAGAGTGGACACCCATTAAACTGCCATTTTATAGGCAGTAACCTTATACCCCCCTTATAGACCAGCTTCGTGAATGAGGCCTACTAACGGTAAGACTGACTTTACTCTTATACATATATATATATATATATATATATATATATATATATATATATATATATATATATATATATATATATATATATATATATAAATATTATTAACTTATAATATTATAAAGTATAAGGGTTGAATTTTAACTTTTAAAATTCTAAAGGCTAACTTGGAATTATAGTATTCATAAGTGAAAACTTTTCAAATTCCAAAACTTGAGGGCAAGTTTTGAAACTATTCAAAACTAATTAATTCCATAACTTATGTGTTTAAAGTAGTTTTAATTAAAAACTCTTCAAGTTCCATAACTTGAGGACAAGTTATGGAAGAGTTTAAACTAATAAAAGAATGTAACTTTTCTTTATTTTTGTAACTTATGGAACTAATTAAGGTTACACATTTTATTACTTAATGAAGTGACTCTTGAACCTCCATAACTTGATGACAAGTTATGGAGTCATAAAACCATTTAATGAGGGCAAAACTCTTCATTTTGTAACCTATGACAATTTTTATGTGGTTTAAGATTCATAAATGTGACTTTTCATATAACTTGAGGACAAGTTACAAAAACACATTTTATGAACTATTTCTAGATCAATTTGGATTGAAAACAACTAACACACAATTTTTTTCATTAATCTAAATTAACTCATAAAACAAGGTAACACAAAAAAACTTTTCATGTTCCATGACTTAAGAACAAGTTATGGAATTCTTTAAAACATTAAGACCAAGTTTTGTCATTCCATAAAAAACTTTGAATCAATTTTTTTAAAACCTTTTCATATACATAACTTATGGAGGTTTCAAAAAACTCTTTAGATCAAACTTTTAAAACTAATAAAATAATCATATCATTTTATCTTTTACTAAATTTGACCTAATTCAACTCATATAGCAAATGATTCAAATTTTACAAATAATTAGTTTTTCACAAAAACAAGTAATTATCTTAAAATTTGACAAACGTCATGTTTTTTTTTCAACTTTGAAAATCAAACATTTGCATGAATATAATAGAAAACAACCCATGTCTCTGATACCACTGTTGGGTTTTAGTATACTACAACATCCTATGGTGCACATACAACCCTAAATACCTTGGATCTATGTTTTCTCTATTATACATGCAAATATGAAGTTTCCAAGATATCACCCTATACTAGCATACAAATATCATATACTTGGGTAATAAAATAGATAGAATACATACCTTTTTTTTATGTAACTTGTCTTCATGAAGCTTGAGTGCCTAGTGCCCCAAGTGTGACACCACAAATGGTTCACACAACACCATGAACACTTGGAATAACCTTGAGAATAAGGATACTTTGGTTCTCTCTAGTGAAATCGGCCTTGCCCTTTTGTGTACACACACTAGTGCCAATTTCACCAACCAAGGACATCTTTATATAGTGTCGAGATTAAGGTTAAACCCTAATACCCATGACCTTTCATTTCATATGATCCATGGGTTAAACACTCCATGGACTATCCATGAAAGCTTAGCCCAACCTAAATGAACTTGGCCCATCACACACATATATCTTAGAGTCCATATTTAATTAGCTCATTTTGATCACTTAATTAATTATAAATTAATTCTTGATCAATACTAATTAAATAATATGATTATATATTAATATATTAGAACTTATAATATATTAATATAAATCACTAATATCCTTTTTCCTCATCTTGTCTATCCAATTGTCCCGATGCCATGCAACCCAAATGGACCATGCCGGGTCGGGTCAAGTCTTACCAATTATAGTTATGGACTTAGACATTAATCCAACAATGTTGATTTAGAAGAAGTTGATAAAACCAAGAAATTCTTATCATCTAGTTTTGATATGAAAGACACGGGGGAGGCTGAGGTAATTCTTGGTATAAGAATTAGAAAAGGAAACAATGGGATTTCAATTTCTCAATCTCATTATATTGAGATGATATTGAAAAAGTTTAACTTTGAGAATTGTTCTCCTGTTAGCACTCCTATAGATCCTAGTCTTAAGCTTCTACCTAATAAAGGATCTCCAGTGTCTCAACTTGAATACTCAAGGGCTATTGGTTGTCTAATGTATGCCATGATTAGTACTAGGCCTGATATAGCATATGCTGTAGGAAGGCTTAATAGATATACTAGTAATCCTAGTTCACATCATTGGCAAGCTGTGAGTATAGTATTCAAGCACTTGCAAGGGACCATGAATTATGGTTTAACTTATAGTGGATATCCTTCTGTTTTGGAAGGTTATTCAGATGCCAGCTGGATTAACAACTTAGAGGATCACTCCTCTGTAAGTGGTTGGGTGTTTCTTCTTGGAGGAGGTGCCATTTCTTGGGCATCCAAGAAACAGACTTGTATTACTAACTCAACCATGGAATCTGAGTTTGTTGCATTGCCTGCTGCTGGTAAAGAAGCTGAGTGGCTAAGGAATTTGATTGATGAAATTCCACTTTGGCCAAAACTGATATCTACCATTTCTATCAGATGTGATAGTGCTGCAACCTTGGCTAAGGCTTATAGTCAAGTGTATAATGGGAAGTCTAGACATTTAGGTGTTAGAAATAGCATGATTTGTGAGCTCATTATGACTGGTGTGATATCTGTGGAGTTTGTGAGAACTCAGTTGAAGTTAGCCGATCACTTAACCAAAGGGTTAGCTAGAGATCTTGTGCACAAGGCAGCTGTAGGGATGGGTTTAAAGTCCACCTAAAATCTTTTATATTAAGATACCCAATTCCCGTCTAATGCAATATTTGATGTTGAATTCAATGTGGAAAGCTTGATATTTGAAGATTGGAACACATTATTATCATTATCCCAAGGTATGTGTTCAGTACTACAAGTTAAGGAGGTTGAAATTTAATTTCTTAATAGTTCTTTGAAAATTTTCATTTGCAGGTGCAAGAACAAAAGAACTACCTATATAAGCATGAAGTTTAGCTGCTTCAAGAAGTTGGGACTTGACTTTGATATGCTTATTGAAGGATGGGACACAAGCTAGTAAAATATAGTGTCAAGTTAGAACTTTGAGAATGTAAATTGTTGTGTATATTATCTTCATGTATTCACTTAGAATAAGAAAGGGTTCAATCCTTAGTGACACCCTGATATTTGAGTATTTGGAATGAGTACTATACTAATGTGAAATTTAATCGTCACGATATTTCATTTATTGTCACACCCCAAAACCGGAACGGCGGAAACGTTCGGGGGTGGAGGACGTCATGTACAGTATCACAACAATGCAAAGTAGTAAACAAGCAACAACATCATCCATTGCATTAATAATATAATTTTAGTACAAGTGTGTTCTGTCAAGTTAATAGACACCAAAAATATGAATCAAAATAAAAGATGAGTCTTGAACAAGCTCCATCTTCTCAAAACCTGGCACCGGTACATGTCTACTGGTGTCCTGAGAATACAAGTTATTTTGAAAGAGTTTATCAGCTTTAAAGATGGTGAGATCATAAGTATTTTAGTGTCTGTGTTTGTATGAAAGTGTTTGTAAGTATGTGATGTATAAGTTTGTAAATGTTTGAACTCTCCTAGAAAACCCTATGTTTTCTACTAAAAGTAGCCTTCTACCAAGGCATCAAATGTTTGTATGTATGTCTCTTGTAAGAGTATGTATTTTCCCAAATCTGACTATCATTAACAAAAAATATAGTTTTTACATTACTGTTCATTGTGTGAAGATCACAAAGTGAATGCAATGGGGAAATAAAATAGTACTGTAGTGTTGTATTAAGTAAGTACTGTTGTACTAACTACCTTAAACCAATTGTTATTTAAAGTACCATGTGATATGCCTGTACCATACTACCGACTAAAAACACGACGATGAAATACGTCGGAAGGAATGACGTTTGGCACCCGTAGACTTGCAAGTCCCACTGTAGCGAGCAGCAAGGTGTAGGATAGTCAATCCAGTATAGATCTATACACAAAATCAACGCTCTCCACTTAAGGAGATTCTGGATACAAAACGAGCCATGACAGGTGATGCCATGCCCCGTTACGTGGCTCACATAACTGTAGTAGTGTTCTTGTATATGTATTGTGTGTACTAGCTGTATTGTATGTTCTCTCTCTGTCTAGTATGTATGTATGTTCTCTCTGTTTCTCATAATAGTATGTTCTCTTGTATAATGTATAATATGTACTAGCGGTATTGTATGTTCTCTCTCTGTCTAGTATGTATGTATGTTCTCTCTGTTTCTCATAATAGTATGTTCTCTTGTATAGTATGTACTAAATGTATTGTATGTTCTCTCTCTGTCTAGTATGAATGTATGTTCTCTCTGTTTCTCATAATAGTATATGTTGACTCATGTATGAACTGACTCATTGTATGTTTCATTGTTCTAGTAATAGTATTAGTAACTTCCTAAACTATACCTATTATAGTTTACTAGCAATGTTGTTTGTATGAATGAACATGTTTGTATACCTTTGCTACCCAAAGGTATTGAATAGAAAGAAGGAACTTTTATATCTATATACATATACATAATATATAACTAGGATTCAAACGACATTCGGACAAACAACCGATACCCTAAGTCCGCAACCAAACAAGGAACAGGAGGTAAGGTGAGCTATCAGTCCTAAGTCCTTTCAATCATACTTATATAACTATATCTATATAGATACACATTTAACAAAATATAAGTTTAAAAGAGTTTAATAAAAGTATTTGACATGTAAAAGAGTTTGTAAAACAGTTTGAAGTAGTTTATTTGATAGCACAGTTTGAAAAGTAAGAAATCCACTTGTTTGGTAGTTATTAATCACATGTGATTGATATAATAACTATAATAGTTCAACTTCTATTCCCCCCATAAAAGCATTTAAAATAATTTAAAAGGTTGATTAAGGGGGTATGAACTCACCTATAGTGAGTGGTTTGGATGAACGGATGTTATAGGATGCTAAGTGTCAAGTGAAGACTTGAACACACACACGGATCCTAATTAACATATAATAACACATATATGCATCCAATTAGTCTTTAAACAACTAATTAACCAAGTTAAGGCACCCTAGAACATGGAAACACTTTGATTCAAGTGCTATAAGTACCAAGGATTGCATCGAAGGGTTGTAGGGCTTTGCTTTTGAGTTTATGGTCCAAGGGTAATCTCTTCATGAGTTTACTGTTTAGGGTTTACCATCCTAATGGGTTTACGGCCATAAAGCCATGGTAACTTCTACCATTTGGTGTTTTAATGTCTTACAAGTCAAGGTTAAGCATACTATGATCAAGTCCAAGCCTTAGGAAGTAATTGTCGCACCATTGCACCACCTTTTAGAGTTTACGGCCCATGGACCATTCCTCATGAGTTTACGGCCGTAAACTCATGTGTGCTTGGTTCTTTTGTTTGTTTAAGGTCCTATACTCCACAAAGAGGTGATCTAGACTTGTATCCAAGGCTTAGTAAGGGACTAGGGCTCAAAATGGCCCTTTCAGTAGAGTTTACGGTCCAAGGAGATTGCCTTGGCCGTAATAACTTATGATCTTATGTTTCTTGTTGTTTTATAGTTGCTTAACAAATGTATCAAGCCTATAACAATCTAAGGTAAGAGTACTTACAATATAGAAGCTTGTAAGGGTGTTAAATGTCCAAGAACACTAGTGTGTGTTCTTGGTGTTCTTGGTGAAATGAAGAACACTTTAAGATCTATCAAAATGAAGAGATTTCATGGACAAAATCATGTAAGATCACTAGATGATGAAGGATATCAACTAATTAAGGCAAGAAACACTTACAAAGTTGAATATCAAGAAGGAAAATCGGATGCTACTTGAGAGAGAATGTGTTTCTAGGCTTGAAACGGTAAAAAGTGTATAAAATGACTAAGTGTCATATTTATACCCCTTAGAGTTTACGGCCGTAAACTCCATGTTTGGGCCGTAAACTCCAAACTCTTGGAGTTTTGAGACTTTATTGATGCACAATAAACCCTAGAGTATCCTCTCTCCAGTTATCTCTTGCAGTACTAGGCTTTAGAACACTCAAACTGACTCCAAAAAGCTTAAAAGTTAGCAGAAACAATTCTGACTTCTATTGAAGTGAATGGTTGTACAAGATAGAAATTTCGGGTTGTCACATTTATGCTTCGGTTTGTTGGTGTTATGTTTCATTTTAAGTTAATCAAGATTACACTTAAATGGGGGAGGTTTGTGGTGATTTGCTATATCAATGTTATTTAAATGTAATGGGATTACTTTTGTTGACCAAAAGTGATCTTGATAAATATTAAACAAGTAAGGAAGGTGTGGAGTACTCACTTGTTTAAGTTTGATCAAGTTTCAAAGTACGTTGTCATTTAGGGGAGAAGCCCCTGAACGAACAGGGGTGCAGGGGCAGCGCCCCTGGGAGCGGGGTCCAAAGGGCGGCAGCCCCTTGCGGGGTCCAAGGGGCAGAGCCCCTGGCCGGGGTATCTTGTTATATTAAAAATGCATCAGAAAATTGATTTTTCAGATAATTGACCATTGGTTTGACCCTTATCCATATATCCATTTTTATGACAGTTTTTATAGTTTTATGACAATTTAAAACTGTCATATGACAGTTTTCAGACAAAGATCTTAAAAGTTGGTTTTTGGTCTCATTTCTGGTACATACGAAAATATCATCAAACATTCTTTGTTCTTGTCTCTCTGAGTCTTATCCGATTAAAGATTGGGAGTACCACCCAAATACTTTAATCTAAAAGTGAAACCACAATTCTCAGAATTTCCAAGGCTATTTTATCCCCATTTTATTACAGAAGTAAGGCTAGGCATGTCGAATTTTAAGCAATTGTGTGGACATTTGTTGCATTCGAGAGACAGGATCATCGGGTTGTTTTGGGGGGGTCAATTGAAGCTTGAAACCCATCACGTCTACTTGGTAAACTCTCAATTCTTCATCCTCTTGTGTTTATGTTTCAAATTGTTAGTGAATTGATTGGAATGGTGGGTCAAATGCTTTTTCTTTTGGTGTCAAAACTCTTGTTTTCTTTCCAATTCAAATTATTTTGAGTATGTGAGATAAATTTCCATCAATATTGTAAGTGTCTTTGTTTAATTGCTTCTGTGAAAACCCTTCTAAAAACACTCCCTCAGTAGTGCTTAAGAATTGGTTTGAATTATGGAATCAATTATCTTGCATTGGTGCTATAACTTTTGTTTCTTGTATCTCCAAATCTTGTGGGTTCCTTTGTGTGATTTTCTACATAAAAGACTTGTTTTGGAACCCTTCTTAATATTCTCAAGACAACCCCAAAATTCTTTCTATGTGGTAAATTATGAGGAAATTTTGCTAGCAAGAAGATTATAATCTTTTAGCTTGAAAGTTCTTGCAAATTTTAGTTGAATTGGTTTGTATTGTTTTTTACCCTAAAACCATGTAATATAGGCTGAAATAATAACCTTTAAATTCATTCAAATCATATCCAAAAGTCTACCTAAGTTTCATCCTTAAATGTGTCTTGATTTGGAACTTAAAGAAGTCTTTATTGGTGAATGTAGAATTTTGTGTTTGGCGTGTAGTGGCATCCTACTTTCAATCATCCATTAACCAACTCTTTGGTATTTTCATTGACTCTTAAAGTATGTCTTATTATCTTCAATCAATATTAGTTGAGTTCTAAATGGAATAACTCTAAGTCCTTTCCCTTAATCTTGGAGTTTATGGTGATGTTGGTAAAGATTGCAAATCTGGACAGATTTGTTCATCTGTCTTGCAAGGCCTCTAGAGGCTATTATGGTCCGAGTTAGAGTAAATAACCAAAAGAATAAAGTTGTAGTAAATCGAGTCTAGTTTTCATAAAGTTTAGAATCAGCTTAATCAGAGTAACAGATTCTGTTCTATGCTTAAAACACGAAACATGGGTCGGGCAAGGAAATTATATATATATATATATATATATATATATATATATATATATATATATATATATATATAGAAGTTAGTATTAAAGTTGTATATTTGAAAAATGTACTTGATTTGTTAATTTCTTGTTGTGTGTGGTTTTTTAGGTGAAGCCTTGAGAATGTAAAGTAAGTTCAAGACTTGGAGTAGAAGGAGAGTCCCATCACGGCTAAAGGTGAGTTCATAGTTTTAACTCACTATGGTGCATAATTTAAACATGCATTCTGCAAATGGTGATTTGATTCATATTAGGATGACCTCGTCATTACTTGGGCTTGATGATGATAAGATATTTTGATGCTACCGTATGTTTTATGCTATTACGATATTATAAGTTATTTGCTTTGATCCTCTCACTTTAATGAACGTGATGCATATGATAATCTAGATTTGGGAGTGAGACAATAGTTTTCTTAATTTTAGTGTATAACCGAAAACTACATCTTAAAAATGGATTGTTGATGTAAATTAGGAATTTTTCTACAATCATTAATGCTTGTAATAATTATTTTAGAATATGTTATTTGCATCTTATGAATGGTTATTCCTTGGAATCGGTTGATATGGTGATATACATGTTATATGTTAGTAGTAAATGTGTGCGTTTATGATGTTTAATGGATTTCTAGTTATATGCTATAGTATGGTAATAATATGATGAATTTTATTACATGTTTTATTGATCGTTAACGTTGTATGAGTAACATAATTATTTTGGTGTATGCTTGTTTTGCGGGCTATAATGGTGTTATGGGTAGAAGCTTGCAATCCTAGTGGGTTGAAAGATTTTGAACCATAATACATGGTCTTTCTAGATCGTCGTGTGACACATGGTTTACGTGCGCCTCGGTGTGTAGGTGTCGAATGTGTATAGTGATGAGTCGAATTAGTCATTGTCTGTAAGGTGTCGAAATCAGCATAACTTCGACACTCTATCTATTTTACAAGGCACTGTTATTTTGATACTTTGATGTTTAGTCCTTGTATCGTTTTGCGAGTCTGATGTTTCCTATAAATAGGGTAGGTGCATAGAGTAGAGTAATATTCGAACAATATCTGAATTCTCCCTTGTACTCTTGTTTACTCTTGTAGTCATTCAGACTAAATCAAGCCAAACAGACTTCATTTTGTATCGAGCAGGATTCACTCAATCGATCGCATTTTTCTCGTGTTTTTCATTTTTTTTAATCGTTCGTTCCGATTCTAAATTTTCGGTAAATTGAATCAGGAAACTAGTGTCAATTGATTGTATAGAATTGATTTTGCACTCTGCGTGTTAGATTGATTTATTTCTGTTCAATCTTTGATTGATTTTGTTCTTAAATTTCTTTTTGAGTCTAAAATCCTGTTTCTTCTAAATCCGTACAACAATGGCGAATTTCAATCTGAACACATTGAAGAATTTCTCTCATTTGCTCGGATCGTCAACAAAGATTCTTATACTGATTCCAGAGTACTATGAGCAATGGGCTAAAAGGATGGAAGACTATGTGAATGGGATCAATTAAGATTTGATGTGATCCATCAATAAAGGTCCATTTCTTCCAGAGATGCTTCTTACTCTTGGAACTGTTGCTAAGAATGATGATATGATAACACAAGGAAACAAGATGAAGGCGAATCATAAGAAATGTGTACGTGAATTACGTGGTGCTCTTCCACTAGTAGTTTATAACTATGTTTGTGGATGTTCTACAACCAAGTAGATTTGGTAAACCTTAAAAGAGAAGTATCAAGGTAATGAGAAGACGAAGAAGAGTTCTGTAAATCAATTCTTGCTCGAGTTGGTAGAATTCAAGCAAAAGGATAATGAATCAATCGAATCGTACTATGATCGATTGAATGAACCGATTTCCAAGTGTTCTCGATATGGAGTGATTCGTTCGTCCCTGGAGTTCAATATCACTTTTCTTATGGGCTTACGAAAGGAGTGGAGAAACATTAGTTTGATGATTAAGACTCAAGAACGCTTTGATGGTTGCTCTCTTGCAAATATGTATAATGTCTTGAAAGCACATGAAAGCGACATCCATGACATTGATAAGGAAACTACACTGATTATTGGAGGACCATTTGCTTTGGTATCGAAAGTTGCTGGTAAGGAGTCTGAATCTGAAGAATAAGCCAAAGATAGCTAAGAAGGATTCCTATTCAACTCTAATGATGAAGCAGTCGCATACTACTCTAATAACAAAGTGAAGAAATTCTTCAAGAAGCCTTTCAATGGAAAGCTTAACAACAATTCTGAGAACAAGAATGTGATTTCGACTGGAAAAAGTGTTAAAGATGAGTAGAAAGTGGAGAAGAAATATGTTAAGAGTTTGTATGAGAAGAAGGAGTTGAAGCTGAAAAGAGCCTCAGGTTATGATTGTAACTACTGCAATGGGTCGAATCTGTAACATACATAAAATATGGTCCAAAAAAGTTCATTTTAATTATTAAATAAAACCATAGTTATCAAAACATTTCATCAAAACACAAGTCAAAGTATTTCAAAACATTATCATCAGAGTTTCCACATCAAAACATCAGAGTAAACATCCCAGGCAAAACATCATGGTGTGTTCAATGCAGTCATCCGAAGCTCTTCCCTTCGCTACCAGAAGTACCTGAAACCAAAACTGAAAGCCGTAAGCACAAAGCTTGGTGAGCTTCCCCAAACTACCATATACCATACACATAAAAACATAATCACATATAAACATATCGTGGGCCACGCCCCTTCATGGGGCCCCGCCCGGCATCGGGCCCCGCCCGACATCGAGCTGAGCTCGGCATGCATATAAACATATCAACAATACACATATAATAATCACATAAGATAAGCATACGAACATTCATCGGGCACTTCCCGACATCGGACCAAAATCCATAAAACATATAAACATTCATCGGGCACTGCCCGACATCGAACCTTAGTCCGGAAAACATATAAACATCTACACATGCAAGAATCACGAAGACATCAAGCATACAAACATTCCTCGGAAATTGCCCAACATCGGACCGTAGTCCGGAAAACATGTAAACATACATCGGGCACCGCTCGGCATCGGACCATAGTCGGGTAACATACAATTATAACTACGGGCCGACATTGGTGCCTTCGACCCGTTTTTACAGAAGGAAACTCACCTCGACTGTCGGATGATAGCTGAAACATCTCTGCTTCGGAATCAACTCTACTCAATCCCCTAAACCAAAACGACTTCTTAGATACCATTTCATATGCATAACCCCTTAGGGTCAGCTATGGTCAAGTCAAGGTCAAGGTCAAAGTCAAAGTCAACACTCCAATTTGACTTAACTCGTCGTGTTACCCTTCAACTCGTCGAGTTTCTATGAATCACAGAATTGTGATTACGCGATCCAACTCGTCGAGTTCTTGCTTATTAACAGAATCGGGACATTTCAATTCAACTCGTTGAGTTCCTCCATGAACTCGTCGAGTTCTTCAGTTTGTTAACCCCTTCTTAACCCATTAAGCCATTATTCTTCAGATCTAAACCCTATACTTCAGATCTCGACTTGAAATGCATCTATGAGGGTAAAGTTTCCAACTTTACCCACTAATACCCTTCCTAAAGAGATTAAGCTCAAACCCTAACCCAAAAAGGCCAAAGTCTTAATCCAAAAACCACCAAAACTACAAGATGGACCATGAGGTCATAGATCTGGACTCTAGGGACTAATAGATCGGGTATAGTTCCAGCTTTCTCTTCATATATGGCCAGAAGAAGCTCCAAAAGCCCAACATGGTGGTCGAAATGTTGCATGGGACTTCCATGGGCATAAAGTTGGCACCTTTATGCCATGAAAACCCTCAAGATCCTAGATCTGAAGTGTTAACCCATTGGGACGTCAAACTACCAAGGATCATGATATTTGGACAAGAACCAAGAAAAATAACCCTAAAAGAAGATCTAATCAACTACAAGGCAAGGTTCAAGCTTTATACCAGAAAAGTGACGTGGATGAGGAAAGGATTGTGGATTAATATGCTCCTTCTTGTGTCTCCAAGCTCTTCTTTCTTCCAATGGCTTCCACACACACCAAAAACACTCAAAATGGCTCATAATCTCTCAAAATAGCTTTATGGTTTCGAGATTTTGGGTTAGGGACTTGGTGGCTGGAAATTAGGCCAACATGAAAGGTTTAAGGTGTTTAAATAGGGTGCAAACCCTGAAAATTAGGGTTTTATATATGCCCGTCTACTCGTCGAGTTGAGGCCTCCCAACTCGTCGAGTAGGTTTGTCAAACCCGCGGTCCAAATAATCTTTACTTGACGAGTCTAGGGCTTCCAACTCGTCGGGTTGCTCTAAAATCATGAACAAATTATAAGTTTAAATACTTACTAGGAACCAGGCATTACAATTCTCCCACACTTGTCTCAGACTTCATCCTCGAAGTCTTCTGTCACGAATAATCCTCGATAATGTTCTCTCATCTCCTCAGCTGGCTCCCATGTCCATTATGATCCCTTGCGATGCAACCACTGCACCTTCACTAACTGCACAACCTTGTTCCTCATGGTTTTCGTCTTTCAATCCAGAATCGCCACTGCCTCTCAACGTAGTTCAAGCGATCATCCACCTGAATATACTCTTAGGGCACCACTGCTGAATCATCCACTAAGCATTTCCGCAGCTGGGAAACATGAAAAGTACTGTGGATCTGACTAAGTTTGGCTGGCAGATCCAGTTGATATTCAACCCGGCCCATAGGCCAAAACCCTGAACGGACCGATGTACCTGGGCCCAACTTGCCCCGCTTCCTGAACCGGATGACACCTTTCCATGGTGACACCTTCAGGAGAACCATATCCCCCACCTGAAACTCTAGGTCCAACCGACGCTTGTCGGCACAGCTTTTCTGTCGACTTTGTGCTATCTGAAGCCTACTCCGGACCTACTAGATCAACTCTATAGTCTTGAGTACCACCTCGGTACTCCCTGTGACTCTCTGACCAACCTCGCCCAAACAGATTGGGGTCCTACACTTCCTCCCGTAGTGCATCTCGAAGGGAGGTCAATCTATGCTAGCGTGATAACTGTTGTTATATGAAAATTCCGCTAACGGAAGATATGTATCCTAACTCCCACCAAAATCCAATACACAAGCGCGTAGCATATCCTCCAAAGTCTGAATCGTCCTCTCACTTTGTCCATCTGTCTAAGGTTGGAAAGCTATACTGAAGTGGAGACGAGTGCCCAACTCATCGTGAAACCGCTTCCAACATCTGGAAGTGAATCGAACATCTTGGTCTGACACTACCGAAACCGGAACTCCATGACGTGCCACCACCTTGCGAATGTAGATCTCGGCTAACTTCTTAGCTGATATACTCTCTTGGATCGAGATCAAATGCACACTCTTGGTGAACCGATCCACGATGACCCAAATAGAATCCACTCCACATGCGGTCCTTGGAAGCTTTGTGATGAAATCTATAATGATGTCTTCCCATTTGCATACGGGAATCTCCAACGGATGCATCTTGTTGTGAGGTCGCTGATGTTCGACCTTGACTTTCCAACAAGTCAAGCACCGCTCCACATACCAGGCCACATATCGCTTCATGCAGTGTCACCAATAATCAGGGCGAAGGTCCTGATACATCTTCGTCGCCCCAGGATGGATGGAGAACCTAGACTTGTGGGCCTCCTCCATCAGAACCTGACATACACCGCCCAGCTATGGCACCCAGACCCTCGGATGCATGGCCAATAACCCACGGCTATCATAATCATAGGAATCCACCTGACCCATAATGCACTCACTCTTTTCGTGCTCTTCCTTCATAGCCTCTACCCGTGCCTCTCGAATCTACTCCATCAATGGAGTGATCACTGTCATCCTCAAGCATATATCCTGAATCGGTGCTGAAGCCACCTTGCGGCTGAGAGCATCGGCCACCACATTGGCCTTCCCTGGGTGATATAGAATCTCATAGTCGTAGTCCTTCACTACGTCTAACCAGCGATGCTAACTCATTTTCAGATTTGGCTGGTCCATCAAATAGCTCAGGCTCTTGTGGTCAGTGTAAATGGTACAACGAACACCATAGAGTTAATGTCGCCAAATCTTTAGGGCAAAAACAACCGCCCCCAACTCCATATCGTGCGTCGGATAATTTGCCTCATGAGGCTTCAACTGGCTTGAGGCGTAAGCGGTGACGCGCCCTCTTTGCATCAACACTGCGTCTAAACCCGTGATAGACGTGTTACAATACACCACAAAATCCTCAACGGTCTCTGGCAGGGTCAATATCGGTGCTTCGCACAACTTCTACCTACAAGTCTCAAACGCCGCCTGCTGCTTAGGCCCCCCGCAAAATGTCATTGAAATCTTGGTTAGTCGGGTCAAAGGAACCTCAATCTTGGAGAAATCCTGGATGAATCTCTAATAATAGCCCGCTAAACCAAGAAAACTCTGAATCTCAGATGGAGACCTCGGAACCTCCCACTGCATCACGACCTCTACCTTGGCCAGATCGACCAGAATACCCTTCTGGTTGACAAGGTGCCCCAAAAACTGTACCTCGTGTAACCAGAACTCACACTTGGAGAACTTTGCGAAAAGTATCTCCTTCCTCAATGTCTCCAGCGCCTCCCTAAGGTGCTCCTCGTGCAAATCATGAGTCTTAGAATACACCATGATATCATCTATGAAAACTATCACATACCGGTCCATCATCGGTCTACATACGCGGTTAAAGAGGTCCATGAACGTGGCCGGAGCATTGGTGAGCCCAAACGACATCACCACGAACTCGTAATGACCATGGCGAGTCCAAAAGGCTGTCTTCTGCACATCGTCGTCCCTAACTCGCATCTCGTGATAACCTGATCGCAGATCAATCTTGGAGAACCAAGATGCACCCTGACGTTGGTCAAATAAATCGTCAATCCTCCAGAGGGAATAACGGTTCTTCACCGTTACCTTATTCAACTCCCGATAATCTATACACATCCGATGTCACCCGTCCTTCTTCTTTAGAAACAGAATCGGGGCTCCGCATGGCGAACTGCTCACCTGATAAATCCCTTGTCTAACAGCTCCTGCAGCTGTGTCGACAACTCCTGCATCTCGGCAGGAGCCAACCAATACGGTGCCTTTTCTATTGGGGCCGCACCCGGAACTATGTAATTTCTAAACTCCACCAGTCTCTCCGTAGGTACCCCAAGAAAATCCTCCGGGAACATGTCTGGATATTCTCGCATGATCGCTACATCGTGCATGGTTGCCTTACCCTTATCCCGGGTATCCATAACATAAGCGACATAACCTGCGCAACCCTGCTGAAGCTAGCGCCTAACCCTCGCTGTTAAACACAAAGTCGACCCACACTACGGACTCTCGCCCTGAATCACCAACCCTCCCCCACTTGGGGTCTGAAATCGAACTAGCTGCTGCTCGCAGTCGATCATTCCCTGTTGGGACTCAACCAGTCCATACACACGATAGCCTTATTCCCTCGCAGGGGAAATGGGACTAAATCCACGGAATACTGCTCATTGAACAAATGTAGCCTACATCCCCGATGAACCCTCGCAACCCGAACGGTCCTATCATATGCTATCTTTATATCAAGAGAACAGTCCAGCTCCCCTTGAGCTCCAACCAACCGCTTGCTAAGCGCGACCGATACAAAAGGTCGGGTAGCCCCCGAATCAAACATTACCAGGGCATATATACCGTTCACAAGGAACGATCCTATAATGAAACACATAAACATGAGCAACAATTTAATACACATAAAAAGATAAGGAGAAGTACATACTCGTCACCACATCGGGAGCTGCGCGTGCCTCCTCCGTAGTCAGCTGAAAAGCCCTGCTCCTCGCCGTAGGCGCCTCGACCCGGCCCTAACGGCCATCAGTAATCCTCAATGTAGTAGGAGCGGGTGCTGCCTCCTATCCTGCTGCTGCTAAACTCAGACACTGGGACCTCTTGTGACCCCTTTGATTGCACTGGAAGCAAATTAGAATAAATACTTCAGTGGTGGTGGTAATAGCAGTACAATCCCTGCTAACATGACCAGTTCAGCCACACCTAAAGTAGCCCGAACTACCCACCCTGCATGTCCCCTCATGAATCCGATACCTTGGGCTTTTTTCCCTACTCCCTATCTGAACACCATCTGTTTTCCTCTTCCTCTCCATCTCCAAATCCAACTCTCTCTCCCGAGCCCTCGCTATCATATCCTCCAATGTCTTGCAGTTGCAGAGCTAACAAACTGCCGGATATCAGTCCTCAGCATCTCATGGTGTCGGGCCTTTTTCATCTCCTCATCCGCCACATACTGCGGAACGAGAAGGGCCCTCTCTCTGAACATGGCGGTGATCTCAGTCACCATCTCAGTAGTCTGCTGGAGATCTTGGAACTCTCACGCAAGCTGCTGCACCTCAATCACTGGTGCAAACTCGGCCCTAAATCTGGCCGAGAAGTCACTCCAACTCATCGCATCAATAGCAGCATCATCTCCAATAGCATGCCCGACCTCCTCCCACCAATCTCGCGCTTGACAACAGAACTACCAACCGGCCTATCACGTAGCGTCACCATGCTCGAAATATACCATAACAACCATCAGAATACTCATCATATATGGAGGGATCACACACACTACAAGTTCGTTGGCTTTATCTCAGCCCGCCTTGACTCGAGTACGGATCCTCTTCTTTCAGTAGTATGGGACCATACTACCTTCCACATCTATCCGTACTTTCTTTAAGAATTGCCTTGACTCCACCAAGTCCCTTTCACTACTACTACTCTTGGCACTAATCTCATCCTAGGCTTACCCTAGGGTAATTCCCGACCCACTCTCTACCATCAACTGCATAAGAAGTCCCTGATACCTCTCCCTAACTAGCTCGCGCATACCATTCTGGTTGACAAGGTGCCCCAAAAACTGCACCTCACGTAACCAGAACTCACACTTGGAGAACTTTGCGAAAAGTATCTCCTTCCTCAATGTCTCCAGCACCTCCCTAAGGTGCTCCTCGTGCAACTCATGAGTCTTAGAATACACCATGATATCATCTATGAAAACTATCACATACCGTTCCATCATCGGTCTACATACGCGGTTAAAGAGGTCCATGAACGTGGCCGGAGCATTGGTGAGCCCAAACGACATCACCACGAACTCGTAATGACCATGGCGAGTCCAAAAGGCTTTCTTCTGCACATCGTCGTCCCTAACTCGCATCTCGTGATAACCTGATCGCAGATCAATCTTGGAGAACCAAGATGCACCCTGACGTTGGTCAAATAAATCGTCAATCCTCGGGAGGGAATAACGGTTCTTCACCGTTACCTTATTCAAATCCCAGTAATCTATACACATCCGATGTCACCCGTCCTTCTTCTTTAGAAACAAAATCGGGGCTCCCCATGGCGAACTGCTCACCTGGTAAATCCCTTGTCTAACAGCTCCTGCAACTGTGTCGACAACTCCTGCATCTCGGGAGGAGCCAACCAATACGGTGCCTTTTCTATTGGGGCCGCACCCGGAACTATGTAATTTCTAAACTCCACCAGTCTCTCCCTAGGTACCCCAAGCAAATCCTCCGGGAACATGTCTGGATATTCTCGCATGATCGGTACATCGTGCATGGTTGCCTTACCCTTATCCCGAGTATCCATAACATAAGCGACATAACCTGCGCAACCCTGCTGAAGCTAGCGCCTAACCCTCGCTGTTGAACACAAAGTCGACCCACACTACGGACTCTCGCCCTGAATCACCAACCCTCCCCCACTTGGGGTCTGAAATCGAACTAGCTGCTGCTCGCAGTCGATCATTCCCTGTTGGGACTCAACCAGTCCATACACACGATAGCCTTATTCCCTCGCAGGGGAAATGGGACTAAATCCACAGAATACTGCTCATTGAACAAATGTAGCCTACATCCCCGATGAACCCTCGCAACCCGAACGGTCCTATCATATGTTATCTTTATATCAAGAGAACAGTCCATCTCCCCTTGAGCTCCAACCAACCGCTTGCTAAGCGCGACCGATACAAAAGGTCGGGTAGCCCCCGAATGAAACATTACCAGGGCATATATACCGTTCACAAGGAACGATCCTATAATGAAACACATAAACATGAGCAACAATTTAATACACATAAAAAGATAAGGAGAAGTACATACTCGTCACCACATCGGGAGCTGCGCGTGCCTCCTCCGCAGTCAGCTGAAAAGCCCTGCTCCTCGCCGTAGGCGCCTCGACCCGGCCCTGACGGCCATCAGTAATCCTCAATGTAGCAGGAGCGGGTGCTGCCTCCTATCCTGCTGCTGCTAAACTCAGACACTGGGACCTCTTGTGACCCCTTTGATTGCACTGGAAGCAAATTAGAATAAATACTTCAGTGGTGGTGGTAATAGCAGTACAATCCCTGCTAACATGACCAGTTCGGCCACACCTAAAGTAGCCCGAACTACCCACCCTGCATATCCCCTCATGAATCCGATACCTTGGGCTTTTTTCCCTACTCCCTATCTGAACACCATCTGGTTTCCTCTTCCTCTCCATCTCCAAATCCAACTCTCTCTCCCGAGCCCTCGCTATCATATCCTCCAATGTCTTGCAGCTGCAGCGGCTAACAAACTGCCGGATATCAGTCCTCAGCATCTCATGGTATCGGGCCTTTTTCATCTCCTTGTCCGCCACATACTGCGGAACGAGAAGGGCCCTCTCTCTGAACATGGCGGTGATCTCAGTCACCATCTCAGTAGTCTGCTGGAGATCTTGGAACTCTCACGCAAGCTGCTGCACCTCAATCACTGGTGCAAACTCGGCCCTAAATCTGGCCGAGAAGTCACTCCAAGTCATCGCATCAATAGCAACATCATCTCCAATAGCATGCCCGACCTCCTCCCACCAATCCCGCGCTTGACAACAGAACTACCAACCGGCCTATCATGTAGCGTCACCATGCTCGAAATATACCATAACAACCATCAGAATACTCATCATATATCGAGGGATCACACACACTACAAGTTCGCTGGCTTTATCTCAGCTCGCCTTGACTCGAGTACGGATCCTCTTCTTTCAGTAGTACGAGACCATACTACCTTCCACATATATCCGTATTTTCTTTAAGAATTGCCTTGACTCCACCAAGTCCCTTTCACTACTACTACTCTTCGCACTAATCTCATCGTAGGCTTACCCTAGGGTAATTCTCGACCCACTCTCTACCATCAACTGCATAAGAAGTCCCTTATACCTCTCCCTAACTAGCTCGCGAATACCATTACATATTACTAAGACCAAATAATTCTTCGAATGAGAGGTCTCTCCCTACAACGGTTGGACTCAAACTAGAGCTGCGAAATAGGGCTAAACGTAACCTTCTGAAATTATTTAGTCCTCGTAATATGTAACTTAACGTATTCGTTTACTAGTTAGTTACGGATAACTAGAACTCCTAAGAGAACAAGGCAAGCAGCATTCGAGCATTGAGTAACAAAAATCAAGCATGTCCTAATCAGGCCATCATATCGCCGACTAATCAGTACTAGCATGTAGTTCAATAAGCTCCTACAGTAGGCATACAAGGCATCCTTCCCAGATCCTTAGCCCTAATCTAGCATGCAGTTAACATATTCACAATTCATATCATAACATAAACATGTATGGGTAATTTGGGCGAACTTACTTGAGCTCGGCTGATTGCATGCACCACACCATTTTCTCTTTTTGAAATCCTTTTTATGAAAATGATTTTCTTTTTGAAAATTTTCATACAAGTCCTCAGTTTGAGTTCAGACACACCCAAGAGTGTGCCCGAATCCCTCAACCCAAGGATCTTATACCAACTTGTAACATACATAAAATATGGTCCCAAAAACTTCATTTTACTTATTAAATAAAACCGTAGTTATCAAAACTTTCCATCAAAACATAAGTCAAAGTATTTGAAAACATTATCATCAGTGTTTCAAAATCAAAATATCAGAGTAAACATCCTAGGCTAAACATCATGGTGTGTGCAATGCAGTCATCCCGAGCTCTTCCCTTTGCTACCGGAAGTACCTGAAACCAAAACTGAAAGCCGTAAGCACAAAGCTTGGTGAGCTTCCCCAAACTACCACATACTATACACACAATCAAATAATCACATATAAACATATCGTGGGCCCCGCCCTTTCATCGGGCCCCGCTCGGAATCGGATAATGTCCGGCCTTGGGCCCCGCCCGACATCGGACAATGTCCGGCATCGGGCCCCGCCCAGCATCGGACTGTAACATCCGTAAAATTCAAGCCAATTAAAAACTTTTTCAACCATTTAAAAAAACCATTAATTATTACAAAGTGTTTTCAAAATAGTTTCATGTCAGAGTATCCCAGAAATCAAAATCATAAAATATAAGGAAGTGTACGATCATGCCTTCGCCTTCCCGCGATCATCTGAAGTACCTGAAACAAAATCAACAACTATAAGCCTGAAGCTTAGTGAGTTCCCCCAAAATACCAACGCCATACAATCGAAACAATATCATAGCAAACAAAATGCATATATAGAGTCTACAGTACGACTGGTCCGCCCTCACCGGGCCTTCATTCTACCTAGTCCACTCTCAGAGTCTTCAGTATGACTGGACCGCCCTCATCGGGCCTTCAGTCTATCTGGCCCACTCTCAGAACCTTCAGCATGTCTGCTCCGCTATTCTGGGCTTCATCTTGTTTGGACCGTTCTCCGGACCTTCGGCCTTACTAGAGCGCCCTACCGGGTCTGCAGTCTATCCGGGCCGCCCTGGGTATATTGGCCTAGAGCACAAAGCAGGACCGCCTCAACCCACTCCCAATAACACAATCAACACATAAATATCATTCGGTAGCTAGCATGTACAGATAATCATACAGATCTAACGGATCACTAATCATAGCATCATCCTATATACCAGGATACCGATCTAACATATCACTAACATAACATCATCCTATAACCAGGATACAGATCTAACAGATCACTAACATAGAATCATCTTAAAACCAGGATACAAACCATAAAGGGCCGGCCTTGGTGCCTTAGACCTTGTTGATATAGTGAGAAGAACTCACCTCACAAGTAGCACTAGATGATAATGTCAAACTCCCAAACACAACTCCAAACTCAAACACCTACAATCATTATAAGACCAATTCCATCAAGACCCAAATTACCAAAGTACCCTCAAAAGTCAAACTTGGTCAACCATTGGTCAAGGTCAAAGTCAACGGTCAATGTCAACAGTCAACAGTCAAGGTCAACAGTCCTTGTTGACCCAACTCGTCGAGTGCATCTAGCAACTCGTCGAGTTCCTTCAGAACTCAGAGACTGAAAACTTGAGTCAACTCAACGAGTTTCCAAACAACTCGTCGAGTCTATGTAATGTCCAAAAGGTTTGGGAAAACCCAAACCAACTCGTCGAGTCGGCGATGCAACTCGTCGAGTTCCTTCAACCGTTTTCTCATTCAGACGCTTTTAAGTGAAACCAAGGCTCCAAACTATAGATCTAGCCTCCTAGGGTGTAGTTTCCACGTAAAGTTGCTAACTTTACGTGCATGCAAGGCTTCAAGAGGCTAAGACACCCAAAAATAGTCTTAGGAAGAGTTTTAGGGCATGGAGGAAGGACAAGACTATATAAAGGTGATAACTTTATGACTATAGGTGCCTAGAGGGGTCCAGATCTGAAGTTACGACTTCAAATCATGCTCGTCATCCACAAATGGATCCAAAGTGGGCTAAAAAGGCCCTAAAGTCTTGAATGGAGAGATCTAACAAGGGAATGATGTTGGTAACAACTTTTTACCTTCAAATGAATGCCAAAACGAAGTAGATACTGGATCTACAAGCTCCTTCTCATTCTCGGCTTCTTAATCTACAAGCCTCTTAAAGAAAACACCAAACACACACTCTTTAGCCTCACACACACTCAAAATATAGGATTAGCTCGATTATGGTTTGCTTCTGGACGTGAAGGTGGTAAGGGAGGCTAGAGGAAAGACTTAAGGTCCTTTAAATAGGGTGCAAACCCTATAAATTAGGGTTTCTAAGCACAACCTCTACTCGTCGAGTTGGATCCTCCAACTCGTCGAGTAGGTTCTAAAATTCAAGTGGTCTGACCAAGTTCTACACGACGAGTTGGCGCCTCCTACTCGTCGAGTTGCCCTAATAAAACGAATATAAAAGCTTAAAAATGTATACATGGGAGTCAGGATGTTACACGGACAATGTCTGGCATCGCGCCCTGCCCGACATCGAGCTCAGCTCGACATCCATATAAACATATCAACAATACACATATAATAATCACATAAGATAAGCATACAAACATTCATCGGGCACCGCCCGACATCGGACTGAAATCCTGAAAGCATATAAACATTAATTGGCCACCGCCCGACATCGATCCTTAGTCCAAAACATATAAACATAGACACATGCAAGAATCACAAAGACATCAAGCATACAAACATTCCTCGGACACCGCCCGACATCAGACTGTAGTCTGGAAAACATATAAATGTACATCGGGCACCGCACGGCATCGGACCGTAGTCCGGTAACATATAATCATAACTACGGGCCAACATTGGTGCTTTCGACCCGTTCATACAGGAGGAAACTCACCTCGAATGTCGGATTATAGCTGAAACGGCTCTGCTCCGGAATCAGCTCTACTCAATCCCCTAAACTAAAATGACTTCTTATATACCATTTCATACTCATAACCCCTTAGGGTCGACAATGGTTAAGTCAAAGTCAAGGTCAAAGTCAAAGTCAATGCTCCGAGTTGACTCAACTCATCGAGTTACCCTTCAACTCGCCGAGTTTCTATGAATCACAAAATTGTGATTTTGCGATCCAACTCGTCGAGTTCTTCCATGAACTCGTCGAGTTCTTCCTTATTAACATAATCGTGACATTTCAATTCAACTCGTCGAGTTCCTCCATGAACTCGTCGAGTTCTTCAGTCTGTTAACCCCTTCTTAACTCATTAAGCCAGTATTCTTCAGATCTAAACCATATACTTCAGATCTCGACTGGAAATGCATCTAGAAGGGTAAAGTTTCCAACTTTACCCACTAATACCCTTCCTAAAGAGAATAAGCTCAACCCCTAACCCAAAAAGGCCAAAGTCTTAATGCAAAAACCACCAAAACTACAAGATAGACCATGAGGTCATAGATTTGGACTCTAGGGACTGATCTATCATGTAAAGTTCTAGCTTTCTCTTCATGTATGGCCATAAGAAGCTCCAAAAGGCCAAAATGGTGGTCTAAACGTTGCATGGGACTTCCATTGCCGTAACTTAAGTACCTTTATGCCATGAAAACCCCTCAAGATCCTAGATATGAAGTGTTAACCCATTTGGGACGTCCAACTCCCAAGGATCATGATATTTGGACAAGAACCAAGCAAAATAACCCTAAAAGAATATCTAATCAACTACAGGGCAAGGTTCAAGCTTTATACTAGAAAAGTGATGTGGATAAGGCAAGGATTCTAGATATATATGCTCCTTCTTGTGTCTCCAAGCTCTTCCTTCTTCCAATGGCTTCCACACACACCAAAAACACTCAAAATGGCTCACAATATCTCAAAATAGCTTTAGGGTTTCGAGATTTAGGGTTAGGGACTTGGAGGCTGGAAATGAGGCCAACATGAAAGGTTTAAGGTGTTTAAATAGGGTGCAAACCCTGAAAATTAAGGTTTCATATCTGCCCGCCTACTCGTCGAGTTGAGGCCTCCCAACTCGTCGAGTAGGTTTCTCAAACCTGCGATTCAAATAATCTCTACTCGACGAGTCTGGGGCTTCCAACTTGTTGAGTTGCTCTGAAATCATGAACAAATTATAAGTTTAAATGCATACCAGGAACCAGGTGTTATAAAATCATTTGGAAAAGGACCGCATGCTCAGGAAGAAAGAAAAGAAGAAGGAGAAAGTTTAGGATGAGGCATATTATCCTGAGAAGACTGAGGAGATTAGAGGTCGAACTAAGGGTGTCTCTCTGAATGCTAGAGGAGATGACGAAGAAGACGGAACTTATCAGATTTGGTCTTCTGGATCGGATGATAATGAGATATTAAATCCGACTCATGGGGCCATGTATGCGAAATTGGTGGAAAATGAAGAGGAGAAAGTTGTTTTGAATGATATGAGTGACAAGGAAGAGATTACTAGCCGGTGTTTTGTGCCCAATGACTCGACTAAATCACCAACGACTACTTAGGTACGTGATCTTCTTAACTCATTTAAAATTCCTTCACGTTCTTATAATGATATTTTTTCTGAGCTTGGTAATACGTGTGCCTATCTTAGTGACATTTTAATCTCCATGAGTAGTGAAGCAGAAAAGTCCAAGTCCCAATTATATGAAGCTAGAAATAAACTCGAAGAGAAGAAGGGACTAGTGGAATCTCTTGATCTTAGAATAACTAATATTTTAATAGATAGAGATTCACTTAGAAAGGACAATTTGATGCTTATTAAACAAAGAAACATATATTCTAATTCCGCTAAGCGTCTGTATGGTAAACTAACAGAATTTTATCACTCAACTAACATATGCGATGAACATCATTGGAAATTGCTTCCTTTTCTTTCATATAAAAAGAGAATAAATTGATGAAAACAACATATGACTGTGAAAGTAATATTGTTGATTATGATAAAATTCCAGTTAAATCATATGCATATGGTATAGTAAATATAAATGATTGTTTGAATGCTGATGATCTTTTGCATATTATGAATGAGACCTTAACTAAAAAAGAACAAGTTAAAATTTTGAACATGATTGAGAAGTCGACACTAGTATGTCAACAAAATTTTGTTGATATCGAAGATAATTCTCACAATATCAGTGAAATTAAGGAAGACGAATGTGTCGATTGCTCACGATTGTCTGTCATTAATGTTTAATTCATTGGCTAAAGGCAAAGAAAAATGTAATGATTCAATGTCAAAAGTAAACAATGATCAAACTTCAACATCGAAAGTCTGTGATTCTCATGATCATGTTGTGGTTGAAGATTATGTGAGTGTTGAGGATGAAGTTTCGAGTGAGAAACCAATTCCAAGAGTTCTGGTCGAACAAGTCTTTGACGACTCTAAGGAGTATTCGAAAATGTTTAAAGATAAAGGAAAACATTATCTTGAATCAAATTCAGTGGTTTATCCTAGGTTCAAGGATTCAGAATAAGTTGTGTTTCCAAATCAAGTATTTGTCATCAAAGGAAATGGTGATTATGTGGATCTGGAATTGAACAAATTGGTAAAAGAAGACAATGAAGTTGTGACAAAAGAAGGTTATTATTCGACCCATCACCCTGTGACCAACCTCGCCTGATCTGATGTATCATCTCGGTAGTCTGCAGGACTACCTCGGTCCAAACCATAACCCTGTAACCAACCTCGCCCCAACAGACTGGGTAGGACATCTCCGCCCATACAACAAATCATAAGGCGGAGCACCTATGCTGGAGTGATAGTTGTTGTTGTAGGACAACTCTGCAAGGGGTAGGTAGGAGTCCCAGCTCCCACGAAAATTAATAACACAGGCCTATAACATATCATCCGCTCGCTCTGACCGTCTATCTGCGGATGATAATTTGTACTGAAATGCAACCGCGTGACCAGTTCCGCATGGAACTTCTGCTAGAAACGGGAGGTGAACCGCACATCTCGGTCTGAAACGATAGAGACCGAAACCCCATGGCAAGCAACAATCTTGCAGATATACACATAGGCCAGTTTCTTGGCCGATGAGCTCTCCTGAATGGGCAAAAAATGGGCGCTCTTGGTCAATCGATCAACGACGACCCAAATAGCGTCGAAATCCTTTGCCATTCTCGGCAATTTGGTGATGAAGTCCATCGTGATCTGCTCCCATTTCCACATGGGAATCTCTAGTGGCTGCAGCTTGCCATGCGGCCTCAGGTGCTCGCCTTGACCATCCTGCAGGTCAAGCACCTCTCAACGTACCAAGCGATCTTTTGCTTCATGCACGACCACCAGTAACTCAAACTCAGATCCCAGTACATCTTGATCGCCCCCATGTGAATATAGAAGCGAGACTTATGAGCCTCTTCCAGTACAATCTGTCTAACCCCACCAGACATCGGAACCCAGACCCGACCACAACGGGTGAACAATCCCTGACTATCATGCACGAATCTGGTGATATCGCCCCTAATCCTTTCAATCTTCCAGTTCTCCTGCAGTACACCCTCAGCTTGAGCTTCCCTGATCAAGCTCATAAGTGGACAATCTACTGATATCCACATACATGTCACTGGAATAGAAGATCCAGCCGACTTACGGCTCAGGGCATCCGCCACGACGTTCGCTTTACCCGGATGGTAAAGGATTTGGCAGTCATAATCCTTGACTACGTCTAGCCACCTGCGCTGCCTCATGTTCAGATTCGACTGATCCATGATATGTCTCAAACTCTTGTGGTCCGTGTATATAGTACAACGGACCCCTTAGAGATAATGCCTCTAAATCTTAAGAGCGAATACCACCGCTCCCAACTCCAAATCGTGTGTGGGGTATCTCGTCTCATGCGGCTTCAACTGTCGTGACGCGTAGGCTCTCACTCGTCCTCTCTTCATGAGAACCGCTCCCGGTCCTGTGATGGATGCATCACAGAACACTACCAGATCCTCAACTCCCTCCGGGAGAGTAAAGACTAGAGCCTTGCAAAGTCGCTGTCTGAGGGTCTCATATGCCCTCTACTGCTCAGGGCCCCACCAGAAATCCACCCCCTTCCTCGTCAGACGAGTGAGGGGTACTACAATCTTGGAGAAATCCTGTATGAACCTCAGGTAGTACCCTACAAATCCCAAGAAGCTCCTGATATCCGAGGGAGATTTCGGAACTACCCACTGCATAACCGCCTCGATCTTGGCCGGATCGACCAAAATCCGCTTCTGGTTAATGAGGTGTCCAAGGAACTGAACCTCTCGTAACCAGAACTCACACTTTGAGAACTTGGCATAAAGTTGTTCTCATCTCCAGACTCCCAATACCTCCCGAAGATGCTCCTCATGCTGCTCTTTGGTCTTGGAATACACCAAGATGTGATCTATAAACACTATGACTGAGCGATCGAGCATCGGTCTGCATACCCGATTCATCAGGTCCATAAATATAGATGGCGCGTTGGTGAGCCCAAAGGGCATCACCACGAACTCGTAATGTCCATAACGAGTCCGTAACGCAGTCTTCTCCACATCCCCCTCCCGTACCCTGACCTGATGGTACCCAGACCTCAAATCTATCTTGGAGAACCAAGATGCTTCCTGTAGCTGATCAAAGAGGTCGTCAATCCATGGTAGTGGATAACGGTTCTTCACCGTTACATTGTTCAACTCCCGATAGTCAATGTACATCCGGTGTGAACCATCCTTCTTCTTCACGAAAAGAATTGGTGCTCCCCACGAAGAACTTCCCGGATGAATGAATTGCTTGCCTTGCAGCTCCTGCAGCTGAGATGACAGCTCCTGCATCTCAGGTGGTGCCAATCGGTATGACGCCATGGCGATAGGGGCCGCACCTAGCACAAGGTCGATCCTGAACTCAACCTGCCTCTCCGGAGGCACTCCGGGTAACTCCTTCGGAAATACATCAGCGAACTCCCTGACGACTGGAACGTCTGAAACCGATTCCTGATCTCTGAACCGCGTATCCACCACATACGCCAGATAACTCGCACACCCGTACTGAATATACTGTCTAGCCCTGGCATCTGAACAGAACCATGAACCCAACCTGGTGCTTTCGCCGTAGATAATCAGTTCGCCCCCACTTGGGTCTCGAACTACCACCCGCTAACCCTCACAGTCGATCACGGCACCGAATCGACTCAGCCAGCCCATACCCACCATCACACAAACCTCCCCCATGGGAATCAGAATCAAATGAATCGGGAAGGATACCCCAAAGATCTCTAGAATGCTACCCCGATAAACTGAAGAAGTAGAAATCTCGTGTTCGTTGGCGATGGAGACTCGCATCGGACACTCTAACTGTCCTAATGGCCAACCGAACTCCCTACTAAAAGATTGTAAGACAAAAGACCGACTCGCCCCCGGGTCAAACAATATCAAAGCAGGTAAGGAGTTCACAAAGAACGTAACTAACATAGCTACAACACATACATAAGCATAAAATAAATATAATAACCAAGATGAGGGATAGAAACATATCGGCCACCACATCTGGTGCTGCCCTGTGACAACCGTCAAAATTCGAGTCGGTTCTAGATTTGAATAAACTTAGTTGCACATATAGGCACGACACATAATAGACTTAGTAACTAGAAGCTAAGTTATAACCTACTAGAAACTTGGAAACAAGTAGGATCGGATGATAGTGTACTTAGATTTCACATTGATATGTGAATTCTACTACTACTTAACTGTAGTGACTATCCATATTTGGGTCACTCTTTGAGTCAAACACCTTTTCATGAATCATATACACACATTATACACTTGACCTAGCAGTAGAAATTAGGTTGGAGCCTCATAGAAACTTAAGTCAGAGTTGAAAACTATGACTAGTATACTTGATTCCTCAATTTCGTTTGAATCTCGAAACCACTACATAGAATGCCAATAAACCGATAAAATAAGTTACAAATATTATTTATAACTATAAAAGAGTTATAATACCATAAGATAAATTGAAGTCTCAAAGATTCTATTGATTTTGATATCTAAAGATTTATTAATTCTCAAAACCCTAAAAACCCTAAAACCTAAATTTTATAAAATTTGACATCAAGAATTCTATAAAAATAGTTATGAAACTCATAATATTATCCTAAAACAATTACATTCAGGGAAATATAGTCAAGGAAAATAAAATTTAACTCATTAACATTTACCCTTAATTTATAAATCAAAAATCAAGGTTTTATGAATAAAACTTGATTTTAGTGCACATTTTATATAAAAATTGAGATATTTTATAAAAGAACTTAAATTTTATAAAAGAAAATGAATGAGAAAGAGGTATTATACTAAAAAATTCGGATCCCTCTCTCCCCATATCTCTCTCTCTCACACTCTCATTCTCCAACACACACACATCTCTCTTCTTTCTCTCTCTAGAAAACTCTCTCTACCTTCTCTCTAATTTTTCTCTCCAAACACCACTCCATTCTCTCTTCCTCCCTCTAAGAACCATGAAATTTTCCAGAAAACAAACCCAAGAACACTCCTCAAACTCGAAATCTTCATCATCTTGTGGTATTCTTGAAGGTAAAATCGATTTCTACTTCACTTTTCCTTCAAGTTTTGCTCTTTTTCTTACACTTTCTCCTTCTTCATCTTCTTCAAACTTGTTTTATTTTTGTTAAAATGGTTTTTAGAACATGATGGATGTGTTTTAACACCATGCATGTATGATAAACAAGGTTGCATGTTCATGATCTTAGTGCTAAAATCGATTTTAAGGATTAAAACATCAAACTCAAGTTAAGAGTTTTTGAGAAACAAAATTTTGTTCATAAATGCATGTATACATTTTGATAAGTTTTAATCTTTTGATCTCTGGAAACATGACTAAAATATGAGTTTATAATGATATATTTAAAATACTTCAAAAGATTTACTCAAGGAAATGATGAAAACTCACTTTTCTAACCAATCATCATGCATGCAATCTGCCAGATTTCTTTACCTGACTTTAAACTGTCATATCTCACTCATTTCTTAACCAAAATTCGTGACTCTTTTTCTGAAATATAATATTTTGAGTTAGCTTTCAAACCCATCTGACCTCACTAGAAAATTCCAATATTTCGATTTTTACCAATTTTTACAAAACCGTTGCTCAAACAGCACTTTCCTTATGAACATTTGTTTTGTGTTTCATGTTCAAAGGACTTATTCATCACTAAAAGTCATTCAAAAATTATTTTGAGCTCTTAATATCATGTATTAATAGGTACAAAAAGATCTTGATTCAAAAGTCTTTGTAACATGTTGCAAAAATTGTCATAGTAACATCAATAATCTTTACATAAATCACAAGAACCAAGTTTTCTCTATAATTTATTGAGCCTTTAGGCATGGTTTTCAACATCAAAAATAAGAAAACAATTTTTCATTGTTATTAAATTGTATGAAGATGCATTCTGGAAATTTTCAGCTCAATATATATTTTCTTTATTTTTATATGAAAATAATAAGAAAATAGAGTGTTAAATCATATAAAATACTTACGCTAGTAAATAAGTTCTGGAAAAATTCTTGGATGATCCTTTAAGTTAATAAACATTCCCCATGAAGTTTCAATGACTTTTGTTACTGTTTAGTATTGTTTTTAATTTTCTTTTTATTTTGCTCTAATAAATCATAAAACCACTTTAGGGAATGTGAAAATATTATTTCTTATTTTTCGCAGCTTGTACCCTATAATTAAAACTCAGAAAAATATTTTGGGAATTTTTCAAAATGTATATCTATTTTTCCATGATTTTTGTGTTTATAATGGATTAAAAACAGGAAAAATAGTTTTACTCATCCAAAATTAATAAAAATTTACCAGAAACTCTTATAATATGTTAGGATGATAAATAAAAATTTTGATGATTTTTATCTTCTGTATGCTATTTTTCTTCTATTTTCCCAAGATTTAATACACTTAAATGTACAAAAATCATAAAAATTGTGTTAAACTTTTTGAAAACACATATTAATAATTTTCCCAGATTATGTACACTGTAAAACAGTTACACAAAAATTATAAGAATTTTTCATGATAATTTACTATTTTTCCATGATTTTATGATTATTCAAGGAATTAAATGGTGAAAAATAGTTAGACAAATCAAAAATTCAAGAAAATTTACCTTAAGGTCTTTGACTTTAATTAAAAATGAAATACAAAGTTTGGGAAAGTTTAGAACTAAATTGATTTCGTTTTGAATATTTAATCATTGGAACACCTCTAAAATGTTAAATATTAACATTTCAATAATCGAAATTTTCCACTTAAATTGTTATATAACAATTGATTCTTTGAAACTTAATTTCCACAGAAAAATATTTGTAACTTATCAATATTAAATTTTGACACATTATTGGCATAATTCTATTGTAGTAGTAAGTATACTAGTATTAGATTTCGATTAGAGACTCACTAGCGAATACCATTATTGTAGGAATCGGTAGTGGTACTCGTGGAACGTAGTTCAAGGAACCATTTGCATCATCTCAATGCATTGTGAGTATTCACGTACTCCCCTATTTTCAGTTTTTATGTTTTGGGGTGGAAAAGCATGTCCCGAAAAACTATTATTTGAATGTTGTATTTAAATTGATTTGTATCAAACATGATTGCTATTTTATTGCTATGTCTCTCTATGTATGTCTATGCAACACGAAACATGAGAACTTATCGTATTAAGGCCCTTCCCTTATCTCTAACCATTAACTCTTTGAGCCAATGGTCATTATGGATAGCGCTATTAGGAATTGACAACTCCTCACTCGCCCTATTGCTGGAGTGCATGATACCATATTCATCTATGGAACGATAAGCATAGATCTTGATAGGGCTTCAGTCATAGGTTTGGTTGAGACTCATTGTTTGCTCATACACATACAGACTCATTTCTCGTTATAGCAATAAACTTGTTATTAATTATAGCAATGAACTTTGTTTCTCATTACAACAACGAACTTTTATTACTAAAAACTTATATACATGTTTTAGCAATGAAATTGTTTGCTCCTTGTAGCAACGAAATTGATTGCTCATTTTAGCAATGAAACTTGTTTACTCGTTTGAGTAACGAACTTTATCTTCCATGAGAATATGAATGTTGCATCTTAATTGGGCAACATACTTTATCTCTCATGATGACAAAGAACTTTGTTTTTACAAACTTATTTACTCATTTTAACAATATACTTTTATTATTGGAAACTTTTATCAAAACATTGATTTCAATTCATGGAACCAATATTATTTTGTTTATCTGTGAGTACTCACCAACTATTTTTATAGTTGACGCTCGTTTTACATGCTTTTTCAGGAATCATCGAGTAAATGACACTTAGAGACACTTCACTTTTAGGAGCATTCGCATGTGTTGTATTTCAATTTACATTGTAATTTCTTTTAAAAGTTGTTCAAACCCATTGTAAAATTGTAATGATTTTTAATACTATGGTTGGTGTTGTCTTTTAACTTTTGCTATGAAACCCTTTATACTGCCACGCCTCGTGTTTCCGCTTTAGCGGGGTGTGACAGGAAATGGTATCAGAGCCGAAGGTTATAGAGAATACCGGTTTTCCTTTGGAGAACCACAACTATAGCCAAAAATTTTCAAAATGTTTTTAAAATACCGAACATACTACTAGTATAACTAATTCGAGTACGCATTATTGGACTTTAACTAAGTATAGCCTGGCCAACTATGCTTAATTAAGGAAAGTTAATGTGAGGCTGGAAACGGTTATAGTAGAATTATGTTCAAAACAATTTTCAACTTAAACTTTTGAAAAACAAAATTTTTTTGGTGTGCGTACGGGCATTGCATATTATAGGCATTCATCTAGATACACTTAGAAACTAAGTGCACTTTTATAACAATGCCTTTATTCAGAAATATTCTTATCCCTTATCAAGTGCTAGGTTAACCACTTAGGTTATATCACTTGCCACTCTAGGAGCAATGCACTTAGTACTGAGAATGAGTATTCCTCGGTAGATTTTGACTTTAGATGTAAGGTTAGCAGCTAGATACACACTACTAATAATCTTAAGTCGAAACCTATATCAATTATTCCTCGATACCACTTCATCGTCTTCTTACTAGAGTTACAACTAGGAAAAAGCGTTTCGATACCGACACGAATGATAATTGGAGCATCGCGTAAGGAGGTAGATGAGTCGCCACTAAGTAATCACTTGGATACCATTGGCGGGCATTTCGGATTCGACTCACGAGGAGACACGGAGGTTTAACCCATACGTGAGACCTTATTACTACGCTATGATTTAGCTCTACGTTGTTTCCACCTTGAGCTTAAAACATAACATAGGATGCCCCTTTGACCTCTATAAAAGGTCGTAAACTGCATTGACGCCATAAAACGTTTTTCAAACAATTCTTCTTGTCCTTTATCTTGGGGAAAAAGACATCGGTACTCGCCTTATACTCGTCTTATACTCGCCTTGTACTCGCCTTAGTATTTAGGTACGATCAGCTACACTAATATACTTATTCCTTACTTCTTAATCTTCCATCGAAAAATTATTTCGTTTCATCGGTTTTATTTATCATCGATAAAATACTTTATAACCACTTCATACAACTTACTAGACATTTCCTAACAATGTAAGCCATATTCTCGCTAAAAATCTGTTGACAACTTGCTTTAACTTAGCACTTTTCTTCAAAACTCAATTTAACCAATATTGGTTTTAACCTTGCTATTTCAATTTCATTTCAAATTCATTTCAATGGATTGATGTGCTTTTAAGGGCATATAAACCATTTTAAACATTGCTTACCATTTTGACACGTCTTCGAAAAACTAGAAACATTTTCTTTTATAACCGTGTTTAAACTCTTTACTATAAAACTTAAACATATGACGTTAAAGTTCATATTATGTGTAAAAGCTTCATCGGATCTTCAAACCACTTTTGTTTTAAGACTTTTGACTACTTTCCCATTTAGGCATCGTACTTTACTTAAATGTGTTTTCTTGAAACCCAACATTGTATTTTTACAACTTTCTAATCCAAATGTGTTTACAAGACATCACTGATGCCTACATTTCAAAACACACCTTATTTGTTTATTTTATTTCAAATTAGTTTTATAATCTGTGTTTATAAAACTTACAACATTGCAAAACTTAGTGTTCACTTTTAAAATTCCAGTGACGCACTTTCGACAATGCACAATTATTCATTCAAAATATGTAAGTTTTTACTTTATCCGTTTTAACCATTGTTGGACCCCAGTCAAAAAAGGTCAAAACTGTCAGATTTTCAATTACAAGTTTTAGTGTTTCTTCTTTTTCACAAAGGGAGTTTAACTTAATAGATAACTCGTGAATTTTTAGCAAATCTTAGAAAACACTTTAAAACTTCTTCATTTCTATTTAATCATCAATATACATCAAATATTGAAGTTTGAAATATATCTCAACCTGGTTTTAATCTACCTATAGGTATTGTTCTTATAATTTTAACAATAACAATCATTGCCGCCGCTACCTTCCTTTTTCTTTCCCCCGCACTTGATTTCTTGCTCTCCTTATGATTTTAGATCTCGCACGCCCATAATAGTAACATAATACATTGTCTAATTTTGTTTCTTTCTATTTTGCTTCTCCTAGTATCATGTTCGTACACATACAGACTAGAAGTCTACCCTTTTCGTTTTGAGCAATTTATACGTGTATAGTCGTGAGACATAATTTTGATTTAGTCAACTTTGATATATTCAATTACGCCTTTTACCATATACATCTTGTTTTTATTTTGAAATCTACAATAAACAAGTATTCCTTATTTACATTTGCCCTTTCGTTCTAAATTCGGAAACTTGATTTAAAATGCAAGTTTCATTGTATTTTTCCTTATAAGTAATACAAAGATGAATACCCTTATGCTTATAATTTTTCTATAACTGAAAAATATATGTGAAGGATATGTATCCTTATGTTTCTCCTTTCTTTAAATACATCAAAAGTTTTAAATTTTACGATTATCTATTTTCTAAATGATTGTTTTTGTAGAAACACTAAACTAAGAATGCACTATTTTCAATGATCGGTATTTTTATTCATTTCTTAAAAATAGCATTCTAATTTGCTATTTTCAGTAAATTCCTAAACTCTCAAACTTGTTTTCATAAATATTCTGACTCCTCTTAAACTTGTATTTGTCTTGACTTAGACAATTAGTCAATTTTACAAAAAGCCTAATATTAATATTTCTATAAAAAAAAAATTCTCCTTAATGACGACTTAAACATTTAACTTTAATTTATCTTTTTATTATTTTACTACTTCGTTTGATCGCCACACATGTATTTTCATTATCTTGGAATTATTACACATTCTGATAATAGTGAGATTACTTATCATTTCTAATCACTCAAATTGTTATCTAGACAAGATGGTTTAATTTATCATAAACTTGCATCGCCTCCATTTGCGACAATGACTCTCTAAATATATATATTCTTCGAATATTGTTTTATTATAGTAAGAGTAACGTGGTAGTAAATATTGCTTCGGAAATCCTCGATCGTTTCGTAACTTATTTTATAGACGACACTTAAATAGCCTTTACATTTGAGATGTAACAAAACTTCGTTGTCTACCCTTAGTACGTATTTTTAGGAACTTACCCTCAATCGCTTCTCTTTCATTCGTGCTACCACTTCTTATTTCAAAATATGTCCTTTCCAGATGTAGTAGCCAACCCGGAAGTGAACAAATTGTTCCTAATCTCTTCTTTATTAGGCGGCGAATTTACACTTAGTGCTAATTTAGAACGCGACTTAAGGATCAATGCGGATTTAACGCTCAGTGCAGTTAGTGCTTCAGCAAAACTTATAGCTCTCTTAATTCAGATAATATCTAACTAGATGATCTTTTTCGACTAGGTCGCCATGTTTGGATCATGATTTCCATGATCCTAATTTCTCGCAATCTAAATTGTAGAACTCGAATTAAGGAAACATTAATTTGACTATAGCTAAAGAATTGGGCTTTTCCCTTGAGGAAATAAACCCGAAATAATCAAAGAACATTGCAAGTCACCACCTCTCCAGCTATATAATTGTATTCGACTGAGTTCTAATAGAATACGTCACGAATTGAATTTCGGGGCGAAATTCTTTCAACCGGGGGAGAATGTGACAACCGTCAAAATTCGAGTCGGTTCTAGATTTGAATAAACTTAGTTGCACATATAGGCACGACACATAATAGACTTAGTAACTAGAAGCTAAGTTATAACCTACTAGAAACTTGGAAACAAGTAGGATCGGATGATAGTGTACTTAGATTTCACATTGATATGTGAATTCTACTACTACTTAACTGTAGTGACTATCCATATTTGGGTCACTCTTTGAGTCAAACACCTTTTCATGAATCATATACACACATTATGCACTTGACCAAGCAGTAGAAATTAGGTTGGAGCCTCATAGAAACTTAAGTCAGAGTTGAAAACTATGACTAGTATACTTGATTCCTCAATTTCGTTTGAATCTCGAAACCACTACATAGAATGCCAATAAACCGATAAAATAAGTTACAAATATTATTTATAACTATAAAAGAGTTATAATACCATAAGATAAATTGAAGTCTCAAAGATTCTATTGATTTTGATATCTAAAGATTTATTAATTCTCAAAACCCTAAAAACCCTAAAACCTAAATTTTATAAAATTTGACATCAAGAATTCTATAAAAATAGTTATGAAACTCATAATATTATCCTAAAACAATTAAATTCAGGGAAATATAATCAAGGAAAATAAAATTTAACTCATTAACATTTACCCTTAATTTATAAATCAAAAATCAAGGTTTTATGAATAAAAACTTGATTTTAGTGCACATTTTATATAAAAATTGAGATATTTTATAAATGAACTTAAATTTTATAAAAAGAAAATGAATGAGAAAGGGGTATTATACTAAAAAATTCGGATCCCTCTCTCCCCATATCTCTCTCTCACACTCTCATTCTCCAACACACACACATCTCTCTTCTTTCTCTCTCTAGAAAACTCTCTCTACCTTCTCTCTAATTTTTCTCTCCAAACACCACTCCATTCTCTCTTCCTCCCTCTAAGAACCATGAAATTTTCCAGAAAACAAACCCAAGAACACTCCTCAAACTCGAAATCTTCATCATCTTGTGGTATTCTTGAAGGTAAAATCGATTTCTACTTCACTTTTCCTTCAAGTTTTGCTCTTTTTCTTACACTTTCTCCTTCTTCATCTTCTTCAAACTTGTTTTATTTTTGTTAAAATGGTTTTTAGAACATGATGGATGTGTTTTAACACCATGCATGTATGATAAATAAGGTTGCATGTTCATGATCTTAGTGCAAAAATCGATTTTAAGGATTAAAACATCAAACTCAAGTTAAGAGTTTTTGAGAAACAAAATTTTGTTCATAAATGCATGTATACATTTTGATAAGTTTTAATCTTTTGATCTCTGGAAACATGACTAAAATATGAGTTTATAATGATATATTTAAAATACTTCAAAAGATTTACTCAAGGAAATGATGAAAACTCACTTTTCTAACCAATCATCATGCATGCAATCTGCCAGATTTCTTTACCTGAATTTAAACTGTCATATCTCACTCATTTCTTAACCAAAATTCGTGACTCTTTTTCTGAAATATAATATTTTGAGTTAGCTTTCAAACCCATCTGACCTCACTAGAAAATTCCAATATTTCGATTTTTACCAATTTTTACAAAACTGTTGCTCAAACAACACTTTCCTTATGAACATTTGTTTTGTATTGCATGTTCAAAGGACTTATTCATCACTAAAAGTCATTCAAAAATTATTTTGAACTCTTAATATCATGTATTAATAGGTACAAAAAGATCTTGATTCAAAAGTCTTTGTAACATGTCGCAAAAATTGTCATAGTAACATCAATAATCTTTACATAAATCACAAGAACCAAGTTTTCTCTATAATTTATTGAGCCTTTAGGCATGGTTTTCAAAATCAAAAATAAGAAAACAATTTTTCATTGTTATTAAATTGTATGAAGATGCATTCTGGAAATTTTCAGCTCAATATATATTTTCTTTATTTTTATATGAAAATAATAAGAAAATAGAGTGTTAAATCATATAAAATACTTACGCTAGTAAATAAGTTCTGGAAAAATTCTTGGATGATCCTTTAAGTTAATAAACATTCCCCATGAAGTTTCAATGACTTTTGTTACTGTTTAGTATTGTTTTTAATTTTCTTTTTATTTAGCTCTAATAAATCATAAAACCACTTTAGGGAATGTGAAAATATTATTTCTTATTTTTCGCAGCTTGTACCCTATAATTAAAACTCAGAAAAATATTTTGGGAATTTTTCAAAATGTATATCTATTTTTCCATGATTTTTGTGTTTATAATGGATTAAAAACAGGAAAAATAGTTTTACTCATCCAAAATTAATAAAAATTTACCAGAAACTCTTATAATATGTTAGGATGATAAATAAAAATTTTGATGATTTTTATCTTCTGTATGCTATTTTTCTTCTATTTTCCCAAGATTTAATACACTTAAATGTACAAAAATCATAAAAATTGTGTTAAACTTTTTGAAAACACATATTAATAATTTTCCCAGATTATGTACACTGTAAAATAGTTACACAAAAATTATACGAATTTTTCATGATAATTTACTATTTTTCCATGATTTTATGATTATTCAAGGAATTAAATGGTGAAAAATAGTTAGACAAATCAAAAATTCAAGAAAATTTACCTTAAGGTCTTTGACTTCAATTAAAAATGAAATACAAAGTTTGGGAAAGTTTAGAACTAAATTGATTTCGTTTTGAATATTTAATCATTGGAACACCTCTAAAATGTTAAATATTAACATTTCAATAATCGAAATTTTCCATTTAAATTGTTATATAACAATTGATTCTTTGAAACTTAATTTCCACATAAAAATGTTTGTAACTTATCAATATTAAATTTTGACACATTATTGGCATAATTCTATTGTAGTAGTAAGTATACTAGTATTAGATTTCGATTAGAGACTCACTAGCGAATACCATTATTGTAGGAATCGGTAGTGGTACTCGTGGAACGTAGTTCAAGTCACCATTTGCATCATCTCAATGCATTGTGAGTATTCACGTACTCCCCTATTTTCAGTTTTTATGTTTTGGGGTGGAAAAGCATGTCCCGAAAAACTATTATTTGAATGTTGTATTTAAATTGATTTGTATCAAACATTATTTGAATGTTGTATTTAAATTGATTTGTATCAAACATGATTGCTATTTTATTGCTGGAGTGCATGATACCATATTCATCTATGGAACGATAAGCATAGATCTTGATAGGGCTTCAGTCATAGGTTTGGTTGAGACTCATTGTTTGCTCATACACATACAGACTCGTTTCTCGTTATAGCAATAAACTTGTTATTAATTATAGCAATGAACTTTGTTTCTCATTACAACAACGAACTTTTATTACTAAAAACTTATATACATGTTTTAGCAATGAAATTGTTTGCTCCTTGTAGCAACGAAATTGATTGCTCATTTTAGCAATGAAACTTGTTTACTCGTTTGAGTAACAAACTTTATCTTCCATGAGAATATGAATGTTGCATCTTAATTGGGCAACATACTTTATCTCTCATGATGACAAAGAACTTTGTTTTTACAAACTTATTTACTCATTTTAACAATATACTTTTATTATTGGAAACTTTTATCAAAACTTTGATTTCAATTCATGGAACCAATATTATTTTGTTTATCTGTGAGTACTCACCAACTATTTTTATAGTAGACGCTCGTTTTACATGCTTTTTCAGGAATCATCGAGTAAGTGGCACTTAGAGACACTTCACTTTTAGGAGCATTCACATGTGTTGTATTTCAATTTACATTGTAATTTCTTTTAAAAGTTGTTCAAACCCATTGTAAAATTGTAATGATTTTTAATACTATGGTTGGTGTTGTCTTTTAACTTTTGCTATGAAACCCTTTATACTGCCACGCCTCGTGTTTCCGCTTTAGCGGGGTGTGACATGCCCTGGCCTCCTCGTCTGTGAAAACTCCTTCAGACCCTAGATATGAAGTGTTAACCCATTTGGGACGTCCAACTCCAAAGGATCATGATATTTCGACAAGAACCAAGCAAAATAACCCTAAAAGAAGATCTAATCAACTGCAAGGCCATGTTCAAGCTTTATACTAGAAAAGTGACATGGATGAGGCAAGGATTTTGAATCTATATGCTCCTTCTTGTGTCTCCAAGCTCTTCCTTCTTCCAACGGCTTCCACACACACCTAAAACACTCAAAATGGCTCACAATCTCTCAAAATAGCTTTAGGGTTTCAAGATTTAGGGTTAGGGAGTTGGAGGTTGGAAATGAGGCCAACATGAAAGGTTTAAGGTTTTTAAATAGGGCGCAAACCCCAGAAATTAGGGTTTCATTTCTGACCGCCTACTCGTCGAGTTGAGGCCTCCCAACTCGTCGAGTAGGTTTCTCAAACCCGCGATCCGAATAATCTCTACTCGACGAGTCTTGGGCTTCAAACTCGTTGAGTTGCTCTAAAATCATGAACAAATTATAAGTTTAAATGCATACCAGGAACTCGGTGTTATAGAATCATTTGGCAAAGGACTGCATGCTCATGAAGAAAGAAGAGAAGAAGGAGAAAGTTAAGGATGAGGCATATTATGCTGAGAAGATTGAGGAGATTAGAGGTTGAACTAAGGGTGGCTATCTGATTGCTATAGGAGATGATGAAGAAGAGGGAACTTATCAGATTTGGTCTTTTGGATCGGATGATGATGAGATATTAAATCCGACTCATGGGGCCATGTATGCGAAATTGGAGGAAGATGAAGAGGAGAAAGTTGTTTTGAATGATATGAGTGACGAGGAAGAGATTTTGGCCGGTGTTTCGTGTCCACTGACTCGACTAAATCACCGATGACTGCTAACGTACGTGATCTTCTTAACTCATTTAAAATTCCTTCATCTTCTTATAATGATATTTTTTCCAGAGTTTGGTAATACGTGTGCTTATCTTAGTGACATTTTAATCTCCATGAGTAGTGAAGCAGAAAAGTCCAAGTCCCAATTATATGAAGCTAGAAATAAACTCGAAGAGAAGAAGAGACTACTGGAATCTCTTGATCATAGAATACCTAATATTTTAATAGATAGAGATTCACTTAGAATGGACAATTAGATGCTTATTAAACAAAGAAACATATATTGTAATTCCGCTAAGCGTCTGTATGGTAAACTAACATAATTTTATTACTCAGCTGACATATGCGATGAACATCAATGGAAATTGCTTCCTTTTCTTTCATATAAAAAGTGAAAATTTTGATGAAAACAACATATGACTGTCAAAGTAATATTATTGATTATGATAAAATTCCAGTTGACTCATATGCATATGGTATAGTAAATATAAATGATTTTCTGAATGCTGATGATCTTTTGCATATTGTGAATAAGACCTTAACTAAAAACGAACAAGTCAAAATTTTGAACATGACTGAGAAGTCGACACTAGGATCTCAACAAAATTTTGTTGATACCGAAGATAATTCTCACAATATCAGTGAAATTAAGGAAGAGGAATGTGTTGATTGCTCACCATTCTCTGTCACTAATGTTAATTCATTGGCTAAAGGCAAAGAAAAATGTAATGATTCAATGTCAAAAGTAAACAATGATCAACCTTCAACATCCAAAGTCTATGATCCTCATGATCATGTTTTGGTTGAAGATTATGTAAGTGATGAGGATGAAGTTTCGAGTGAGAAACCAATTCCAAGAGTTGTGGTCGAATAAGTATTTGACGACTCTAAGGAGTTTTCGAAAGTGTTGAAAAATAAAGGAAAACATTATCTTGAATAAAATTCAGTGGTTTATCCTAGGTTCAAGGATTCATAATAAGTTGTGTTTCCAAATCTAGTATTTGTCATCAAAGGAAATGGTGATAATGTGGATCCGGAATTGAACAAATTGGTAAAAGAAGACAATGAAGGTGTGACGAAAGAAGGTTGTTATTCGAATCAAAACACAATCGAAAATGGTTTGAACAACAATTCAAAAACTTTTCATCAACAAAATAGACCAAAACGTGTTTGGGCTGTGAAAACAAGAAAAATAATTATTGATAATAAAAACAAAGAAAAAGGTGTTGATTCTTTAACCAATTATCCAAAACGTCAAATTGTGAAAACACAAACTTTCAAAGAAAGAGTTGAAAAATTGGCTTGTGATGAAGGAATTTCGAAATCAAAAGCACAAAATAAAGCTTATTGGAAAATTTTTAAAGCTTTTCACAACCAAAAGGTTTTTAAAAAAAAATCTTCTGAATCAGCGAAGAAGTTTTCACAAAATGCAAAGAACTTTCAAAACAAACAATCTCAAAGACAAAATGGTTTCCAAAAGAGTCGAAACTATGTCCAAAATCATTTTTGACCAAATGCTTTTCAAAGATATGTTCAAAATATTGGACAAAGGAGTTTTGTTCAAAACCATAATCAAAGGAGTTTTGATCAAAGTCATGGAAATGGTAATTTTGCTCAAAATAATGGACATATGAATTTTGTTCAAAATCATGGTCGAAGAAATTTTGGTCCAAATCATGTACAATGAAGTTTTGATCAAAATAGAAAAGTTTTTCAACAAAATGGTATTGGTTATCAAAACCATTATCAAAATCGTTTCCAAAAATCATTCAAAAATGTCATTTCCCAAAAGAGAATTTAAAAAATTGGACGTTAAAGGAAAGAAAAGTGAACCATTCAAACCTAAAAATCCACATTTTCCAAATATAGATTTGAAACAAAAGATGAAAGCATCATTTGCAAAAGGTAGAAGTGATGTTAAGAATATCAATCATTGGCTTGAGGGAAAAGGAAAACTATATCAATCAGGAAGGTATTCTCAAGAACAAATTCAATCGGCTTACGAGAAGTACTTGAATGATTTGATGAATAGAAGTACTTCATCTCAAGAGTCTACTCCAACAGTGCGAAAGTGGAACGAAATTCCAAAGAAGAAAGTTGATACTTCTCAGAAAAAGGATGAGAAAGTCAAAGTCAATGTTGAACCTTCCCCATTGCATTATTACATTTTGATGCCTGAAGCAAATGAAATTGACATAATTGATAGTTTCAAATCAAAAGTTTGCAATTGGGTCTTAGGTTCTTCATTGCATAATGTGTTCCAAACTAATTAATAAGCACCCAAAAGGTTTTGGGGACCTTAATTTTTCTCAATGATCACAGGTTCTATGTAACGATCAATATGAAAGAAACTGGTATATCGATAGTGGATACTCACGTCATATGACTGGAAGGAAGGAGAATTTGCGAGATTTTCGAAAGTTGGACAATGTTGGAGTTGTCAAGTTTGGAAACAACAATAAATGTAAATTCAAAGGTTATGGTAAAGTAACAAACGAGAAATTCATTATGAATCAAGTTGCCTATGTTGAAGGACTAAAGCACAATATGATTAGTGTTTCACAACTAGTTGTTGATACTAGTAATCAGGTTCTCTTTGACAAGGAAGGAAGTATTATCTCCAACAAGGAAACGAAGGAGATTCTACTGAAGTCGAAACGAAAGGGAGACATGTTCACTCTTGACCTGAAACCAATTGTGGGTGTTCCCTCTGGTTATGACATCGACGTCTTTCTCATCTCAACTTCAACAATCTAAACAAACTAGTTCTTAATGATCTTGTTCATGGTTTACCTATTTTAAAATTTGACAATGACTCTTTGTGTGCTTCATGTGAACAGGGAAAACAAAATCATCAAGGTCATCTGATCATCATATATTCAAAAATCATCGAACCTTTGGAACTTCTTCACATTGACTTGTATGGACCTTCGACTTTTTAGACTCTCAATTAGAAGAAGTACATACTAGTTATTGTTGATGATTTTTCTAGGTTTACTTGGCTTTTCTTTCTTTGACAGAAGTCTAAAATTGCTCAAGTGATGATTGATTTTATCAAGAACATCGAATTGAGCTTAAAAAGGAAAGTTCGAAAGATAAAGATTGATAATGGAACGGAGTTCAAAAATCGAATTCTAGATTCATTTTCGATTGAACTGGACATATCTCATAATTTTACAGTTGACTCAAAAGAACTGATGAGAGCAAGAGGACCTCCGGACAGTTCCCTTATGGTTTGAGCAACATTGGATTCATGTCCTTGAAGTTCATCAAACAGTTGATAGAGGTTCAACTTTTTTAAGGAGCCATTGCTTTGGAGACAAGATTTTACGTTTACCCATCCTTTGCCCAGACTGTTTATGAATTTGAGATTGTACTCCAAAGGAGTTCGGACAATCCCATGAGCAGTCATGTTGTTGACAACGATTCGGTAACGGTTGGAGGCTGAGGCCACTGATTCACCAGGAGTGGTAGTGAAGGTGTCGAAGTCGTTGACAACAGAGGTGAGGCGCTTGTCTTTCATATTTTTCGAACCTTCAATTTGATCCTGAAGAGTATCCCAAATCTCTTTGGCTGATTTGCACAACTTGATGTGCTCGAAGAGTGAGGGAGGAACTCCAAACACCATTTCTGAGAAAGCAACTTGATCAGCATGCAGCTTCTCGATATCATCTGCAGTTAGAGGAGCTGGGCGAGTTTCATCTCCTCGCATGAGCTGAGCAGCAGCATCTCTTGCAACTGTTCTTATAGGAACATGTGGACCTTCTTTGACAGATCTCCAGATTTCTTCACCTTTATCTTTGGCCAGTAAAAGTCTTTCCATTCTAACTTTCCGGTGATCATATTCTTCCACAACTAGTAATGGGGCACGAGTAGGGCCACCCACACTATTTGCGATTTGCATTGAAATCATTTGCTGAGGATTAGAAGCAGCCATTGAAGTTAAGATATCTTTAATCTAAAGTGGTATATAGAAGAACTTTTATCCTTGACACATAAATGATTGAACTACCAAGGTAATTTCAAACCGACTATAATCTGATCTTTTTGGATTCAAAGGATAACTACTCAAGCTCTGATACCAATTGTGAGAACAAGATCAGTGCGCAGGGACAAGGTTTAAGAACTCAAACCTTGAATGAATGCTTAAGATCAATGTCTGCTTACTAATAGATGTTCTAGTCAAGTCTGGAAAGACCAGACAAGTCTAAGTTAATGTATACAACAAATGATCGAGACATAAATGATGATTGAGAATAAATGATCAAGGTAAAGCTAATAAATGAATAACAAGAATGTTTTTAAAAGAACTTAGTATGAATGCCAAAAGTGAATAAAAAAATCCGTAGTTGACTTGTATTGAATGCTCCTATAAATAGGAGTAAATGTTACAACAAATTAACCCAAGCGTTTACATAGGACTGGACAAAAGGCATAAGTCTGACATTCTGATTGTCCAAATACAACTTCAGACTAAGTCCTATGAAACGTTACATCAAATACAAGACAAAAGTAATAAATGCACAAAAGACAAAATGACTTCATTCCGGACAAGTATTATTCCGGACATGAAGGTTGGTTCCGGATCAACAAGGCATTCCGGACATGAGGATCAGCTTCGGAATGCCTTCATTCTTCTTTCCTTCTTACTTGGTCCGGACAGGTTCCGGACAACTCTTCATTTCGGAATTCACACACTTCCTGATAAGGAGTTAGGATTGCTTGAGGTTCACTTTCAGGTTCCAACAATCTTCCCCTAAGTGAACTTAGCAATCCAAAAGGCTTAGTTCATTTCTTCCTTGATGAAGGTGTAGGCTACGAACAACTATTCTCGCACCGCAATGTACCACGCCAGTTGACTTACAAAATTTTCCTTGACCTATTCAGAAGCATCAGACTTGGACGCCCAGGATATGAACTTCTTCAAAGCTTTGGTTGGAACTAGGTGTTTATCAAGGACTCGGAAGAAGTCCTTCTTGTTTGTTTTTTTGGTGGTGTAGACAAACCCTAGAACCGGTTCTTCAATCGGACCATCTACAAGAATTTCAGCTTCTGGAAGAACAAAGTCGATCTTGGCAACGAATTGTTCGGTTCCGTAGAGGTGTGCAAGCTCGTAGTCACATCGGCAGAACTCAGTAACGTAATCTTTAAGAAAGCTGAGAATTGTGTGGTAAGCACCCATACTGATGTCATCCTTCTGATTTTCTCTGAAGTAAGCAGCTAGGGTGAGGATTTCTTTTGGATTCATTGAAGTAAATTCCGCATCAGTAACGGTCCGGGGAGTTGGCTTGTTCCGGAGGAGGTGGAAACGGAATAGGGGATAGTTCAGCTCAAATTTTACCAAAAATTTTCTTCCGAAGCCTTGAACTTTGGTGATCCTCTTCCTTGTCCACACTTCCTTGAAGGGTTGAGCATTCTTTTCATAGAAGGTTTTGACCCTTTCTTGCTCTGTCCGGATGATCACTTCCGGATTATCCTTTGGGTGAAGAGGAGAAAACTTAGTGTAGAATTTGTTGTAAGGAGAAAGAGGAAGATCCAGCTGATCAGTGTTATTGGTGGGAAGATCGTAGTAGAGGGTTGGGATGATTTCCTGTGCTTGAAGAATGCCTTCACGGCAAAGAGGAGAGATGCCACGCATCAGATTGGGATTATCTTTTAAAGCTTGAATCCGGATGATGTCCTCTAATGCCTTATGAATTTCCTCCTGAGACCATCCATATTTTTTCTTTAGAGGAGGTCCGGAGTGGAAGGCTTGTTGTTCGGAAGTCATTGGTTTCTTCCCTTTGTCTCTTTGAAGCGCATCAATGACCAGCTTCATGTTTTCATCAATGATGAATTTCAGAGTGGGAGTTGGAAGTGGTTCTTCCGAAATTTCATCATGTATCCGGAGGGGAGAGCCCTGGTCGATTGGAGCGATTACTGGTTCCGGAATGGAAAGCTGAACTGAAGGAGTGGCTCGGAAGGCTTGAGCGGTCAAGTCTGATTTTCCCTTATCCGTTTTAACAGCCATTTGAAAAGTGTCCGGAAGAGAGGATGGCCATGAGACTGCAGACCAAATCCTCTTTTGTTCTTCAGTCATTTCCTTTGCAATGGGCAAGTTTGGAGCTTGAAGACCAAGAACTCCTTTGGGAGCTTCATCCGGAACATATATGTCTTCATTTTCGCTTCCTTCTCCTTCAGTGATCCCTAGGATTTCGGAGACGATTTGAACGTCTTCATCTTCGGAATCTAGGTCCTCATCCTGGAGTGTCAATTCTGTGGCTGGTTTCCATCTTCAGCTTGGGCCTTCTCCTCCTCTTGCATCGGTGAACCTTATAACCGGTGCAAGTGGCAAAACCTCTTTCATATCGTCAAATTTGGAGAAGACTTTCTGAAGGCCGGAGGTGAGTTGAAGAGTGAGAGCATCGTTAGCGTCAGCAGTGGGGGCCTGACCAGAAAGATGCTTGCATGTGCTGTTGAGGATGGCAATCATCTCATCAAACTTCTTGTTCGGAACATCAATAATGTTCCAAGTTGAGCGGAGAAGTTTGATGAGGACTTGTTGGATAATGAGGTTCATTTCATATTTCTTCCGGATCTCCTTCTCCAACCGTTGAATTTGTTTCTCATGACGAACATGGGTCTGTTTGATTAGATCGTTGGTAGCAGACACTAGATCATCATGGACCTTGAGCATGGAGGTGATGGTGTTGAGATAATTATCCACCAAAGGGTCGTACTTGAAGTCAACTTCCTCAATTGTGCGCTTGAGCCGTATGGAGATCAGCTGATCAAGGTGGGCTTCTCTTTCAGCAACTGATGGTCCGGACTGCTGGGAGAGTGACTGAAGAATGACATCAAGTTTGGAATCAAGTCCGAAGAGTTTTTCATCCAATTTAGAGTTCAGCTCTGTTACGGATGTCTCCATGGATGCCAGTTTTTTCATGGTGCCAGAGACATTGATTTGGATCTCGAGAAGAGCGAAGGGGTCAACGTAGTCACCAGCTGAGGATTCTGAATCAGAATCAGAGTGTTGCGGAGGAGGTTGGTGTACCTTCGGATTTGAAGACGGACCCGGTTTGGTTGCATCATCATCTTCATGATGTTTTGAGTTGGAGCCACCGTTCGGAGTGGTAGAGGAGGAGGATCCGAAGTCATAAGTGATGGGTTTTCAACATTCTAACACTCCTATGGTGTACATGCAACCCTAGAAACCTTGGATCTATGTTTGACAATGATACATGCAAATAATTATTTTTCCAAGGTTCTTATCCTATCTAGCATGGCATGGGGAACTTGAATCAAATAAAGCTAGTAGAATTACTTACCTTGTAGTTGTAGTTGATTGCTTGGAGTTTTAGAGCCTAGCACCAATAGTGTGGATGCCTCAAATGGAAATCAAAAATCACCACAAACTTGGAACTTTGAGAGAATAGTAATCACCTTCTTGAAATCGGCCCTCTTACTTTACTCACCACAACTCGTGTGATTTCAAGAACCAAAGCCTCCTTTATATAGTGTGGTGGATTAGGGTTACACCCATGTAAACCCTAATACCCATGTCTTTTCATTTCCATGAGATCCATGGGTTAAAGCTCCATGGAGTATCCATGGACTTTCCATGCAAGCCTAGCCCATTCCAAATAAGCATTAGCCCACACTATATAAATACAAGAGCCCATATTTAATTAGTCATACTTTTGATCTCTAAATTAATTCTAGATTAATTATAGATCAATACTAATTAAATAATATGATTTTATATTAATATATTAGGACTTATAATATATTAATAAATCATAACTTATACTATTCTCAAACGATTATCCATAAATTGTTCGGGTGAAGTGCAACCCAAATGGACCATGTCGGGTCGGGTCAAGTACATACCAAATATAGTTATGGACTTAGACACTATATCCAACAGTCTCCCACTTGGATAAGTCTAATAACTATAGTTGCAAGTATGACTTCAGGAACCGATCAGCAATCGTAGCTCTTTAAACTCTGTTGAACTATGAAGTGCCATTTTAGATAAGTGATCATATAATCCTCTGTTCTAGATATCAGCCGGACAAATACATGGAACATGGTCTTGCTTATTGTCCAGCATTTGTTTCCCGATTTTCGATTTGTTTGACATAGAACTTAACTGAACACATCAATTTAGTTCTGACCGGCCCCGGTACATAGGTCAAAACAAAATCATCGAGGGGCCCAGATATCGCTTCTATTGCTAGAAGGAACAGATAAACTTCGACTCATATGTTTGCTCTACTACATGTTGAATTACACACAAAAGCACAGTTTATAACATCGAGTTACCAATGCGATTTCGTGCAATCAATGCATAACCAACTCATAGGTAACAAATCATATCTCTAGGTTTGAATACTTATATGATATTACCGTCTCACGATCACTCGAGATAAATTCCATGAAGTGATACAAGTGAGCGTGGGTTGAATCCAATACTCAGAACTTATTTGCACTCATGAGTGCTGTTGCCCTGCTTTGTCTAACATCTTAGACCTCTACAAGCCAACCCATGACAGTCTTGATTCATATCTACTTCCAACATATGACCGACTGTGGAGAGTTTGAATAATATGATATAAACCATAACATAATTATTCTGGAAGTCAAAACATGCAAAAAGAAATAATAGTAAACGATTGACAAGAGATAGCAACACTTTACTCATAAATAACAGCTTTTATTTATCATCAAATGTCAATTACATTTTACAAATTTCAAGATTATCTAACTATTAAAACTAATATCATCCTTCAGCCCTATGCTCCGAGCATGCTGGAGATGCTTAGCCCGAGTCAGTCCCTTCGTGAGGGGATCTGCTGGGTTCTCATCCGATGATACCCTCTTTGCCGCGAGGATTCCTTCTTCTATTCGATGTCTGATGAAGTGATATTTTTTGTCAATGTGTCTGGATCTCCTATGATCTCCTGGTTCCTTGGCTAAGGCAACCGCACTATTGTTGTCACAGAAAATCTCCATTGGCTCCTTTATAACTGGTACAACTCCAAGGTCTCCGATGAAGTTCTTTAGCCATATAGCCTCCTTTGCTGCCTCGCTTGCTGCTATATACTCTGATTCACAAGTGGAATCAGCCACTGTCTCCTGCTTGGAACTTTTCCAAGTAATTGCCCCTCCGTTTAGAGTAAAGACCCAGCCCGACTGAGAGCGGAAATTATCCCTGTCAGTCTGAAAGCTAGCATCACTGTACCCTACAACTCTCAAGTCCTCACTGCCACCGAGGGTAAGGACCCAGTCCTTAGTCCTCCGTAGGTACTTGAGGATATTCTTTACCGCAGTCCAGTGTGCCTTGCCAGGGTTCCCGTGATACCTGCTAACCATGCTCAAAGCAAAGGCTACATCAGGTCGAGTACACATCATAGCATACATGATCGATCCTACAGCTGAAGCATAAGGTATTCGACTCATTTCTGCTATCTCAGCCTCAGTACTAGGGCTTTGTGTCTTACTCAATCTGGCGTTACTCTGGATGGGTAACTCTCCTTTCTTGGAGTTATGCATGTTGAACCTTTTCAACACTTTTTCCACATAGGTGCTTTAACTAAGTCCAATTAGTCATTTACTCCTGTTTCTCAAAATCCTTATCCCTAGGATATAGGCAGCTTCTCCAAGGTCCTTCATCGCGAAACACTTCCCAAGCCAGGACTTTACTTCCTGCAGGGTTGGGATGTCATTTCCTATGAGTAGTATGTCATCCACATACAGTACCAAAAAGCTGACTATACTCCCACTAGCCTTGATATAGACACAAGATTCATCTTCACTCCTTGAAAAGCCAAATTCTTTGACTTTCTCATCAAAGCAAAGATTCCATCTGCGACGTGCCTGTTTTAATCCATAGATGGATTTCTCGAGCTTACACACTCTACTGGGGTACTCTGTACTGACAAAACCCTCTGGCTGAACCATGTAAACATCTTCAGCCAACTTTCCATTAAGGAAAGCGGTTTTGACATCCATTTGCCATATTTCATAATCATGAAATGCAGCAATGGCTAACAGAACCCTAATAGACTTAATCTTGGCCACTAGTGAAAAGGTCTCATCATAATCAACTCCCGGAGTTTGAGAATAACCCTTTGCAACCAGTCGTGCCTTATAAGTGTGTACATTACCATCCATGTTGGTCTTATTCTTGAAGATCCATTTGCACCCAACTATCTTACGATCAGGTACATTGTCAACCAAGTTCCAAACTTGATTGTCATACATGGACTGTATCTCGCTATCCATAGCCTCTTTCCATTTAGCAGCCTCAGGGCCTGCCATGGCTTCCGTGTAGCTGTTAGGCTCATCCAGATTTACCAGTGTGTTATCACTGATAAGTGTCTCACCTTCTGCAGTAATATGAAAACCATAATAATGCTCAGGTGCATTCCTAACTCTGGTGGAACGCCTCAGAGGTATAGATTCTTCAGTCGGCTCAACAGGAGTTTCCTCCTCGGGTTGAGGGCTAGGGTTTGAGGTTCCTTCACCACTTGACTCTTGAATTTCCTCAAGGTCAATTTGCCTCCCACTGTCTCCTTGGCTCATGAATTCTCTCTCTCAAAATAATCCTCTTCTTGCTACAAAGACCACATTATCACTGGGTCTGTAGAAGATGTAACCAAAGGATTTCTGCGGATAGCCGATGAAAATACACTTTTCGCTTCGGGGTTCGAGCTTATCGTGAGTCTCGCGTCTCACGAAAGCCTCGCAACCCCAAATCTTGATGTGGTCTAGATTGGAAACTTTTCCAGTCCACACCTCGTGAAGTGTTTTGGCAACCTTCTTTGTAGGGACTAGATTAAGGATATGGGCGGCAGTCTCTAAGGCATACCCCCAAAATGAGATTGGTAGCGAAGCTCGACTCATCATGGAACGAACCATGTCCAACAAGGTCCGATTGCACCTCTCAGCTACACCAGTCAACTGTGGTGTCCTAGGAGGTGTCAATTGTGAGACAATCCCACATTCCTTAAGATAGTCAAGGAACTCAGTACTAAGATACTCACCACCACGATCGGATCGAAGCATCTTAATGTTCCTGCCCAACTGATTCTCCACTTCTTGCTTAAACTCTTTGAATTTCTCAAAGGTTTCTAACTTATGCTTGATTAGGTAGACATATCCATATCTACTAAAATCATCAGTAAAAGTCACATATAACCGATTAGTATCTCTTGTGGCGGTTCTGAAGGGTCCACACACATCCGTGTGTATGAGGTCCAACAAACCTTCACCCCTAGCACAAGTGCCATTAAAAGGTGACTTTGTCATTTTACCAAGCAAACAAGATTCACAACTATCATCTGACTTTAGGTCAAATGACTCCAAGACTCCATCCTTTTGGAGTTGGCCTATGCGTTTCTTGCTTACATATCCAATACGACAATGCCATAAGTATGCTTTATCTAAGCTAGTGGAAGAGTTAATACACAATACATTATTTCCTAGATTATCTACAACAGATACAGTTTCATACACGCCATCACAAGGTAATGCTTTAAAATAAAGAACATTATTAAAGAAAGCATCAATACTACCATTATTATTATCAAAATAAAAGGTAAAACCTTGTTTATACAATGCATGAAAGGAAATAACATTTCTTGCCATTTCTGGCGAATAATAACATTTATTCAAATCTAATGTAAACCCACTATTTAGCACTAAGGAATAAACTCCTATCTTGGTGACAGGTGAAGCTTTCCTGTTTCCCAGGATCAAGTTTATCTTTCCCTGCTCCACATTCTCACTTCTTTTTAGTCCCTGCAAATCACAACATATGTGAATACCACAACCTGTATCAAGGACCCAAGACTTAGAATGAGGTGAGTTATTAGACAATATAGTGTATATACCTGCATGGTTGGGTTTTACTTTCCCATCCTTCAAATCTTGCTGGTACTTTGGGCAGTTTCGCTTCCAGTGCAACTTTTCATGGCAATAGAAGCATTCAGCCTCATTAGGGTTAGCAGAAGGAGTGACAAAACCTTTCTTGGTTTTGCTTGAAGAGGAGCCTTCAAGGGTCTTACCCTGGGTACCCTTAGAAGGGTTCTTTCTCTTCTTCCCTTTGCCATGCCCGATTGCCAAGACATTGGCCGCAGTTGGAGTAGGAGTAGCAGTAGTAACAACCGACTTACCCTTTAGACCACTTTCGGCGGTCGTCAAGAGTCCTTGAAGTTTGCTGAGGGTGACTTCTTCCTTGTTCATGTGATATGTCAAGCGGAATTGATCATAACACGATGGCAAGGAGTGCAAAATGATGTCTATTGCTAACTCCTCAGGGAAGTTCAGATTCAGCTTCAGTAAACGGTCCACATACCTTTGCATTTTCTGCATGTGGCCCGTGATGGGTTCACCATCCTTCATTCGGGTTGTTATCATGGAGGAGATTATTTCATATCGCTCTTGACGAGCACTTTGATGGTAGCGGTCCATCAAGTCCTGGTGCATCTCAAAAGGATAATAGTCCTCATAGGACTTTTGGAGCTCGGCTGTCATGGTGGCCATCATGATACATGCCACTTTTGTAGCATCTCTTTCATGTACCTCATATTCAGCAAGCTCTTCAGGAGTAGCAGTTGGCTCGGGTACCTTCAGCTCCTTGTCGAGAACATATTCTTTGTTCTCATACCGAGTGACCATCCTGATGTTTCTGATCCAATCTGTAAAGTTGGACCCATGAAAGATGACTCTCCCACAAAGATTCATGAGAGAGAAGGAGCTAGTAGGGTTTGAGCCAGAAGCATTGTTATTGGAAGACATCTGAAAAGAAGAGGGAATAGATTAGATTAGATATAGAGATAGTCCTTAACAAAACACCCAAATGTAATATTAAGGCTAGGACCCAACACAATATTTTATAACTTAGAAGAGGGATGTCGTAATCTAAGCTATAAGATATTTGAAGGTAGGTGAATGACGATTCACCAATTTCCACCATGAAAAACGAAATATTTAATTAGGTTTTAATTGGTTTAGAAACTCCTAGATTCTTTGAGATTCATTGAACTTTCTTCAATGGCATGTTTCAATCTCGAGTGTGCCCTTCAAGGTTTGTGACTGGGATGCCGAGGATCACAAAACAAGGTGTGAAGTAACCATGCAAATTACTTGGTACCCTTAATGTATTACCCCTCAATCGATGTGCCGGTTAACCACACACGCTCCATCGATACTATGATAAACATTAAGTTACCCTTTACCTACCTTGTTAAGTTCAAGTTAGTGTGCCGGTTAACCACACACGCTCCACTAACGACTTAAACAAAGTGTAAAGTGTAATTTCATGGATTAGCACCTTATTCACATTTTCCTAAAATAACTAAGATTGGGAATTCAATAAAGTTTAGTTACTTTAGTATTATCATTATACTTTTAATGAGAATTTATAAGTCCTTGTGCTACCCGTTCGGCTAACGACCCTCCACCGATCAAGGAAGCGGTGGGTGAGAGTGGACACCCATTAAGTTGCCATTTATAGGCAACAACCTTATACCCCCCTTATAGACCGGCTTCGTGAATGAGGCGTACTAGCGGTAAGACGACTTGATCTTATACATATATAAATATTATTAAACTTATAATATTATAAAGTATAAGGGTTGAATTTTAACTTTTAAAATTCTAGGGGTTGGAACTAAAGTTTTTAATATGACTTTACATGTTCCAAAACTTGAGGGCAAGTTTTGTAAACTTTCAAAACTTTTCATTTCTCATAACTTATGAGTTAATGGTTATTAAAAATGAAGACTCTTCATTTTTTGTAACATATGTGTTCTTTTAATGGTTATTTATAAATGTGACTTTTGGTTATACATAACTTAAGAACTAGTTATGGACTCCACTAAAGCACATAAAGATCAAGAATTAATCTAATCAATTATTAGCACATAATTTCTATGATCTTCTAAACTCATATGTTTATGAATGTTCATATCAAAAATTTCAAGAATCGTAAGTACATATACAAAACTTGAAATTTTGATACGAGCTTTTGAACAAAACTTCGATTTTCAAGTTTTTTTTTTTTGTTTTGTTTTTTTTTTTTGCATCAAGTATCAAATAAACAAACCACGCTCTGATACCACTGATGGGTTTTTAGCATTCTAACACTCCTATGGTGTACATGCAACCCTAGAAACCTTGGATCTATGTTTGACTATGATACATGCAAATAATTATTTTTCCAAGGTTCTTATCCTATCTAGCATGGCATGGGGAACTTGAATCAAATAAAGCTAGTAGAATTACTTACCTTGTAGTTGTAGTTGATTGCTTGGAGTTTTAGAGCCTAGCACCAATAGTGTGGATGCCTCAAATGGAAATCACAAATCACCACAAACTTGGAACTTTGAGAGAATAGTAATCACCTTCTTGAAATGGGCCCTCTTACTTTACTCACCACAACTCGTGTGATTTCAAGAACCAAAGCCTCCTTTATATAGTGTGGTGGATTAGGGTTACACACATGTAAACCCTAATACCCATGTCTTTTCATTTCCATGAGATCCATGGGTTAAAGCTCCATGGAGTATCCATGGACTTTCCATGCAAGCCTAGCCCATTCCAAATAAGCATTAGCCCACACTATATAAATACAAGAGCCCATATTTAATTAGTCATACTTTTGATCTCTAAATTAATTCTAGATTAATTATAGATCAATACTAATTAAATAATATGATTTTATATTAATATATTAGGACTTATAATATATTAATAAATCATAACTTATACTATTCTCAAACGATTATCCATAAATTGTTCGGGTGAAGTGCAACCCAAATAGACCATGCCGGGTCGGGTCAAGTACATACCAAATATAGTTATGGACTTAGACACTATATCCAACAATAAGCAGACTTGGATACGGATGCCTTGGATTGTTAGTGAACTGAAGTCATGAGATGTGCATCCAGAATGGTTTTTGCCTCTTCTTCCAGCATGATTTCTTCAGAGATCGGTATGGAAATTACTTTGATGAGTGGTGATTGGGGGCAGTTCCGAGGTGAGCTCATTGATAGCATCAGCGTTAGTGGGCGGAACATAGGACAGGTTGCTTTGGATGGCCCTGTTCCTCATGGAAATAAGCGTGGACTCCACCTGAGCTCTAGTGAGATCCGGACATTTGGATGCGGCCCTGTTCACAAAATCTTCCCATAGGGGATCGTTAACACCTGTTCGTCCTGTACGCCTTCCGGGTATCAGACAAGTTGAGGCTTCCGGCGGAGGAGGGACAACTCCAGCTCTGGACAGCTTGGGGTCCGGAACAGTGGTTCCGGAGTGTGTGCGTGTAGAAGAGATAATGGGATCATCAAACGTGACTCGTGGGTGAGTTCCAGGGGGCTGCAAGGAACTATGTTCAACACTGGCATCACCCTTTTGGGAGGGTGAGGGTGGATTATGTGGTGACTCCCCATGAGTGTGTGTTTGTGCTTTTGAAACATCGAGGGGTGCCTCGAATGAGTGGGTAGGAGGGGTGAGCGGATGGCCAAAATCAGCTGGAATGTCATGGGTGCCCTCCTGTTGAGAGGGGGCACTGACTTTGGCTTTCTTTTTGGTCTTAGGCTTGGTAGGAGAAGCCTTTCGTTTGGCTGGTTTCTTGATTTTGGGTCCGGACGTAGTTGGATTGGCCTCTTCCGAGATGGGCTCAACAGAGACAGGGGCAGGTTGTGTTGGGTCGAACACAACCGAGGTCTCTAAATGATGTTTCAAATAAGGGGACTCGGAAGGAATTAGGGCCAACATCTGGTCCGGAAGTCGTCTGACCGGACCAAAATAAGATTGGTCCGGAATCCGATAAGATTTAACAAGTTTAAACGTGACACATACCTCCGGAGAGATGGTGTTAACCGGAAGCGGTTCCGAAAGCTCCTTGAATACTTGTTCGATCGTCAGAGCCCAGAACCTAGGGCTTGAAATGTCATTCGGCTTCCGCTTGGTAGCAAACTTGCAGAAGTCTTGCCACAAGACTTCCGGAAGATCAACAACATTCTCGCGTCCGGAGTAGATGTTGAATAGGACATTGAGCCAGTCCTTGCTTAAGGTGTCCGTTCCTCCATGCTTTCCAGACAGACCTCTGAGAATGAAATGCATCAATACAGTCCATAGTCCAGACACTGTAGTTTTCTTGAAATCTTTCGCTCTGTAGTCTTGAGAATATCCAATGTAGTTCAGAAACGTCTGAAACTCTTCAGACGTTGGTTCAACAATTTTAAAACCCCTTGGGTTAGATTTAACACCAATCGCCTTGAGAAAGGTCGATTTGTAGATTGGAACTGTTCTGTCACCGAGGATTGGGATCATTAGAGCGCCATCGTCGAGTTGAATGTTGGTGAAGGCACGATGAAGGTGATGAATAGGAAGTCGCGGTTCAGGGATTTTAGTGAGAGGAATGGAGATGGGGTGGTTAGCAATAAACTCGATCATAACTCTTATCAATTCATCGTAATCCAGTGGGTTGAGAGAAAAAAATTATGTAGTGTCTCTGAAGAATGGTTCTGGATCGGCGGAGGAAGAGGAAACTTTACAGCCCTTGGAGGATTTCTTTCTGGAAATGGACTTCTTTGGAGTAGGGGCCGTTTGAGTGTGATCTGGAGAGGACGCCATTGTTGCGGGTTATGAGTTCTTGAAGAACACGAAGAACAGTGAGAGAATTTAGGAGATTTAAGGGTTTTGAGAGCGTAAAGAGGTAAAAGGGGTTTTGAAAGGGTATTTATAGGTAAGGTAAATGGGTCGGGTCAAAAAAAGAAAATGATTAGGATCCAAGAACAAATGGGTCGCATTTAATGTTTGGGAACGTGATTTGAACAGTGAGGTGAAAGGGTAAAGTAATTTGGGGCTAAAAATAGAGAATTCAACCGTCAATTCGATGTCTATTTTATGGGGCGTGCAATTGTGTCACACAAATCGAGGAGGATCGGATAAGGATCTTCCTGAAAAGTAATCGTTGAGAAAACCGTTTCACCTTATTACCTTTTGGTGTTCCGGATGAGTTGTTCCGGACAGTGCATGATCCGGAGGGTAACAGTCATGATCCGGAGCATACTTGTTTTAAAAAAAAGGTTCCGGAACAAGTTTTAGGATTTCGTAGCAATTTTGAAATTCCGGAGCAATTTTTTAGAATTCCGGAGCATTTTTGAAAATTCCGGAGAACTTTTGAAATTCCGGAGCAATTTTTGAGAATTCCGGAGCATTTTTTTTTAAATTCCGGAGCACTTTTGAAAATTCCGGAGCAATTTTTGAGAATTCCGGAGCAATTTTTGAGAATTCCGGAGCTTTTTTTTTTAATTCCGGAGCACTTTTGAAAATTCTGGAGCATATTTGAAAAAAATTCCGGAGCAAGTGTTGCAAGTCCGGAGAGCATAATGACACACATTTTCCGGGGGGAGGAATTCAGGAGTTCGATTATGAAGTATATTCTGATCATCAAGACAAGGTGGATTATAAATAGCAAGCAAACAAGGTGAACTGTACAGTTTAACAAACTCAAGTGAAGGTCAAAGATAAAGACAAGTAAATTGATCTTATGTATTCAGAGAGAAAGTAGTTCCGAAAAAGAGGATCGGAACTAATTTTCTTTCAAAATACGTCTATCAAAGAGAACAAGTCTCTTGAAAGAACTGAGGATCTGGTATCATCATACCCATTTTATTGAGAAAACCATTGAATTTGGTTTCGTCTAATGCCTTGGTAAAGACATCAGCAATCTCATCGTCAGATGGAACAAAAATGAGTTCAATGTTGCCATTAAGTACATGATCTTTTATGAAATGGTACCTTATATCAATGTGCTTAGTCATGGAGTGCTGAATTGGATTATGAGAAATCGCAATAGCACTTTGAGAGTCACAATAGATCGGAATGTGTTGAAAGCGGTAACCATAATCCAAGAGTTGAGATTTCATCCACGGAACTTGAGATGTACAGCTGGCAGCAGCAACATATTCAGCTTCGGCTGTAGAGAGTTCAATGCAGTTTTGTTTCTTGGATGACCAACTGACCAACCGACCACCTAAGAATTGACAACCACCTAAAGTGCTTTTTCTGGCGAGTTGAAGATCACCATAATTTGAATCTAAGTAGGCTTGAAGAAGGAAGCTCTCATTTGCCGGATACCAGATTCCGAGACTTTTAGTACCTTTGAGGTATCATAAATTTTTTTTCACAGCCAGAAGATGAGACATCTTTGGGTTAACTTGAAATCTGGCACATAAGCAAGTGGAGAACATTATGTCAGGACGACTTCTTGTGAGATAGAGAAGAGATCCAATCATTCCACGATACTTCTTCTCATCAACTGAAACACCTGAGGGGTCGGCAAAGATCTTGTGTCTGAAGCCCATTGGAACCTTGGCAGAGGCACAGGTGTCCATGGAGTATTTCTTGAGGAGTTCCAAAATATACTTTTCTTGGTGAATGAAGATTCCTCTGTTAGTCTGTTTGACTTGGAGGCCAAGAAAGAAGCTTAACTATCGATTCATGCTCATTTGGAATCGATTGACCATAAGTTTAGCAAAATCAGCAACCATGGATGAATCCGTTGATCCAAAAATGATGTCGTCCACATAAATTTGTACCAGCATGATGTGCTTTCCATTTGATCTTCGGAATAGAGTGGGGTCTAGTATTCCTCTTTGAAATCCGGAGCGTTTAAGAAAATCAGTGAGGGTCTCGTACCATGCCCGAGGAGCTTGCTTGAGTACGTAGACAGCCTTCAGGAGTTTATAACAATAATTCGGAAAGGAAAGATTAATGAATCAGGGGGCTGTTGAAGGTACACTTCAGTGTCAAGTTCACCGTTAAGAAACGCACTCTTGACATCCATTTGGTAAACTTTGAAGCCTTTATGAGCTGCATAAGCAAGAAAGATTCTAATGGCTTCAAGACGTGCCGCAGGAGCAAAGGTCTCATCGTAGTCAAGCCCTTCGATCTGAGTGAATCCTTTAGCCACCAGCCTTGCTTTATTTCTAATGATCACTCCTGCATCATCTACTTTGTTGCGAAACACCCATCTCGTACCGACAATGGGATGATTCTGAGGAGGTGGCACGAGAGTCCAAACTTCATTTCGGTCAAATTTTGTCAGTTCGTCTTGCATGGTTGTAATCCAATCAGCATGCTCCAATGCTTCCTTGATGGATTTGGGTTCAACCATGGATATGAATGCTTATAAATGACATTCATTTTGAATATTCGGAGGATGATCCTTCGTCCAAACATGTAATCGTGGGAGTTCTTGTGCAGCCGTCGAACCGATATCGATAGTGGAATTGAGTTGCTCCCCCTGAATGGTTTGAATGTTGGGATGATGCTCCCCCTGAACTTCTGAACCAGAGAGGTTGACATCATCATCAGAAGGGAACTCAAAGAAGTTTTCATTTTCATCATTATTGAGCGGATTGGAATCATCGAAATAAGTAGCTGCATCTTGGAAGCCATCCACATTTGATTCAAGAGAGGGATTAGCGTCATTCTCCCCCTCAACCTGAGAAGGTTGAAATGGTTCGGAATCAAATGGAGGAAGGCTTGGGATCGGACCAAAAACGTTTTGTGAGACTGGGGCTTCCGAAGCAGGGATTGGAATGAGAGATGTTCTTGATCGAGATTCCGAATCAAGAGTGGTATCGGAAGGACCAAAGAGAGTTTGAAAGTCAACTTCAAGAATTGTCTGAGAGTTCGGACATCCTGGCGGAGGAGCATCAGACTCCCTGATATGAGTTGTAAGGTGAGTAGGGCCAGAATTCCGAACGAAGTTGTCATCAAAGGTAATGTCGAAGATTTCTTCCAGAACACGGGTTCTTCGGTTAAGAACTCTGTAAGCTTTTGATTTTGAGGAGTACCCAAGGAAAATGGCTTCATCATCTTTAGGTTGGAGCTTGGTAAGCTGATCATGATTGTTCTTGATGAAGCATCTGCATCCGAAGACATGAAGAAACGAGATTGTTCGCTTCCGACCATTCAATGCTTCATACGGTGTCATGTTGAGGCGTCGATTGATGATACTTCGATTCTGAGTGAAGCACGCAGTGGATACGGCTTCAGCCCAAAGATAAAGTGGTAGATTTGCGAAGTTCAGCATGGATCGAGCAGCTTCAACGAGAGTTCTGTTGCGTCTTTCGACTACACCGTTTTGTTGTGGAGTATAGGGAACTGAGAAGTTGTGGTCGATTCCTTTTTCAGTGAGGAATTTTTTAATGGTGGAATTTGTGAATTCCGATCCATTATCACTTCGGATTCTCCTGACTGGGAGTTTGATAAGAACTTCTATTCCTTTGATAAAATTTATGAGCTCTGAGGCTGTTTCGGATTTCAGCTTTAGGAAGAAAACCCAAGTGAACCTTGTAAAATCATCAACAATCACAAGAATGTATTTCTTATGATGAAGACTTTCTATAGTGGATGGTCCATAAAGATCAATGTGTAGAAGCTCCAATGGTTCCGAAATAGGCTTTTCGATGATGACAGAATGACCCTTATTTGATTGCTTACCACACTCACAAGCAGCACACAAATGATCATTTTCAAATTTGAGAAGAGATAAACCTCTCACAATTTCACCGGATACGAGATCATTCATGTACCAAAAGTTTAATTGAGCGAGCCTTCGGTGCCATAACCAACTGACGTCAGGAACAACTTTGGAGAGAAGACAGAGTTGTGGTTTGCCAATAATCATGTTGATGTCGAGCGGGTACATGTTCTTGTTGCGAAGCGACTTGATTAAACATTCTTTACGATATTTAGTCATTATATAGCTGTACTTTTTGCAAAATTCCACGCGTCGATTTGAATCAATGAGCTGAGCAACACTTATCAAATTATGTTTTAGATCAGCTACATTAGCCACATGTGAAATAGAAAAGTTTCCATTTGTGAGAGTTCCATAACCACGAATTTGTGCGTTTGAATTGTTGCCATAAGTCACGTAACTAGCATTTGAAGAAAGTTTTAAATCTCGCAGAAAATCTTTTCGCTCTGTCATGTGCATGGATCAAGCACTATCACTATACCATATTGTTTCTTGCTCCTAAGCACAAAGTGCCTGCAAAATTAGTGAATAATGGAGTTTTTAGGCTCCGGATTAGACTTTGGGACATATGCATGGGCTTTGGACTTTGATTGTGACTTAGGAACAACTTTGTGTTTCTGGGTGATATTCTTGGAATTCTTTGGAAACAGATAGAATGCTAGTGTTTTTTCATCTAACCAGTAGTCATATTCAATGACTTGGAGTTTCGGAATTGTTTGCTTCGGACCCTTGACTTCCGGAGTGGTGATTACATTCGTAATCTCCAGAAGTGTTGTTTCATCAGTGGGAGTTTTGACTTTCCACACAAGACTTTTCTTTGAGGATTTTGAAAAAAACGTTTTCTTTGCATTTGTGGATTTTCTTGATGGCACATTGGCTTTTGAAAGATTTGGTTTAAAAATTGTACCATCAAATTTTGCAACAAAAACGGATGAAACTGTCTGAGGATTTGATGAAGTGTTTCCAATGTTTTTGGTAGTTATATGAGATTGAGGCTGAGTAAATCTAATGACTTTCTTAGGTTCAACATGACTAAGAGGATTGGAAGGTCTTTTGAGGATCTTAGTGGGAGCAAATGAGCTTTGACTATGAGTTGATGCATGAGAATTTCGGGATGAACTTGGTTTGGAATTAGCAAGAAACCTAGAATTTTGTCTAGTCTTAACCTCCTCTTTATGTGCATTTCGAGCTTCTACTTTAGGATTGACAATATCCTTCCTATTCAGCATAGGTTTTCTTCTAGAATGAGATGAGGATTTAGAGGTTTGTCCTACAGATGGGTTCGTAAACTCAGGAGTAATGGGAACCAATTTAGTTTTTGAAACAACTAAGGGATCTGATTCGTAAGAATCAGAGGACAACCAACTTGAGACTTCAACTTTATCATCTAAGGATGCCCATACAACCTCAGAGGTAGTTTCAGTTGTCACCGGATTAATTTCTTCAATCACACAATTGTTCACGTGATTACTTTTAGGAACATAGTCTACACAATTGGTAAGACTGTGATAAAAATTCATGGTCCAATTCAGGTCTAGGTTTATAAGAGGCGGAAGAGGCGTGGAATCAGGACACTTAACAACTATTGGTTTGAACTCAGGAATTAGGGACTCAAATTGGTCCGGAGTCTCAGGAAGTGGAGACAGAGGAGAAACAGGGGTGTCCGAATGTTTGATATTCAGAACCTCTCCCATGAATGTCAAATTCTGCTATTCCTTCAAGGGACTAACAACTAGTTTCGGAAACTCGCTTCCGAGACCAGGTGCTTTAGACCAAGGATGACGAAAGTTATGAGTCATCTGAATATCTGCTTCCAGCATGTCTACTGAATTGTGCAAAGCATCTATTTTTGCATTGAGACGTTTGTTATCAGTAATTAAAACATTTCATTCAGAATAGGTGATTTCACATTTATCTTTCAAAATGATACATTCATCGTTTGACATTACAAGCTCATGCTCTAAAGACTCGATTTTTAATTTTTTTTTCCTCAAAACGTAACCTAAGACGATTTAGTTCACAATCCTTCTTATCACTGGCTTCTATGGCAGACTTATAGGCTTTATAAATGGTGTTCATATCTATTTGGATTTGGGTCAGGTAAGGTTCACAAAGAGATAAATCAAAACCATTATCAGAGATCATAGATTTTACCTGTTGAACGATGCTTCGACCGGGTGGATCATTGGTGGCCATGTAGCAGTAGTGAGGTTCAGCAACATCATCTTCATCTTCTGAACCAGAAGACCAATATCCTTCATCACATTCAACCGTTTATCTTGCCATCAAACACATGTTTCTTCCAGTTACCATGTCATCATCATCCCCAGATGACCAATACCCTTCAACATCTCTTGAAACCGTTGTTACAAAAGCTTTTTCACTTTCAGCCATCTCTTGTGCTATTCGGACGTAGTAGGCAAAATTCTTGATTTTTGGTTTCTACGGAACATCAGCCATGCAATCTTTGGCAAAATGATTTGTCTGTCCACACTTATGATACACAATTTTTGGTTTGTCCGATTTGGAACTATGAGAAGATTCCGGAGTAGAGTTTGGTTTAGTGATGTTTGGTTTATATGCAGGAGGGTTTTTGGAAGTTGGTTTAGGTTCCGGAGCTGAGTATGATTGGTAATTGGTATGATGAGGAGCATTGAATCGATTTTGATATAGTTTGTAAGAAGGATTGAAAGGGCGTTTGTATTTCATTGAGAGTAGGGCGAAATCCTGTTGGAAGCGGAGTTTAGAGTCCATGGCTTCAGAATCATCAGTGGGATAGATTTGTGTGGGTAAAATGGGTGCGAAAGTTTGAACGGATGGAACAATGGGTTTGAAGGATCCCAGAGTAGATGAGTTCGGAACAGTTGAATCAAAAGAACTGATGAGAGCAAGAGGACCTCTGGACAGTTCCCTTATGGTTTGAGCAACATTGGATTCATGTCCTTGAAGTTCATCAAACAGTTGATAGAGCTTCAACTTTTTTAAGGAGCCATTGCTTTGGAGACAAGATTTTACGTTTCCCCATCCTTTGCCCAGACTGTTTATGAATTTGAGATTGTACTCCAAAGGAGTTCGGACAATCCCATGAGCAGTCATGTTGTTGACAACGATTCAGTAACGGTTGGAGGCTGAGGCCACTGATTCACCAGGAGTGGTAGTGAAGGTGTCGAAGTCGTTGACAACAGAGGTGAGACGCTTGTCTTTCATATTTTCCGAACCTTCAATTAGATCCTGAAGAGTATCCTAAATCTCTTTGGCTGATTTGAACAACTTGATGTGCTCGAAGAGTGAGGGAGGAACTCCAAACACCATTTCTGAGAAAGCAACTTGATCAGCATGCAGCTTCTCGATATAATCTGCAGTTAGAGGAGCTGGGCGAGTTTCATCTTCTCGCATGAGCGGAGCAGCAGCATCTCTTACAACTGTTCTTACAGGAACATGTGGACCTTCTTTGACGGATCTCCAGATTTCTTCACCTTTATCTTTGGCCAGTAAAAATCTTTCCATTCTAACTTTCCAGTGATCATATTCTTCCACAACTAGTAATGGGGCACGTGTATGGCCATCCACACTATTTACGATTTGCATTGAAATCATTTGCTGAGGATTAGAAGCAGCCATTGAAGTTAAGATATCTTTAAGCTAAAGTGATATATAGAAGAACTTTTATCCTTGACACAAAAATGATTGAACTACCAAGGTAATTTCAAACCAACTATAATCTGATATTTATGGATTCAAAGGACAACCACTCAAGCTCTGATACCAATTGTGAGAATAAGATTAATGCGCAGGGACAAGGTTTTGTTGGGATTTGAACATTCTAACACTCCTAAGTGTACATGCAACCCTAAATACATTGGATCTATTTTTTCTCTATTATACATGCAAATATGAATATTCCAAGGTATTACCCTATCTAGCATACATTCTTTGATACTTGGGTAATAAAACAACTTAGAAGACATACCTTTTTATGTAGCTTTCTTCCTTCATGCTCAAGAGCCGAGTGCCCCAAGTGTGACACCTCAAATGGTTCACACAACATCAAATACTCTTGGAATAACTTAGAGATAAATGAACCACTTCATGAAATCGGCTAGCCCTCACCATACACACATAGTTCTCTCATGGTGGCCGATTTTGATAAGAATAAAATGCTTATATAGTTTGTCACAATTAGGGTTACACCATGTAAACCCTAATTGTCATGGCCTTTCATTTCCATGATCCATGGGTACAAAAACACCATGGATCATCCATGGAGCATCCTATGGGTTTTAGCTCAACTTGATAATCCATGGAGCATTAGCCCACTATACAAGTATGGATGATTTACACAATCAACCCATATATTTAATTAGTCTCATTTTGATCACTTAATTAACTCCAAATTAATTCTTGATCAATACTAATTAAATAATCTTATTAATATAGTAGAACTTATAATATATTAGTAAACCTTAAGTGTTGTTTCTGTCATTTTAGTTTATCCAAATGCATGATGTAATGCAACCCAAATGTACCATGCCAATCGGGTCAAGTACATACCAAATATACTTATGGACTTAGACACTAATCCAATAGACTCCCACTTAGATAAGTCTAAAACTATTATTGAGTATGACTTCCAGAACCGACTGACAATCGTAGCTCTTAAAGTCCCTATCGAACTCTGACGTTGTAACTTGTCACAACTAGCACTTTTGGCTAGGAAATTCTGTCCTCATGTAAGTAAGGACTATTGTGAGATTTGTGCTAACACTCCTAAGTGTTCAATATGAGTTTCTAAGGAGCCATAAAGTGTTAGAATGCAAATCTCTCCAAGTATAGTGAATCTCTCCCAAATCTCTCCAAGAATAGTGAATCTCTCCCAAATCTCTCCAAGTATAGTGAATCTCTCCCAAATCTCTCCAAGTATGTGAAATCTCTCCCAAATATCTCCAAGTATAGTGAATCTCTCCCAAATCTCTCCAAGTATTTGAAATCTCTCCCAAATCTCCCTAAGTATGCGAAATCTCTCCAAGAATAGTGAATCTCTCCCAAATCTCCCTAAGTATGCGAAATCTCTCCAAGAATAGTGAATCTCTCCCAAATCTCTCTAAGTATGCGAAATCTCTCCAAGAATAGTGAATCTCTCCCAAATCCCCCTAAGTATGCGAAATCTCTCCCGAAATAGTGAATCTCTCCCAAATCTCCCTAAGTATGCTAAATCTCTCCAAGAATAGTGAATCTCTCCCAAATCTCTCCAAGTACGTGAAATCTCTCCCAAATCTCTCCATGTATCTCAAATCTCTCTCAAATCTCCCTAAGTACCTTCCTTGGTCGAAAACAGCTCAAAACCGAAAGAGGAAACCGCAAAAGGACCCCCTTGGTCCGGAACCTCTTGGTCCGGAACCCTCTTGGTCCGGAACCCTTCTAAGAAACCAAGAAGCTTCTTGCTTCGGAACCTTCTTTGCCTCGGAAGCCTCTCATCCGGACCATCTCGCAATACCCTCTCATCCGGAAGGCTAGTCTCGCTTCGGAAAGGTCATCTGACTTCGGAACCCTCGGTCCGGACTGCTGGCTTCGCTCCGGAATGAATCAGAAGACTTCGGAAATCCGAGAAAGTGCTCCGGAAGTTACTATTTGCTCCGGAACTTCTTGCCAACCATTTCGGATCCTCGCAGCTTTAATACTCCCCTCCGGAATTTGAGCTACAGCTTCGGAAATTGCCCTAGAGCTCCGGAATTCACTATTTAGCCCCGGACTTTGGACTATTCCGGACCTTTTTATCATTTTAAGGTGTTTTGAGGTCGGGAATCCCACCAAACTCGTGTTTTTCTTAACTGAGACCCCTAAAACCCTTATTTTATGCTAAAATTAATTATTTTAAGCATATTTTTCATAAAAATAAATGTTTGCGGTTTAGGAAAACTGTTGGATTAATGTCTAAGTCCATAACTATAATTGGTAAGACTTGACCCGACCCGACATGGTCCATTTGGGTTGCATGGCATCATGCATTTGGATAGACTATAATGAGAGAAATAACACTTAAGGTTGGTTAATATATTATAAGTTCTAATATAGTAATAAAGTTATTTAATTAGTATTGATCAAGAATTAATTTCGAATTAATTAAGTGATCAAAAGGAGACTAATTAAATATATGGGTTGATCGTGTAAATCATTCATTCCTATATATGTGGGCTTGTGATCCAAGATTCCTTATGTTGGACTAAGTCCATGGGGTGACCCATGGATACTCCATGGAGGTTAAAATCCATGGAGCATAAGGAATGGGTAAAGTTATGAGTTACATGGTGTAACCCTAATAGCCACCATATAAAAGAATCCCATGGCTCAAGAAATCGTGCACTAATGTGTGAGTGTGAGGGCTAGACAATTTCAAGGAGTGTTCAAGTTTCTCTCAAGTTATTCCAAGTGTATTTGGTGTTGTGTGAACCATTTGAGGTGTCACACTTGGGGCACTAGGCACTCAAGCTTCATGAAGACATTCTACATCAAAGAGGTATGTATTCTATCTTGTTGTATTTATTATTTTGTATGCTAGATTAGGATAATACCTTGGATGTTCATAATTGTATGTATAATAGAGAAAACATAGATCCAAGGTATTTAGGGTTGCATGTACACTTAGGAGTGTTAGAATGCTCATAACCCAACAGTGGTATCAGAGCTAGGTTTGTTTTCTTGTTATACTTGCAAAAGTAGCTGAAAAATCGAGTTGGATGCATATATTCGATTGTTTTGGCTGGAATTGGACTAGGAACATTACCCTAAGATGTTTTTGGACTTATAAACTTGTTTTTGATGTGGTAACGTTCATGCTAATCCAATTTCTAAGATAATTGTCATAATTTCAAGATTTGTATTAGTTTGTATGTTCATGCTAATTTCTTGAAGATTGATGATTTGAATTATCTTGTTCTTATGAGGTTCTTAGATTAATAGAAAGGTTGTGTGAAATAGTTGTTTTCAATCCATTTTAATCTAAGAGTTGATTCCAAAGTGTGTTTTTGTAACTTGTCCTCAAGTTATATGAAAAGTCACATTTAAGAATCATAAAACTCATAAAAGTTGGCAAAGGTTACAAAATGAAGAGTCTAGTTCTAATTAAATGGTTTTATGACTCCATAACTTGTCCTCAAGTTATGGAGGTTCAAGAGTCTCTTCATTAAATTAAAAAAAAAGTGTAACCTTAATTAGTTCCATAAGTTACAATAAAAAAAAGTTATTTTTTTATTAATTAGTTTAAAGTCTTCCATAACTTGTCCTCAAGTTATGGAACTTGAAGAGTTTTTTTTTTTTTTTTAATTAAAACTACTTTAAACTCATAAGTTATGAAATTAATTAGTTTTGAATAGTTTCAAAACTTGCCCTCAAGTTTTGGAATTTGAAAAGTTTTTACTTATGAATACTTTAATTCCAAGTTAGCCCTTAGAATTTTAAAAGTTAAAATTCAACCCTTATACTTTATAATATTATAAGTTAATAATATTTATATATGTATAAGAGTAAAGTCAGTCTTACCGTTATTAGGCCTCATTCACGAAGCCGGTCTATAAGGGGGGTATAAGGTTACTGCCTATAAAATGGCAGTTTAATGGGTGTCCACTCTCACCCACCGCTTCCTTGACTAGTGGAGGGTCGTTAGCCGAACGGGTAGGACAAGGACTATAATTCTCCTTTCATTAAAAGTATTAATGATAAATACTAAGTAACTAAACTCTTATTAATACCCAATCTTAGTTACTTAGGAAAATGTGAATTTGGTGCTAACCCATGAAATTACACTTTGCACTTTGCTTAAGTCGTTAGTGGAGCGTGTGTGGTTAACCGGCACACTAACCTGGACTTAACAAGGTAGGCAAAGCGTAACATAATATTTATCATAGTATCGGTGGAGCGTGTGTGGTTAACCGGCACACTGAATAAGGGGTAAATATTAAGGGTACCAAGTATATTTGCATGGTTATTCACACCTTGTTTTGTGATCCTCGGCATCCCAGTCACAAAACCTGAAGGGCACACTCGAGATTGAAACATGCCTTTGAACAGTTCAATGAATCTCAAAGATCTAGGACTTTCAAATCCAATTAAAACCGAATAAATTATTTCGTTTTTCATGGTGGAAATTGGTGAATCGTCATTCACCTACCTTCAAATATTTTATAGCTTGGATTACGGCATCCCTCTTCTAAGTTATAAAATAGTTTGTTGTGTCCTAGCCTTAATATTTCATATTGGGTGTCATATTAAGGACTTTAAATCAACTATCTTGAATATCTCCCAAAAAGATGTCTGGTCTAGACATTTATGATCTTCCCAAATCTCTTGAAACAAGCTTTCCTAAATGAAGATGATGTCCCATGGATATCATACTTCTTTCACCTCCTCCAATTATTCTCCCTAACCCACAAGTTCCTTAAAAGTTTAAGGTCACTCAAGCCCTATTGGCAAGGCAAGGTCTAGGTGTGATCACATATTGGAGATGTAGTCACATATTGACAAGCCGGGAGAGTTGGGTGTCAAAGTCTTGAGAAAGTTGGTGGCTCAACTACTTTCTAAGTCACATAGTGAGTTCTTTTGGGATTCCTATGAAACAGACTAAGACAAGACCCTTAATGATCTTATCTATTTGCTAAGATCAACTTCCTAAAACGCTATGGACATTGACAATGATGACATTGGATATCCAGTAAAGCTCTCTCTTCCCAATGGAAAGGGATCGGCCATAGTCAACTCGGTTGACCCAATGGTAAAGAGAAGGGCGAAGTCTGAGATAGTCCCATTATCAAGGGTCCATAGGTAACTATTGCCAAAGGAAGGGGCATTGGTTACGAAGCTGCCAAATTTACTTAAGGATGTTAAAGTCAATAAGTTTGGCTCTACTTCAGGTAAAGTCCATTGTCTAACTCTATTAAGTACATGCTGATTCTGATCGCGAAGATGGATTTCAATCGCATGGTTCGGTGATCAGAATTTTGGGCTATTACTTAAGAGTTATGATATTTATATTGCTTAGGAATAGATAACAACAAGGTTTTCATATGGATTGTAAGGATAAGTTTTTCCGCAAAGTTTTAAAATAAAAGAAAAAGGTTTTCATTTTATTTATTTTAAGTATCCTTACAATGGCATTTGTGAAAAGTTTTTGCTTATAAGATTCCATTGATAGCAATATTGGAAAAATGGATTTGATTCTTTCGGTTGTGGTAGTGTCTAATATTACCAAATAAGGAAAGATTCTCATCACCTAAGGTTCAATTGGACCGAAACTTGGAATCATGCAAGTTGTATAGTATGATGAATGAGAACTTTCAGCTTGGAAAATTAAGATTAATTCCTTATGTGAATAAGGAAAGGACTAAGGGATCGAGTACACATTCTTGTGCACTGGTCAAGTCCACCACAAAAGATCAAGAAGACTATTCGTCATGATTTACTTATGTTCAGTAAATATGGTTATACTTATAAGTTGAAGTATAAGTCTGTAGCATTGGAGAAGTTTCAATGTGAGACAGAACGAATAAGAAGAATCAAAGTATGGCACAAAGATAAAAGTTTCTCAAATCTGAAAAGATGGGAGAGTACTTTAGTATCATGTTTATGATCATCTTAATGATTAAGATACCATATCACAATTGGTCCTCTAAAGTCATCTTAGTGCATTCTTATGACTAAGAAGAGGAGTCATGAATTTTTGAAATGGTTAAATCAAAAAGATGAGTCATACTTCGTTCCAAAACAATTCTTAGAGTCATACTCCAAGATTGTAACTTGAGTGACATATCTTAAAGAGGGTTTGTTAACACTAGTCAAATGTAAGAGTAAAAGGTTATCTACTCTTGTACATTTGAAATTGGTAAGTTGTGATGTTTTGGATAAAACAGAGACCAACTTCGGCCAATTGTGTAAAGTGTTAGTCTTGATAAAGAATCCGCACTATCTCTTGAATATTTGACAAGGGAGTCTTATATGTCAAGAGGACAATGGGAGTCTTAAAGCTCTTGAAAGTTTCAAGACTTAATCAAGAATAAAACCTAAAGTCCTTCACTAGCACACGACTTGAGGTTTATAACCTATCGTGTTGAAATTTTTGTGCCTATTCAAGTTGGCTTTGCATAGGAGTTCTGAGAGTTCTCAATTGGTTGCACAACTACTTGGAAGCAATGGCAGGCATCTGAGCTGCCAAATGGCAAGAATTTAAGATTGCACAAGTTTAATCAATATGAGTTTGGATTTGTCACTAACCTTGTCTTGTGATTATGGTTTTGACAAATTCACATGGATAAGAACACATACACTATTAAATCTAAGTGTCATAAGGTTTCTCTCCGATTCATGAAAATGATGGTGAGGAAACACTTTCACTAAGTAGATTTTAGCTAGATAGCAATTGTGATATTTGCATTCTCAAAGTCGTTAGTGGAGCGTGTGTGGTTTACCGGCACACTAACATGGACTTGTGAGAAGTGGCAAAGGTCTAAACAATTGAGACTATGATTACGGCATCCCTTTTCATAGTTCTAAAATTGTTTAGTCACACATGTGAGCTATCTAAGAGAGGTGTATGATTTTGATAAAGTTTTATCAAAACAATCTAGTATCAGAAATCTGAACTTTGGTAAGAAAGTCAGCTGATTTCTGAGTACATGTCAAAGCTAGTGGGAGCATAAGTGTTATGCTAATAATCATCATGTTAGTGGGAGCATGATAATTATGACAAAGGTTGCAAGTTAGCAATGTTAATTATAGAAAACAAAAGTTTCAATTCGTAAGGTTGCAGGGGTTTAAAAAGTTGTTTTGCTATAATTAAGGGAGAGGAAATTATACTTCATTTCAATTCTAAAAGCTTAGATTGAGATTTTAATCGTATTTAATCAAGGATATATATATATGAATTTCATGTTGGAATGGCTCAACATAAGGAAATTCTATATATGGGTCCCTTATTTGCGTTCTAAAATTCGATTATGATTACGGCATCCCTTTTCATAATCTGAATTTTGAGAACTTGGCAAATTGAAATGGAAATATTATAGCAAAAGACTGGTTTAGTCTTTATGTGAGACATCATGAATCGTGTCCCATATGCTTCAGATATACGATCGATTACATGTGCTATATTCATCCTTTCGAAAATTTTCCAAATGCCTGGGGCATTATGAAGGGAAAAGGTCTAGAATTGGATATGACTAAAATGATTAAGCAATTGTCGAGGACAATCTAAGGTTTACCAAAGATTGGTTGCTCAAGGACAGTTGGAAGTATAATGTTAATTCTGGAAGTACCATATTGACATAATCTGTAAGGAGGCAACTCTTGTTCAGAAGTGATAGTCAAAATGGAATATGGAAATGTTTCAAAGTTAGAAATTACTCAATCTGTGTAAGATTAGGAAACATAATGAAAGAAGGATGTTTCCAAGGAGCTGATCTCCTTTGGAATGCTCTGTAATGATTGTTGTCAAGTCTTTTTGACTTCGTGCATAATCATTAAGAGGATCAATGCATATAAGTTTAGAATCTAACAGATTTCAGTAAATGGCATGAATTTGGAATTCTTGCATTTGCAGTAAGGATTTGGGACTGTGAAAAAAGGATCATTGGGGTGATGTTCAATTGATCTATTTTACAAAGTAAAGATCATAGACAAACATAGTATGCATACTTGGTGTATGGCATGACTAGTGTTTAGAAAACATAGTGTACATGCTTGGAGCATGGGACAACTATTGTTTTAAATTCAAGTATAAAGTTGATAAAACCGAAACAATGAATAATGAGTAATTAGTATGGTGATAAATAAAAGTGTTTATTTATATTCATAGGGTTTGATACCATATTTGATTCATTTATTCTTGTGTTTCACTTTGCATGTTTTGTCTTCCAGAATAACTAAGTCGCTCTTCCTGAATGATTAAGTTATTCAAACCATCCACAGTCGGTCATATGTTGGAAGTAGATATGAATCAAGACTGTCATGTGTTGGTTTGTAGAGGTCCAAGTTGGTGGACAAAAGTGGTGCTACAACACTCATGAGTGCTCATAAGTTCTGAGTATTGGATTCAACCCGCGCTCATTTGAATCACTTCATGGATTTTATCACGAGTGATCATGAGACGATAATATCTTATATTCTTCAAACCTAGAGATATGAGTTGTTACTATGAGTTGGTTATACATTGATTGCACGAAAACGCATTGGTAACTCGATGTTATAAAACGTGCCTTTGTGTATGATTCAACAAGTAGTAGAACAAGCCATATGAGTCGAAGTTTATCCATTCCTTTTACCTTCGGGATAAAAGCGATATCTGTGGGCCCCTCGATGATTTAAAGATGATACATGTGAGTGCTTGGCCAAGCCAGGACTGATTTGATTTGTGCAATCAGTCAGTCATCATGAATCGGAAATCGGGAAACAACAAATGGACAAAGAGAATGATTGATAATCCATGTCTCAGTCCATATGATATCTAGAATGGAGGAATATATGATCCCTTGTCTAATGGACAAGTCATTGACAAAGGTCAGAGTTCATCGACAAGGTCAGAGTTCGACAGAAGCTTTTGAGAGCTACGATTGCTGATCGGTTCCTGAAGTCATACGCAATAATAGTTTTAGACTTATCCAAGTGGGAGACTGTTGGATTAATGTCTAGGTCCATAACTATAATTGGTAAGACTTGACCCGACCCGGCATGGTCCATTTGGGTTGCATGGCATCATGCATTTGGATAGACTATAATGAGAGAAATAACACTTAAGGTTGGTTAATATATTATAAGTTCTAATATAGTAGTAAGGTTATTTAATTATTATTGATCAAGAATTAATTTGGAATTAATTAAGTTATCAAAAGGAGACTAATTAAATATATGGGTTGATTGTGTAAATCATTCATTCTTATATATATGGGCTTGTGATCCAAGATTCCTTATGTTGGACTAAGTCCATGGGGTGACCCATGGATACTCCATGGAGGTTAAAATCCATGGAGCATAAGGAATGGGTAAAGTTATGAGTTACATGGTGTAACCCTAATAGCCACCATATAAAAGAATCCCATGGCTCAAGAAATCGTGCACTAATGTGTGAGTGTGAGGGCTAGACGGTTTCAAGGAGTGTTCAAGTTTCTCTCAAGTTATTCCAAGTGTATTTGGTGTTGTGTGAACCATTTGAGGTGTCACACTTGGGGCACTAGGCACTCAAGCTTCATGAAGACATTCTACATCAAAGAGGTATGTATTCTATCTTGTTATATTTATTATTTTGTATGCTAGATTAGTATAATACCTTGGATGTTCATAATTGTATGTATAATAGAGAAAACATAGATCCAAGGTATTTAGGGTTGCATGTACACTTAGGAGTGTTAGAATGCTCATAACCCAACAAAAACCTTATCCTAAATCAAGAAAAGGACAAAAGGATTGACTTTGTGATTTGATGAAATTCCTCATTTCCCATGCAAATCACAGTATTCCACGCTTTACCCACCAAATATCCATGCATGGACCACCAGATCCCCATGCACCAAAGATTCTTCTCCTTTTCTTATAGTTCAAAGCAACGGCAGTAAAGGAGTTTAGACTCCACTTTCTCTCTCTCACTTTTCCCATTTTCCCTCAAAACTCATCTTCAAGACAAGAACAATGATCTTGCTGGAAGGGAAAAATATTCTCAATTTCTCCCTGAAGTTGAAAGGTAAACTCCTCCACTCACCTAATATTTTATTATATTTCGAGATGAATCCATATTATTTTATTCATAAAATGTGATGATCATCCTTAGGAAAGCATCCCTCCCAGGGAAGTTCCTCATCTCAGCAAGAGTTTAAGCTTGATATCTTCACTCCATAACTCCAAACAACTCCTTAACTAACTCAAGGTGAGCTTCATACCCCACCTTTTCAATATTTTAATGTTTTTGGGGGAGAGTACAAGTCAAATTTTGCCTAAATACCTGAATAATTGCATATATACGTATGTTTGTATGTGTGTGTGAAATATTATTAAATTAATATTTTAGTAATATACTCATGAACGTAAGAATTCTCAATTTCATAAAGAACAGAGGATACTGTAACATCCGGATTCTCAGGTAACTTATTTTAAGTATTTTTATTGAATTTTAGAGAGGGACTCGGCGAGTAGGCGCTCAGACTCGCCGAGTGGGATCGCGTATTTCTGGTCTGATTTAATGAAGGACTCGACGAGTCGATGCGTGGACTCAGCGAGTCCGCGCTGTAAGGTGAAACCCTAATTCTCGGGGCCTGAGCCCTATTTAAAGGCCTTTATAGCCTCCATTTGCGGCTACCAGTCCCTTGAGAGAAACCCTAAGAGTGCTGGAGCGTTTGTGAGAGGAGAAAAGCCATTATTTGATCTTGTGGGTTGGTTTTTGCAAGAAGAAGGTGGTTCCAGCTTAGAGGAGGCCAAGGAGGTTGCATATATGTGGATTTCAAGCAAAGGACATCATCCTTGAGGTAGCATATTGATCCTTTTTCTGTTTTGTTAAAGAATCCATGGATCTAGGGTTTTTTATACCCTTTATTGGGTTGATTTGTTGGGAATATGGTCCCTTATCATGTTTACACTTCGGATCTGGACCCATAGTGGTCCAGAGAACTTTATCCATCTTGCTTTATGATGAGTTATGGAAGAAATGGACTTAGGATGTTGTATTTGGGGCTAATTCATCAAGTAGAGTTATTTGGACATTGCATGAGTATCAAGATTGAACCTTTACGTGTTTATTGAGCTTGGGAAGGTCAGATCTATGGATTAGAGGAACAGATATGACCTCAGAAGGTCATTTGAGTATGAACATGGAAGCAACTCGCCGAGTCCATAACTGGACTCGACGAGTCGAGTCGGGGTTGCCCCGCGATCCGTGACAGGTGTAACTCGTCAAGTGGAAGGATGACTCGATGAGCCAAGAGAGGCTGAAAGGATTCAGAGGACCCGCATGGACTCGCCGAGTCGCCCATGTGCACTCGATGAGTCGGGTCAAAGTTTGACCGTTGACTTTCGTTGACTTTAGGGTTCTGGTCAAGACTGATTCAGGAGAGTTCAGGGAAGGGTAGAATGGCCTTCTACCCAAATTGTAGAGATGAGATCATGAGAGAATATTGATCAGGATGTTATTTGAATAATAGGACGAGGCTAAGTCGGGACGTTGAGCACGAGAGTTTATCCGACTTCATTGAGGTGAGTCTTCTCACTATACGGTACCTGGAAGGGTACTTATGTGTAACCGGAAGGTCTTGTACGCTATGATGTATGTGCTATATGTAGTTATGTGATATGTGTGACCGGAAGGTCCTGTATGCTATGAGATGTATGTGCTATATGCGGTTACGTGATATGTATGTGTTATGTATGTTATGTATGGTAAGGACCGGAAGGTCAAGATGATATGGACCGGAAGGTCAAGGGGTTATGGACCGGAAGGTCGATACGGGTAGGACCGGAAGGTCTACCGGGATTCGGGACGGAAGTCCCCTGAGACACACTAAGCATTTATGCTTACAATTGTTGTGATGTGTGTTTCAGGTACTAGCGAGGACCGTGGGAAGGCGCCAACATGATCCGTACACACTGAGAGGATTTATGTATTTGGAGATCTTAGGATTTGTTTATTGTGATAACATGTGACACATTGGATTACGATGATATTTTATGAATGAAAGTATGTTTTAAAAATGAAAAATCGTTTTGAAAATTCACGTTGTTACAGATACTTTGTACAAAAGAGCCTCCCAACTATTGGATGTGTCCAACTTAACCCCTTTATCTATGCTTTCATGTCTAAAGATAAAAGTTATAATAGGGATCTTGATAAGTGGACACCATTTCTAGTAAATTCTCGAAAATGGAAACTTTGTGACTATTTTGCAAACTAACAGGGAGTATTTTATAAATATTCAATATAAAAGTTTGCGTCAAGAAAATACACAAATAGAGCCTTTATGACAGAAATATTCGCATGTCATAAACTGCTGTCATAAAACCTCCAAGAACATAAGTAATGTTCTATATGTCATAAAACAGAAAATGCGTGTCATAACCGGCAGTTATAAAGTTATACAAATTATAACTTGACACTTTTTCTCTCTTGATTAAAATGACTTATTTTTCAATAAACGAAAAGAACGAACATGAGCACCTAGTTAACGAGCACAATCAACGATATGGAACGATAACGATACTTCTATTCAATGAGTACGAATTTCATTATTTATCTAACAATTAATGGATCTCTAACGATTGCTCAAAAGATTGTTAATATTCTAGTCAGACAAATCTCAAAAGTACCTAAATATAAAAATATTAGTATACGTCTAAGTCCTGTCAGGAGTTATAGCCAGAGTCTCCTGGAGGGAGAGCGAGAATTTGTGTATAGATCTATACGGGGTTGCCACCCCGCATCTTCGTTGTTTGCTACAGCTACACAGGCCAGTCTAGGGTGACAAATGTCTTTTCCAAACCGAGGGCGCTTGAGAAACGCAAAAACAGGCAGTTCGTCATATTAGTATGGTTATAACGACTCACTAGAATATGTTATATTAACTAGAAATTTATGTAAGGAAAACCTCATAACTAAATTTTGGCACGTTGTGTTGACTGTCCTACACGTGATAGGTGATGGTCCGCATTTGTTGTGTTGACTGTCCTTCTTCATCGCGTAGAATGTCCACAATAGCCATGTTGATTCTTTTTCCTAACAAGTATAGAGTCGTAATACTGCTATTTTTACAAATTAAAAAGCGTAGGACTCTATGGAAAACGTTTGTAATCGGTTTTGATAACGATAAACTAACCCACACATATACATAGTTGGAAATTTGAACTTACGATTATTTTATAGCAGAAAATATAGGATTTTCTGGGGAAAACGATTTTTCTACGATTTCGATAACGATAAACTAGAACACACACAAGGGGAACAAGATTTTCAACCATATTTCCTTTTTGAAAATAAGGTATTTTTCTTGAAACGGTTGATTGTTACTATTCAAAAGAACTATTCTCGGACACAGCTCGCTTTTGCAAATCACACTAATTTCCAAAATCACTCCTTATACGGATGAACAAAAGTAATGTCGTGCACACATATATCCATGATTTTCAAGGCAAGACTTCAAACAATTTCATAGAAAATGTTGGACTTTCTGAAAGTAGAATGAGAACGATTCTAAACAAGTGTAAACGATTTTATACAAAAATGCTTATGAACTCACCAACTTTTTAGTTGACGCTTTTCAAAACGACTTGTATTCTCAGGTATCTGGTAAGCAGGTAACAAGGGACGCGGATGCAGGACTAATTAGCTGTAGTTTGGAATTTCTACTTATGTCTCTTTTGTGTAACTCGAAGAACCAATACAATATGTAAACAATGTAAGTTATCTCAATGTCTGATGTTTGGATTGCTCTGTTTCATTTATATTCAATTGTTATGATACTGCACAATGAAGTCACCCGCCTCCGGACGTTTCCGCCGTCTGGTCCGGGGGTGTGACAGATTGGTATCAGAGCATTATTTATAGTGAACTAGTATATCTAGCCATACAAGATATACAACTATAAATACAATGGGACTAAAACACACTCTGCCTGAAAGTATACTTTAAAAATATAAGTATTTTATTAAAGTATACATATCTACTAACACGGTATCTTAACGAGAAGAAAACAAAAGTAACTAAAGGTTGAACGCTACAGTCAAATCTAGGCAGTATGTAATCACATCTGGGATAAATATCGCCTGATCAACTATATTTATTTGAGATATGACCAACATGTGCTTGGGAGTGACGGTTGTGTTGCAACAAACCTAAGACCTACCAACTATGAGTACAAGAGAATACTAGAATCGAACATCAAGTTTAAAATACTATAGGAGTATTTTAGGACACTATAAACCCCTCCCACACCTAAACTTTCCCCGTATATCTCGTACCTCGATTCTCGCACAAACAAGTAGTTGAAATTCCTCGCCAAGACTTCTACTACCGTGTCACGGTAAATTACGGATGGGGCAAGGAGAGACCAGAAGAATTCCATGAGGAAAAACCCAAAAGTGGATCCTAAGGAATACCAAGGGATGAATCGTGAAAGCGAGAATTCCGACTAAGAACCCAGCAAGGATAAAAGCCCGAGGAAACCCTTGGCGAAGCTCCACCCAATTGATAGTAAATCAGAGACCCTTTCACCTTTCTTTTCCCAGATACATAAACACCCGATATAGGTACTCTTAGAAGTGACATACCTAGAAAAAAAATGATACCCATGCAAAAACAAGTTGAGAAATTGGCTCCTATCCCATTTAGGGCGTATCTCCACAAAAGACAACCCGATCCACAATCGACGTGCTCCGAACTCCGATAGCCAATGCCCTCACGAATCAGACATCCGTTTAAACCACAAGTAACCTAAAGTGACTCCCGGTTTCCAACCTTCTGTCATGGAGTAATGGAAACCATAAACAAAGCCTGATATATGGGAATATAAATCCGATCCCCCAACAAGTAACAAGAACACCATTCCAAATGCCTTGCGAAACCCACAAATAGGACCAGAACACTACGCAGACCATGTGCACTCCTTAAAAGAAGAAATGGTCATTTGGAGACCACAACTCATAGCAACCAAGGCTAGAACAGCCTTAGCAGCGTAAGGAACACAAAAAGGGCACCCTTAATATAAGTGAAATGGCCAAGCACTTTGTGCGCCAAAAGAGGATCACCACACCACCCGCCTTAGGTCCATAATGCCCTTAATCGCAACCAGTAGTAGTAAACCAAGAGGAGTACATCCTCCAAGAATCCATACAACCAAGTCCTTTAACTATACTGCTAACTAAGTGCTATCTTGACGGACTTAACATCATGCATTATATGTTTCCACTCTCAATCCTAATTGCATCATGGGGATGTAGGTTGACACGATTATACGAGTAAAACTCCCTTGAAACTAGGTACAAGTACTTACGAGCTGACTTTTCGTGTGCAACAGGGTCATGTATTACCATAGAGGTAACCAGTACCCTGACGATGCACCGGTCCTACAAATAGACTCCACCACATTCCAAGCCACGGTAACAGCTGCCGTAGCAGCTGTCATGACATACTTCAATGCCAACAGCACAAACGAAAATAGAAACAGTACCGATAAATTCAATCCTAACAATAACCAGGAAAACCAACGAAAAACAACCCACCCATGCACTCAAAAACCTAAACCTAAGATCAAGAGACGAAAGTTCGGGAACGAAAAAGGAGATAGTTCGACTCAAAGGCTTACTAAAAGGAAACAAGCGGGACCAGTCCCTACCCCTATTAACCCTACACCTCCCCCATCGAGACCATCATACCTTGGGAACAATCCACCCTGCAACAAGTGCAAATACCATCATTGGGGAGCCTGCCAGACATTTTGTTGCAAAAGGTGCAACAAGATGGGGCACACCTACCGCTACTGTAGGGCCTCAGCCCCATGCGTCACTCCACCCCTCAACCCAGAAGTAAGTCCAGTCTGTCACAAATACGGTGCAATAGGACATTTCAAGAGAGATTGTCCAACAGAGAGGACTAACGAAGGAGTCGACAACTAGACAGGAGTTGACGACAAGGAACCCTACCGCAGTTTTTGGTACGTTCCACGGTAAACTTAAGCATCGAATTATCACAAAAAGTTTTTGTCAATTAAAAACATAATCCAAAAACTATTGTCTCTTTAGAGCAAATCCTGTAAATTACGGGAAGCTAGGAATCCTTACGAATGGACCATGATGGTCTCATTTGAACGTTAGTGTCACACATGGTTAGGATTCCGCAAACTAAGAACGTACGATTCCGCCTTACTTTCTGTCCCTGTGCTGAATAGCGATTGGGACAGAACCCTACAGTCAACCATCTCTAAAGATCCTAAGATTTTAAGTGTAGGTCACATCCATCTATAGCGGAAGGACCTGGCAGAATCCGGATTACGAATTCCCTTGCCTTATAGCAACACCCTCGTGTCGCTAGAACACCTAACAAGCAGAAACGATATAGACCCAATGGTAACAACGAAAATGAAACTAGTAACGATAAGAACACAAACACTAGAACACCTAACAATCAGAAACGATATAGACCCAATGGTAACAACGAAAACGAAACTAGCAACGATAAGAACACAAACACTAGAACACCTAACTAGCAGAAATGATATAGACCCAATGGTAACAACGAAAACGAAACTAGCAACGATAAGAACACAAACACTAGAACACCTAACAAGCAGAAATGATATAGACCCAATGGTAACAACGAAAACGAAACTAGCAACGATAAGAACACAAACACTAGAACACCTAACAAGCAGAAACGATATAGACCCAATGGTAACAACGAAAATGAAACTAGCAACGATAAGAACACAAACACTAGAACACCTAACAAGCAGAAACGATATAGACCCAATGGTAACAACGAAAACGAAACTAGCAACGATAAGAACACGAACACTAGAACACCTAACAAGCAGAAACAAGATAGACGAAATGGTAACAATGAAAACGAAATTAGCAACGATAAGAACACAAACACTAGAACACCTAACAAGCAGAAACGATATAGACCTAATGGTAACAACGAAAACGAAACTAGCAACGATAAGAACACAAACACTAGAACACCTAACAAGCAGAAACGATATAGACCCAATGGTAACAACGAAAACGAAACTAGCAACGATAAGAACACGAACACTACAACACTTAACTAGCATAAACAAGATAGACGCAATGGTAATAACGAAAACGAAGTTAGCAACGATAAGAACACGAACACTAGAACACCTAACAAGCAGAAACAAGATAGACCCAATGGTAACAACAAAAACGAAACTAGCAACGATAAGAACACGAACACTAGAACACCTAACAAGCAGAAACAAGATATACCCAATGGTAACAACGAAAACAAAACTAAGCAACGATAAGAACATGAACATAGAACACACTGTCATTACTAGCAACCAATACTCCTCAATCGACGTAACAACAAGAAGTCCAATGCCACCAATTGGCACAGACAGGCTTGATCCACACCTTACAAACCCCGAGCACTACAAATAGACTTTCGACCTACTCCACCGGGTGACGAAACTCTTTCAGCCGGTAACGACAAATCGCTAGCAACCAGACACCTAGGTCCTGGTGTAAGGAATGCCACACACTTTTCCCTAGCCCCAATAAAGATTAAAAACCAAGAAACAAATGGCATCAAGGGGATCCGAAAGGCTTCCAACCTTCCTCCAAAGGTTCCCATAAACCTCTTGGAAACCTCAACCAAGTGCTAAGCGGAAATAGAATCACCCCGACTCCTGGAACCACCCCAATAACCAAACACCCGATACCACTTAGCACAGTCACAAGAACAGATAGTGTCTGATCGCTAGATCGACATAATAGATAAGGGAGACATCAGACCTAGCCCCAAACCACATGAAACACCCGTCTAACTCAAAAAGGAGAAAGACGAAAATTACCATAAGCACCACTGACTACGAGTAAGCCAAACAAACCCATCATCAAGGATCGATACTCCCTACCCCGAATCGGAGGTTCGCCCAACCACCAGCAAAGAACTGGCAGAGACCGACCTACCATTAGGTTGGAAAAACCCTAGGGAGAAAACTCCTAAGATAATCTAAGGCTCATAAGGTCAACTATATCATGCAAACTCAACCTTGGTGACCATAGTACCAACTCCTAAGACCTAGAAAACTCTACTTCCAGGACACCATGATCCTGATCCCTAGAAGACCATTCAAAAGGCCTCGCCAAGAGAGGGCTCGATAACTCATAGTCTCCGATTAACATAAGGAACTAGTTTTCGGCATTTCACCTTCCATGTGCTCAGCGCTCATGAGTGTCAGACCACCGAAACTCTAGAAATCCCACCTGTCGAGGTAAAGGTAAACAAGAACCCAAATCCCAAAGAGAAGCATGTGTAATGGATATTGACAAGGTTTGGGATATCCACTTGCTTCTAAACGAGTATTCTTATAGCAACAACTACCACTCGAGCATAGGAGTTGCACCCCTCGAGGCCCTGTGTGGCTAGAGGTGCAGATCATCCTCTGTTAGGCTGAGATGGGAGATACCCATCCGTCAAGATGACAAACGCCCAATAGCACACACACTAGACCCGAGATTATTCGAGAAACCACGGAAAGGATAGTCCAAACCCAAACACGACCCCAAACATCGTAACACCAACAAAGGAACTATGCAGATAGCATCTTAAAACCTTGAAATCCCAAGTAGGAGATCGGGGTATTATTTAAGAACTCCCCTCAGGGAAGAGTGACTCGAATCAAAAGGAAAAATAAACTAAATTCCCGATGCACCAGACCTTTCGAGATCCTCGCACGGATCGACCCGATAGCCTACAAACTCCAATTACCCTCCGAATTTGGTAACGCACACCCTATATTCCATGTATCGAACCTAGAAAGTGTCTATCGGACAACCCTCCTAGTCCCACTAGACAAGACTAAGGTGAACTAAAACATCCTAATCATTGATCAACCTATCAAGACAATGAACAGGAAAGTTAAGAACACAAAACAAAGCCGCATCCCTATTGTGAAGGTTCGAGAGAACGCTAGGCGTGAATCGGTATTGACTTGGGAACGTAAGGACCAAATAACTCAAAAGTACCCTCACCTATTTTTGCATTGATAACCCTATCTTTCGAAAGAATTTCGGGACAAAATTCCCTCTAACAGGGGGATGATGTCACAACTAGCACTTTTGGCTAAGAAATTCCGTCCTCAGGTAAGTAAGGACTATTGTGAGATTTGTGCTAACACTCCTAAGTGTTCAATATGAGTTCCTAAGGAGCCATAAAGTGTTAGAATGCAAATCTCTCCAAGTATAGTGAATCTCTCCCAAATCTCTCCAAGAATAGTGAATCTCTCCCAAATCTCTCCAATTATAGTGAATCTCTCCCAAATTTCTCCAAGTATGTGAAATCTCTCCCAAATATCTCCAAGTATAGTGAATCTCTCCCAAATCTATCCAAGTATGTGAAATCTCTCCCAAATCTCCCTAAGTATGCGAAATCTCTCCAAGAATAGGGAATCTCTCCCAAATCTCCCTAAGTATGCGAAATCTCTCCAAGAATAATGAATCTCTCCCAAATCTCTCTAAGTATGCGAAATCTCTCCAAGAATAGTGAATCTCTCCCAAATCTCCCTAAGTATGGAAATCTCTCCAAGAATAGTGAATCTCTCCCAAATCTCTCCAAGCATGTGAAATCTCTCCTAAATCTCTCCACGTATCTCAAATCTCTCGCAAATCTCCCTAAGTACCTTCCTTAGTCGAAAACAGCTCAAAACCGGAAGAGGAAACCCCAAAAGGACCCTCTTGGTTCGGAACCTCTTGGTCTGGAACCCTCTTGGTCCGGACTCCTCTTGGTCCTGAACCTCTTGGTCCGGAACCCTCTTGGTCCGGAACCCTCTTAGTCCGGATACCTTCTAAGAAACCAAGAAGCTTCTTGCTTCGGAACCTTCTTTGCCTCGGAAGCCTCTCATCCGGACCATCTCAGAATACCCTCTCATCCGAAAGGCTAGTCTCGCTTCGGAAAGGTCAGCTGACTTCGGAACCCTCGGTCCGGACTGCTGGCTTCGCTCCGGAATGAATCAGAAGACTTCGGAAATCCGAGAAAGTGCTCCGGAAGTTACTGTTTGCTCCGGAACTTCTTGCCAACCATTTCGGATCCTCGCACCTTTAATACCCCCCCCCCCCCGGAATTTGAGCTACAGCTTCGGAAATTGCCCTACAGCTCTGGAATTCACTATTTAGCCCCAAATTTTTGACTATTACGGACCTTTTTATCATTTTAAGGTATTTTGAGGTCGGGAATCCCACCAAACTCGTGTTTTTCTTAACAGAGGCCCCTAAAACCCTTATATTATGCTAAAATTAATTATTTTAAGCATATTTTTCAAAAAAATAAATGTTTGGGGTTTAAGAAAACCTTATCCTAAATCAAGAAAAGGACAAAAGGATTGACTTTGTGATTTGATGAAATTGCTCATTTCCCATGCAAATCACAGTATTCCATGCTTTACCCATCAAATATCCATGCATGGACCACCAGATCCCCATGCACCAAAGATTCCTCTCCTTTTCTTATACTCCAAAGCAACGGCAGTAAAGGAGATTGGACTCCAGTTTCTCTCTCTCACTTTTCCCATTTTCCCTCAAAACTCATCTTCAAGACAACAACAATAATCTTGCTGGAAGGGAAAAATATTCTCAATTTCTCCCTGAAGTTGAAAGGTAAACTCCTCCACTCACCTAATATTTTATTATATTTCGAGATGAATCCATATTATTTTATTCATAAAATGCGATGATCATCCTTAGGAAAGCATCCCTCCCAGGGAAGTTCCTCATCTCAGCAAGAGTTTAAGCTTGAGATCTTCACTCCATAACTCCTTAACTAACTCAAGGTGAGCTTCATACCCCACCTTTTCAATATTTTAATGTTTTTGGGGGAGAGTACAAGTCAAATTTTGCCTAAATACTTGAATAATTGCATATATACGTATGTTTGTATGTGTGTGTGAAATATTATTAAATTAATATTTTAGTAATATACTCATGAACGTAAGAATTCTCAATTTCATAAAGAACAGAGGACACTTTGTACAAAAGAGCCTCCCAACTATTGGATGTGTCCAACTTAACCCCTTTATCTATGCTTTCGTGTCTAAAGATAAAAGTTATAATAGGGATCTTGATAAGTGGACACCATTTCTAGTAAATTCTCGAAAATGGAAACTTTGTGACTATTTTGTAAACTAACAGGGAGTATTTTATGAATATTCAATATAAAAGTTTTCGTCAAGAAAATACACAAATAGAGCCTTTATGACAAAAATATTCGCATGTCATAAACTGCTGTCATAAAACCTCCAAGAACATAAGTAATGTTGTATGTCATAAAACAGAAAATGCGTGTCATAACCGACAGTTATAAATTTATACAAATTATAACTTGACACTTTTTCTCTCTTGACTAAAATGACTTATTTTTCAAAAAACGAAAAGAACGAACACGAGCACCTAGTTAACGAGCACAATCAACGATATGGAACGAGAACGATACTTTTATTCAATGAGTACGAATTTCATTATTTATCTAACAAATAATGGATCTCTAACGATTGCTCAAAAGGTTGTTAATATTCTAGTTAGACAAATCTCAGAGTCTCCTGGAGGGAGAGCGGGAATTTGTGTATAGATTTATACAGGGTTGACACCCCGCACCTTCGCTGTTCGCTACAGCTAGACAGGCCAGTCTAGGGTGACAAATGTCTTTTCCAAACCGAGGGCGCCTGAGAAACGCCAAAACAGGCACTTCGTCAGATTAGTATGGTTATAACGACTCACTAGAATATGTTATATTAACTAGAAATTTATGTAAGGAAAACCTCATAAATAAATTTTGGCACGTTGTGTTAACTGTCCTACACGTGATAGGTGATGGTCCGCATTCGTTGTGTTGACTGTCCTTCTTCATCGCGTAGAATGTCCACAATAGCCATGTTGATTCTTTCTCCTAACAAGTATAGAGTCGTAATACTGCTATTTTTACAAATTAAAAAGCGTAGGACTCTATGGAAAACGTTTGTAAACGGTTTTGATAATGATAAACTAACCCACACATATACATAGTTGGAAATTAGAACTTACGATTATTTTATATCATAAAATATAGGATTTTCTGGGGAAAACGATTTTTCTACGATTTCGATAACGATAAACTAGAACACACACAAGGGGAACAAGATTTTCAACCATATTTCCTTTTTGAAAATAAGGGATTTTTCTTGAAACGATTGATTGTTACTATTCAAAAGAACTATTCTCGGACACAGCTCGCTTTTGCAAATCACACTAATTTCCAAAATCACTCCTTATAAGGATGAACAAAAGTAATGTCATGCACACATATATCCATGATTTTCAAGGCAAGACTTCAAACGATTTCATAGAAAATATCGGACTTTCTGAAAGTACAATGAGAACGATTCTAAACAAGTGTAAACGATTTTATACAAAAATGCGTATGAACTCACCAATTTTTTAGTTGACGCTTTTCAAAACGACTTGTATTCTCAGGTATCTAGTAAGAAGGTAACAAGGGACGCGGATGCAGGACTAATTAGCTATAGTTTGGAATTTCTACTTATGTCTCTTTTGTGTAACTCGAAGAACCAATACAATATGTAAACAATGTAAGTTTGTTATCTCAATGTCTGATGTTTGGATTTCTCTGTTTCATTTATATTCAATTGTTATGATACTGCACAATGAAGTCACCCGCCTCCGGACGTTTCCGCCGTCTGGTCAGGGGGTGTGACAGATTGGTATCAGAGCATTGTTTATAGTGAACTAATATATCTAGCCATACAAGATATACAACTATAAATACAATGGGACTAAAACACACTCTTCCTGAAAGTATACTTTAAAAAGATAAGTATTTTATTAAAGTATACATTTCTACTAACACGGTATCATAACGAGAAGAAAACAAAAGTAACTAAAGGTTGAACGCTACAGTCAAACCTAGGCAGTATGTAATCACATCTGGGATAGATATAGCCTGATCAACTATATTTATTTGAGATATGACCAACATGTGCTTGGGAGTGATGATTGTGTTGCAACAAACCTAAGACCTACCAGCTATGAGTACAAGAGAATACTAGAATCGAACATCAAGTTTAAAATAGTATAGGAGTGTTTTAGGACACTATAAACCCCTCCCACACCTAAATTTTCCCCGTATATCTCATACCTCGATTCTCGCACAAACAAGTAGTTGAAATTCCTCGCCAAGACTTCTACTACCCTGTCACGGTAAATTACGGATGGGGCAAGGAGAGACCAGAAGAAGTCCATGAGGTAACAAAGGACGCGGATGCAGGACTAATTAGCTGTGGTTTGGAATTTCTACTTATGTCTCTTTTGTGTAACTCGAAGAACCAATACAATATGTAAACAATGTAAGTTTGTTATCTCAATGTATGATGTTTGGATTGCTCTGTTTCATTTATATTCAATTGTTATGATACTGCACAATGAAGTCACCCGCCTCCGGACGTTTCCACCGTCTGGTCCGGGGGTGTGACATAACTGAACTCTGACCTTTGTCAATGACTTGTCCATTAGATAAGTGATCATATATTCCTCCATTCTAGATATCATATGGACTGAGACACGGATTATAAATCATTCTCTCTGACCATTTGCTGTTTCCCGATTTCCGATTCATGATGACTGACTGATTGAACAAATCAAATCAGTCCTGCCTTAGCCAAGCACTCACATGTGTCATCATTAAATCATCGAGGGGCCCACATATATCACTTTTATCCCAAAGGTAAAAGGAATGGATAAAGTTCGACTCATATGGCTTGTTCTACTACTTGTTGAATCATACACAAAGGCACGTTTTATAGCATCGAGTTACCAATGCGTTTTCGTGCAATCAATGTATAACCAACTCATAGTAACAACTCATATCTCTAGGTTTGAAGAATATAAGATATTATCGTCTCATGATCACTCGTGATAAAACCCATGAAGTGATTCAAATGAGCGCGGGTTGAATCCAATACTCAGAGCTTATGAGCACTCATGAGTATTGTAGCACCACTTTGTCCAACATCTTAGACCTCTACAAGCCAACCCATGACAGTCTTGATTCATATCTACCTCCAATATATGACCGATTGTGGATGGTTTGAATAACTTAGTCATTTAGGAAGAACGATCTAGTTATTCTGGAAGTCAAAACATGCAAAGTGAAACACAAGAATAATCGAATCCAATATGGTCTCAGAACTTATGAATATAAATAAAACACCTTTTATTTATCACCATATAGATTACACATTATTCATTGCATACTGTTTCAAACTATCAACTTTATACTTGAATTAAAACAATAGTTATCCCATGCTCCAAGCATGTACACTATGTTTTCCAAACACTAGTCATGCCATACACCAAGTATGCACACTATGTTTGTCTAAACATTAGTTACGCCATACACCAAGTATGCATACTAAGTTCGTCTATGATCTTTACTTTGTGAAATAGATCGATTGAACATAATTCCAATGATTCTCTTTTCATACTCCCAAATCCTTAACGTAAATGTAAGAATTCCAAATTCTTATCATTCATCAAAATCTGTTTAGATTTTAAACTCATATGCACTGACCCTCTTGTAATGAATATGTACAAAGTCACAAAGACTTGTCAACAGTCATTACAAGGTATTCTAAAGGAGATCAACTCCATGAAAATTAAGTCTCATATTCAAAGTACATTGCTTTGAACATGCTTCTTGCATTAAGTTTTTCTAATCTTACACAGATTGAATAACTTCCAACTATGAAACATTTACATATTCCCATTTTGACTGTCACTTCTGAACAAGAATTGCCTCCTTTCAGAGCATGTCAATATGGTCCTTCCAAAATTTAACACCATACTTCCAACTGTCCCTGAGCAATCAATCTTTGGTAAACCTTAGATTGTTCTCGACAATTGCTTAATCATTTTAGTCATATCCAATTCTAGACCTTTTCCCTTCGTAATGCCCCAAGCATTTTGAAAATTTTAGAAAGGATGAATATTATAGCACATGCAATCGGTCCTATATCCGAAGCATATGGGACACGATTCATGATGTCTCACATAGAGACATGATACTAGACCAATCCTTTTGCTACAATATTTCTATTTGCCAAGTTCTCATAATTCTTATAACTTGAGAAGGGATGTCGTAATCATAATCGAATTTTTAGAACGCAAATAATGTTCCCATATATAGAATTTCCTTATGTTGAACCATTCCAACATAACATTCATATATATACTTGACTAAATTTGATTAAAATCTCACGATCTAAGCTTTTAGATTTGAAATGAAGTATAATTTCCTCTCCCTTAATTATAGCAAAACAACTTTTCAACCCCTGCAACTTCCAGAATTGAAACTCTTGTTTTCTATAATTAACATTGCTATCTTGCAATACTAATCATAATTATCATGCTCCCACTAACATGATGATTATTAGCATAACACTTATGCTCCCACTAGCTTTGACATGTACTCAGAAATCAGCTGGACTTCTAGAAATCAATACTTTATTGACTTTCTTACCAAAGTTCAGACTTCCGATACGAGATGCTTTGATAAAACTTTATCAAAATCATACCCGTTTCCTTAGATAGAACAGATGTGTGTCTAATCAATTTCAGAACCATGAAAATGGATGCCGTAATCATAGTCTCAATTGTTTAGACCTTTTCCATTCCTCACAAGTCCATGTTAGTGTGCCGGTTAACCACACACGCTCCACTAACGACTTTGCGAATGCAATATCACAAATGTTATCTACTTAAAATCTACTTCGTGAAAGTGTTTCCTAACCATCATTTTCATGAATCGGAGAGAAACCTTATGACACTTAGATTGTTTATGGTGTAAGTGTTCTTATCCAAACCATATGGACTGAACTCAATCTTACTTTCTTGCCACCTGGCAGCACAAGGGCCTGCCATTGCTTCCAAGTTGTTATGCAACCAATTGAGAACTCTCAGAACTCATATTCATAGCCAACTTTAACTGGAATGGGCACAGAAATAGAGATATGTCAACACGATTGGTTATAAACCTCACGTCGTGTGCTAGTGATGAACTACAGGTTTTTATTCTTGATTAGATCTTGAAGCTTTTTCCAAGATCTTTAAGACTCCCACTGTCCTCTTGACATATAAGACTCACTTGTCAAATATTCAAGAGATAGTGCAGATTCTTTATCAAGACAAACAATTTACATAATTGGCCTAAGTTGGTCTTTGTGTATCCAAAACATCACAACTTACCAATTTCAAATGTACAAGAGTAGGACACTTTTACTCTTACATTTGACAAGTGTTATAAACCTTTCTTTAAGGTATGTAACTCATCTTACAGTCTTGGAGTATGACTCTAAGACTTGTTTTGGAACGAAGTATGACTCATCTTCTTGATTTAAAAATTCCAACAATTCAAGATTCCTTTTCTTAGTCATAAGAATGCACTAAGATGTCCTTAGACGACTAATTGTGACATGATTTCTAAATCATTAAGATGATCACGAAACATGATACTAAAGTACTCTCCCATCTTTTCAGATTTGAGAAACTTTTATCCTTCTGCCTAATTTGATTCTTCTCATTCGTTCTGCCATATATTGAAAATTTTCCAATGTTTCAGAATTATACTTAAACTGGTAAGTATAACCATATTTACTAAACTTTAGTAAATCATGACGAATAGTCTTATCGATCTTTTGTGGTGGACTTGATCAGTGCACCAGAATGTGTACTCGATCCCTTAGTCCTTCACTTGACTCACATATACATGTGAACAAGGAATTAATCTTAATTTTCCAAACATGAAAATTCTCATTCATCATACTATACAACTTGCATGATTTCCAAGTTTCTATCCAACTGAAACCTTGGGTGATGAGAATCTTTCCTTATTTGGTAAATTATGACCCTACCACAAACGAAAGAGTCAAGTCCATTTTTTCAATATTGCTATCAATAGAATCATATAAACAACCTTTTTTCACAAATGCCACTGTAAGGATATTTAAAATAAATATAAAATTAAAACCTTTTTATTTTATTCTAAAACTTTGTGGAAAAAACTTATCCTTACAGTGCAAATGCATATGAAAAACTTACTATTATCTATTCCTAAGAAATATAGCATAACTCCTAAGCAACAGCTCAAAAATTCTGATCACCGAACCATGTGATCGAAATCCATCATCTCGATCAGAATCAACATATACTTCTTTTAAGTTTCTTCATTTTTCTTTGATTCTTAAAACAACAATATGTGACCCAGTCACATCATGTGATGAGAATCTCAGAATAGAAACTTAACAGAGTTAGATAGTGGACTTCACCTGAAGTAGAATCAAACATCTTGACTTGATCAACCCTATAATCCTTTAGGTAAATAGGCAGTTTTTTAACCAATGCCCATTCTTTTGGCAATATAAACATATTGACTCTATGGAATTGGTACACCGGACTATCACAGACTTAGACTTTCTCTTTACCATTTGGTCAACCGAGTTGACTATGGCCGATCCCTTTCCATTGGGAAGAGATAGCTTTTACTGGGTATCCAATGTTACCATTGTCAATGTCCATTGAAGGTTTGGGAAGTTGATCTTCTAGTCAAATTTGCTTTACTAGTCCTCAAATCATTTCTGATTCAGCAGCACCAAGCAAGTAGATAAGATCATTAAGGGTGATGTCACAGTCTATTTCATAGTAGTCCCAAGTAAACTGACTATGTGACTTACAAAGTGATTGAACATCCAACTTTCTTAAGACTTTGACACTCAACTCTCTCGGCTTGTCAATATGTGACTTCATCTCCAAGATGCAATCACACATAGACCTTGCTTGCCAATAGGGCTTGAGTGACCTTGAACTTGTGGGTTAGGGAGAATAATTGGAGGAGGTGGAGGAAGTGAAGTTCCAAGAGATTTGGGAAGATCATAGATGTCTGAACTAGACATCTTTTGGGAGATATTCAAGGTAGTTGATTTAAAGTCCTTAATATAAAACCCAATATGAAATATTAAGGCTAGGACCCAACAAACTATTTTATAACTTGGAAGAGGGATGCCGTAATCGAAGCTATTAAATATTTGAAGGTAGGTGAATGACGATTCACCAATTTCCACCATGAAAACGAAATAATTTATTAGATTTTAATTGGTTTTGAAACTCCTAGATTCTTTTTGAGATTCATTGAACTTTTCAATGGCATGTTTCAATCTCGATTGTGCCCTTCAGGTTTTGTGACTGGGATGCCGAGGATCACAAAACAAGGTATGAATAACCATGCAAATATACTTGGTACCCTTAATATTTATCACTTAATCGATGTGTCGGTTAACCACACGCGCTCCACTGATCCTATGATAAATATTAAGTTACCCTTTGACTACCTTGTTAAATCCAGGTTATGTGCCAGTTAACCACACACGCTCCACTAACCGACTTAAGCAAAGTGCAAAGTGTAATTTCATGGGTTAGCACCAAATTCACATTTTCATAAGTAACTAAGATTGGGAATTTATAAAAGTTTACTTACTTAGTATTTATCATTAATACTTTTAATGAAGGGAGAATTATAGTCCGTGTCCTACCAGTTCGGCTAACGACCCTCCACCAGTCAAGGAAGCGGTGGGTGAGAGTGGACACCCATTAAGCTGCCATTTTATAGGCAACAACCTTATACCCCGCTTATAGACCGACTTCGTGAATGAGGCCTACTAACGGTAAAACTGACTTGCTCTTATACATATATATAAATATTATTAACTTATAATATTATAAAGTATAAGGGTTGAATTTTAACTTTTAAAATTCTAAGGGCTTAACTTGGCATTAAAGTATTCATGGGAAAACTTTGTAAATTCCAAAACTTGAGGGCAAGTTTTGAAACAATTCAAAACTATTCAATTCCATAACTTATGTGTTTAAAGTAGTTTTTAATACAAAAAACTCTTCAAGTTCCATAACTTGAGGACAAGTTATGGACGACTTTAAACTATTAAAAGAATGTAACTTTTCCTTTATTCATAACTTATGAAATATTTATGAGTTTTATGATTCTTAAATGTGACTTTTCATATAACTTGAGGACAAGTTACAAAAACACATTTTAGAATCAACTCTTAGATTAAAATGGATTGAAAACAACAATTTCACATAACTTTCCTATTAATCTAAGCAACTCATAAGAACATAATTCACATCAAACTTTTCCATGTAATTTGCATAAATCTTAAACTAATACAAAACATGAATCTATTAACAATTATCTTTGAAATTGGATTAGCATGAACATTACCACATCAAAAACAGGTTAATAAGCTGAAAAACAGCTTAGGGTAATGTTCCTAGTCCAATTCCAGCCAAAACAGTCGAAGATATGTTGTCTAGGGTTCCAACTCGTCGAGTGCATGAACCAACTATACGAGTTGGATGAGTTTTGCCTTGGACTCGTCGAGTCCCTTCATGGACTCGGCGAGTCTGCTGTTCAGACAGCAACAAACTTTGTTTTTTCAGCTAATTTTGCAAGTATAACAAGAAAACAAGCCTAGTCTCTGATACCACTGTTGGGATTTGAACATTCTAACACTCCAAAGTGTACATGCAACCCTAAATACCTTGGATCTATGTTTTCTCTATTATACATGCAAATATGAACATTCCAAGGTATTACCCTATCTAGCATACATTCTTTGATACTTGGTTAATAAAACAAGTTAGAAGACATACCTTTTTATGTAGCTTGCTTCCTTGATGCTTAAGAGACGAGTGCCCCAAGTGTGACATCTCAAATGGTTCACACAACATCAAATACACTTGGAATAACTTAGAGAGAAATGAACCACTTCATGAAATCGGCTAGCCCTCACCATACACACATAGTTCTCTCATGGTGGCCGATTTTGACAAGAATAAGATGCTTATATAGTTTGTCACAATTAGGGTTACACCATGTAAACCCTAATTGTCATGGACTTTCATTTCCATGATCCGTGGGTACAAAAACACCATGGATCATCCATGGAGCATCCTATGGGTTTTAGCCCAACTTGATAATCCATGGAGCATTAGCCCACTATACAAGTATGGATGATTTTTACAATCAACCCATATATTTAATTAGTCTCTTTTTCATCACTTACTTAACTCCAAATTAATTCTTGATCAATACTAATTAAATAATCTTATTAATATATTAGAACTTATAATATATTAGTAAACCTTAAGTGTTATTTCTCTCATTTTAGTCTATCCAAATGCATGATGCCATGCAACCCAAATGGACCATGCCAATCGGGTCAAGTACATACCAAATATAGTTATGGACTTAGACACTAATCCAACAGGTTTAAGAACTCAAACGTTGAATGAATGCTTAAGATCAATGTCTGCATACTAATAGATGTTCTAGTCAAGTCTGGAAAGACCAGACAAGTCTAAGTTAATGTATTCAACAAATAATCAAGACATAAATGATGATTGAGAATAAATGATCAAGGTAAAGCTAATAAATGAAGAACAAAAATGTTTTTAAAAGAACTTAGTATGAATGCCAAAAGTGAATAAAAAAATTCGTTGTTGACTTGTATTGAATGCTCCTATAAATAGGAGTGAATGTTACAGCGTATTAACCCAAGTGTTTACATAGGACTGGACAAAAGACATAAGTCTGACATTCTGATTGTCCAAATACAACTTTAGACTAAGTCCTATGAAACATTACATCAAATACAAGACAAAAGTAATAAATGCACAAAAGAAAAAATAACTTCATTCCGGACAAGTATTATTCCGGACATGAAGGTTGGTTCCGGATCAGCATGCATTCCGGACATGAGGATCGGCTCCGGAATGCCTTCATTCTTCTTTCCTTCTTCCTTGGTCCGGACAGGTTCCGGACAAATCTTCATTTCGGAATTCACACACTTCGTGATAAGGAGTTAGGATTGCTTGAGGTTCACTTTCAGGTTCCAACAAGGATGATGAAGGAATCTTCTTGGGATATTCTCAAAATTTTGTAGCCTATATGGTGTTAAACAAGCTAACCAGGAAGCTCGAAGAAACATTCAACCTCACATTCGATGATCATTATACCAAAATAATTGAACAGGCTTTTGTTCAATAACCATTTATAGCTGAATAAAATGTTGAATCCGAGAAAATGCCTACATATGATATTGATCTTGTCACACACCGGCCGTCGGCGGAAACACCGGGCGGTGTAACGTCATTTCTCGTATCATATTTATCAACATCCTGAAAACACTTGCATTTTAAAATACGTCAACATAAAGTTGGTGAGTCCACAGGTTTTTACTCCATATAAAAATAATACATTTTCCAAGTTCAAAAGTATAGTTTTGAAAGTATCAATTTGATTCTCGTATATATACCCTAGGTATAATGGTTTACTTACCAAATAAGTATATACCTATAAGTCTCATATATTATAAATATAAATGTTTGTAATTCCATACAAACTAAGTTGGTACGTATAAATCTTATTTCAATTCAATACGAGTAAAATCGCTACGTATAAATCTATTTCAATTCTATACGAGTAAAACTGCTACGTATAAATCTATTTCAATTCTATACAAATGAGTAGGATAGGTATAGTGGTCCACTTAATATACAAGTAATATACCTACTAGATTCTTATAATTAGAGTATAAGTCTTTGAGAAACTTATACTTAACATTCATACTTGTATATCGACAAAGTATAATGCTTCTAAAGTTGTGCTACCATGAGTCTGTAGCTGCGAGTGTATGACTTAGTTTTATACCTCTTATTATTATTACAAGGATCACACCTTGTGGTAGTTACAAGGATCACACCTTGCGGTAGTACAAGGATTACACCTTGCGGTAGTTTCCGCACGCTTCATTGACGTCGGGAGGTAGTAAATTTGGCAAGTTCGTCACCCGAATACCGTTGGGTTGGAGCTAGCAACCACGGGTGGGGTTTTCAACCCGTATAGATCCATATACAACTTCCTCGCTCACACGGAATTAAAGGTTACAGGTCAGAGGATTTCCACTAAGATTTCCAATCTTAGTTGATGAATACAGTAGCTCATGTAAACTTTGACGGCGTTCTATAGTTCTAACAACAAAAGCATTTTCGTGTCTAAAACCCTAAGTTACTAGACTATGCTTTTAAACATTACTCCTAACTTCATAACAGGGTTTTATCTTGACATAAACCAGGGTTTTATCTTGAAGTAAAACCAGGGTTTTATCTTGACATAAAACCAACAATAATAACATATAACATACCAGGTTTTATCTTTACATAAAACCAACAATAATAACATAATTAGAAATCAATATATATATAACTCACGAGTATAGCCTCGAGGCTATATCAAACATAGTATATATAAAACTCCCGATTATAACTCACGGTCTACATCAGTATAATAACATGCTAACAAGTTTACGATAGTTGTATGTTTTAAAAAGATCATATATACTTTAGGTATATATGAGGCAAAACAACTATATCCCGGTTAATATAACTATATATATTGATATGAACATACTATCATATAAACATAATATTAACTTTTATTCAATATTTAGCATGCGTTTTCCCCTGAAAATATTAGAAAGTGGGGCCGTAATACTCACCTTAATATCGTGCTTCGATAGAATCTAACTGAAAACTGTCAGCGGTTCGCGATGGTCGGGCTCGGGATGCAAAACGGCCTCAACAAACGAGAGAGAGAGAGAGAGAGAGAGAGAGAGAGAGAGAGAGAGAGAGAGAGAGAGAAGAGATTTAGGTGTAAGGAAGCTTATGGCCGAAATGGCTATTTATAGGCTGATTTTTGGCCCTCACAATGTGAGAATGATAGGTTCACGTCGTGAGCTATGGCAAGAGTCATCCCGTAGTCTTCCCAGGTGTTTTCTAGGCTAGATTAGTGTCCTGCAGCGTCCTCATGACATGAGAAAACCTTGCTCACGTCGTGAGCTTTTGGTTATCGTTCCGTAGACTTCTAGCTTCGAAATGTGGCGTTTTGACTCCTCACGTCGTGATTTTTTATGCTCATGTCGTGAGTTCAGTCAGATTAGGGTTTCTGGCACGTGTCATGCCCTCACATGCATACGAACTCCGTTTTTTACGTTCTTTATTTCCACGCGTAGGTATTTATGAGTACTATAACTCTCTTTTATATTCCAATAGCTAATTCTAATTTTATTTTAAATTCCTCTTATTATAGAGATTTATGGTGTTCGGTTATCATAACTTCTTCACGCGAAGTCAGATTCAGACGTTCTCTATATTTTTGGAATGGTATGGACATATACTTTGAGTTGTATCATAAAATATGTAGGAAAGTTCATATTTGTATTAGAATTTATCAGGAACTACATAGTAAGCTTATCACATTACTAGTTTAACAAGATCACATTACATGATTGGTATAATCACCTGTGATTGTTATTGACCTATTTTGACTAGTGTTACAGGTCTTGATTTAATTTTTGGTATTCCTGGTAGGGCCATTGATGCAGAAATCCATGCTGATGATAATCAAGTTCCTGAGGCATTGAAACGCTTTGATGATTCAGCAGTCACAAATGAAGAAAATGAAGCAAATTATTCATCAACTTCAAGCATACATGTAGAAAGAATACATGTTTCGACTGATGATCAAGTGGAGGGGGAGTACTTTAATTCAACGTCACAAAATGAAAGACGTGATTCGTATGTTGAGGGGGAGCATATGGCATCTCAAGCTCATATCAAGGGGGGGGTGTATGCCTACCCATGTTGATGTCGAGAGGGAGAATCATATCTCAAATCCATTAGTCGAGGGGGAGCCAAGTGGATCGAATCATGATAATAGTAATGATCAAAATAATAATTTTCATGATGTCACTGATAATATTCTAATTGCAGGAGAAGGCAGAAGCTGATGACATCTTTGAAGTTGCACCTTTAGACTTTGATCCTGCATATCCACCGATGGACAAGTGGACAAGAGATCATCTGAAAGAACAGATTCTTAGTGATCCAAATTCTGGTGTCTTGACTCGCTCCCAGATTCCAGCCATAAATTAGGTGTTGAACGTTCATCAAGAATTATGTGTGTTTAATGTTTTCATTTCAAAATTATAACCGAAAACAGTGAAGGTTGCATTAGAACACTCTGATTGGGTTGTTGCAACGCAAACTGAAGTTGCTGAATTTGAACAAAACAAGGCTTGGAGATTAATTCCTAAACCGAAAGATGTTTCTTTAATTGGTCTAAAATGGATTTTTTAAGAACAAAACCGACAAAGAAGGAAATATTATTCGAAACAAAGCGAGACTAGTCGTAAAAGGTTATTCCAAACAAGAAGGTATTGATTATGAGGAAACATTTACCCCTGTCGCAAGACTCGAGGCGATATGAATTTTTATTGCCTATGCAGCTCATAAAAATTTTGACGTCTATCAGATGGATGTCAAATGTGCATTTCTCAATGGTGTACTAAAAGAAACGGTATATATCGAACAACCATTGGGTTTCGTTAACGATAAGTATATATCCTAATCACTGATATATTTTAGCCAAGGCAGTGTATGGGTTGAAACAAGAACCTCGTGCCTCATATGCAACTCTAACAAATTTTTTGACAATTGCTACATTTAAACAAGGACCAGTTCATCCTACTTTATTTCAAAAGAAAGCAGGGGATTATCTGATGCTCGTTCAAATTTATGTCGATGACATTAGCTTTGGTTCGACTGATCCTTCATTGCCTAATGAATTTGAGGAACTCACAAAAATTCAATTGGAAATGAGTATGATGTGTAAAATCAATAACTTTTTGGGTTTGCATATTCGTCAAAGCAGAGAATGAATTTTTATCAATCAAGAGAAATATACTCGAAATCTGCTTAAAAGTTTTGGCATGACGAATAACACGAAAGTCAAAGTACCTATGGCAGTTGGCATGCACTTAAGTCATTTGTTGGATAAGCTTGTTCTGGATCTAATGTCGTATAGAAGCATGATCAGTTCGCTTTTGTATTTAACTGCAACTAGACATGATATAATGTTTGATGTATGTAATTGTGTCAAGTACCAATTGAACCCAAGAGAAGCCTATCTTTATGCATTACAGAATATCTTTCGATACCTCAAAGGATTAGTTTCTTTAGGATTGTGGTATCCTTCGAAGACAAGATTTTTTATCCAAGCATTCTCTGATGTGTACCTGGGTGGATGTTAATTGGATCGAAAGAGAACAATGGGAGGGTGTCAATTATCGGACGGGAAGCTTGTGAGCGGGCAATCGAAAAGGCAAACTTGTGTTTCAATTTTGACTGTTGAGGCAGAGTATGTTGTTGCTGAGACATGCACATCACAAGTAATTTTGATTCAAATCCAATTGCGTGATTATACAATCAGCATGAAGAAAATACCTTTTCATTGTGATTCACAAAGCGCAATTCGAATTTGTGACAATCCGATCTAACACTTGAAAACAAAACATATTGCTCTTTGTTATCATTTTATCAAAGACCATGTTGAAGATGGAAACATAGAAGTCCATTTTTTCAAAACAACAGAACAACTCGCAGACATTTTCACAAAACCTTTAGATGAAAAATCATTCATAAGGATTTTGAATGGTCGGGGTATGATGGAAGCATGTCCAGTTCCTCATTTTGATTAAATCTAACACAAACATTAGTTTTATCTTACTTTCGATTGTTATTCTTACTTTCAATTAGTAGGTATTTCTTTCGTGTGTTTTAACTCAATTTCGACTGTTTGTGCTCTATTGAGAGGTTAATGTTCATGTTCAGCGTTCGACTGCGTTCGCATTCGAACTCTGTCTAAATCGTTCAGTATAAAGTCGCATTTGATGGAAGACTTTCGATTCACATCTTATGATTGATACCTGTTACGTTATGGGTCGAACGTATCTAGGTAATGTTTTACGATTCTATTATTTTTTTCTTTTTGTTCAAATATTAAAAATACATAAAGATTTTCTTATTTTTGTATTTGATTTCTAAAAACCAAAAATACAAAAAGATTTTCTTGTTTTTGTATTTGTTTTCTAAAAACCAAAAATCCAAAAAGATTTTCTTATTTTTGTATTTGCTTTCAAAAATCAAAAATCCAAAAAGATTTTCTTAAATTTGTTTTTTTTTCTTTTTGATAAAACCAAAAATACAAAAACATTGTCGTTGACATCTCATTGTAACAACATGATATTATTTCGCATGCCAAATGAGCATATTCCTTAATAAAATTTTTCACACAAAAGTTTATTCCCAGTCAGGTTGTATTCACATTAGTCGACGAGCTACCTTACTCTTCTCATGATGAGTAAAGAGTTTTCTACATGGTCCAAATTTTTAGCAAATGTATAATGAGTTCTTTCACCAATTTTTTTTTATCAAAATTTCTTTCACGATCACACACTACACTGCATATCCTCGACATCTCTGGTCGAAACCTACCAGAATGTAGATATGTCAAAAATCTGTGTTTATGATCCTGAGTCATTCTTCCATGATTATGGTGAAACCCAACGAACCTAACTATCAAAGATTTGACGGTGAACAAAATTGTTCATGATTTTCACGAAACAAATGTTTCCTTGTACCATTTCGATATTCAAAATCTCATTCCATTCGAATTGAGTGATCTTGATAAAATGTTCTAACACAAATACATTTTTGCCCAACAAGATTCAGTATTTTAGTTTTTTTTTGGAATGAGATTTCCATTTGAATATCTTTTCTGAACTTTTGTCACTATAAATCATCACCATCAATACTTGTTCTTGACTACACTGGTCATCCAAGTAATTTTGCTCAATTGAATCACACTTATGTTAAGTTGTGACTTTGTGTAAAATTGAAGCTGAATTCGAAACCAAAGCAAAAGAAGCCCTTCGATGCTCATCAAAGAGTATTTGATTGTACTTTAAGAGATACCACACAAGCAATTCTTCATCTCTCTTGATATCGAATGAAGAGATCTTTTCGCGGGATCCTTTTGCTTTCATATCAAATGAAATTTGATATCACTATATCCACATTTTGTTTTATTTACTTCCATCTTATTCTTTGACACACGAACACGCTGAAATCCTTGAGATTTTGGGTATTACCAACTCTAAACTTAGATTTTGCAAAATCTGGCATATGATTTCGCTTCCAAAGCCGAAAAGCGAATGAGCCCAACCTCCATGCCGAAGGATTGGTCTTACATTGGTGTCGACATGGTGTACTTGTTTGTGGAACGAAACTTGTGATGGTTCTTATCCAATTGGGAATGGCAAAAGATCTGATGGAAGTGACGGTTCAGGATTTTCACAGGATTAAAGGAGAACGTGTTGATCATTTTTATGACGTGGAGCTTATTATGGTGTCGGTTAAGTAACCAACACAATACCTTGCATTTTCTTAGTGGATACCGATTCAAATTCAAACATACCACCGATTATAAAAGGAAGATGATTATTTCCTTATCAAACTTTATGCTCTCTGATCAAACCTCAAAGAACCCTAACTATTCATCATTTCTAAATTTCTCCAAAATTCTCTACAATGGTTGCTTCTCATCATAATGCTGATCCAATAACTACTAATGATAAAGAAGTCTCGCAACCGATGATGAAGATCCAAACCACTAGTCTACGTGTTGTTCCATCCCTTGATCAAACCCGGAGGCATTACAGATGCTTGTTCAAACTTTGAACAACTCTGTTCTATCGATTTCACTTTCCTCATCGTTTTCAATTCCGATGAAATGAATTTCACATGTTACTTCAACTATAGTGTTCAACAAAACTTCTAAAGTGGTTACGTTCTAACTCTCGAATTCAAAAACAAAGAAGCTCACTCGAAAGCAGTTTTCTGAAATCCTGAAGTTGCCGACTTTAGGTACTTTCTATGAAGTTACAAATGATCAGGTAGTTCATATGTTCAATGAAATGGGGCATCAACCTACCGTCAATGGAATCAGTCATTATAGGAAGTCTACTCTTCCCTGTATTTGGAGTTTTTTGTTTTGGATTGTACTACGGTGTTTAATAGGAAGAAGCTTTGGGCTCGAAAAAGCTAAACTTGAAGTATATTCCGTCGTAGCAGGATTGTATTATGTTCTGAATGTGGATTATACTTCACATCTTTGGGAAGAGTTTGGAACTTCGATCTCACACACAAATCTATAAAATGGTGTATCGAGTGCTCGGTTTTGGAGCTTAATTTTACAGGAGGTTTATAGGAAATAGAATATTCTTGTTCCATCTGATGTCGAAATTGATGAGTTTCCGATAATGGCTGCTCTAAGGGTTTTGTGGATGATTCTACTGTTTTTCCAAATGTTGCTTGTGGATCCCAAAAATCAATTGTTGGTGCAATACTTTGCCTCTGTTGACACTTCTCATCCAACTTGTGTTCTTCCATAATAAGGGGTAGAAGGTATGTCTAAATCTTCAAAGGCTTAAAAGAAGAACAAACCAATCGAAAAAACACAATATGTGGAGGAGGAAATTGTCAAAGAAACCATACCCACAAAAACTGGGGTTCTTAAAAGAACAAAGAAACCAGCAAAGAAGTCTACTTAATCCCCAATCAAAACAACTACACAAGAACCTGTCGTCGAAAGTATTGAGCCCAAGGATGTTGAATCTTCAAAACCTATTTCTTCTTAGGGTGGTCCAAAGAAGGTTCGACAACTTTAACAACTTTACCACCACCTTCATCACCCATTCGTACTTCTGTTTCAGTTTCAACTATATCACCAACATTTTCTGGTATCATGCAAGAACTTATTGCCACTCTCTTGTCATCTCAATCCACTGAAAAGTCACAACACGAAAATTAAGTTGATGATGAAGATGTCATGGTGTCTTTTTCTTACCTTCACTTTGATCCAGAGGAGGAGAATACTCCTGATGAAATGATCATGTCAGGAAAAAAATTCAAAATATTGAATTCCAAGATGAATTTGATATTACAGTTCTTGGATGATACAGGAAGCAAGAATTCTTTGAGTAGCATCGAAGTTAATTCTCTTCTCAAAACCTAAGAGTCTCGACTCCAATCTCTAATAGATGATGCTGACAAGTGAAATGATGAATGGATTCTTAATCATTCTCGCAATCTTACTGGTGAAGTTTTTAAGCTTCGTGATGTTTCGAAAGAACATCATGAGTTTTTTTCAAAAAAACTTGAGAAAACAAAAGTCTGTTTACAGACCCAGATATCTGATATTCGAACTATGTTGGAATCTGAAGTTAAAAATTTTGCTGATAGTTCTTCGACACTACATAAGAAGATGGATGTCGTAGCTGAAGCATCAACCCACTTGACTGAAGACATCACTTCTTTCAACAAAGATTACACGGTTAGTCTTCAAGACAAGATGAAAGGGGATGCTCAAGTATTTGCTAGAGTTGAAGAGTTCTTAACCGAAGTCAAAATCATGCTTTCGGCTCATTCAACGATTTCTCCAGAATCCATTTCTGAAATGGTCTCTAATATCGAGACAAACATTAAGGCTGAATTGGATCCGATCATGAGGTTAGTTCTTCGACTTCCAATAAATTATCCTCATGAAATGCATGTGTCGCAAGGGGGGAAGGGGAAGGAGGTGTTAGTTCATAGAAAGATATAGGTGATAAGTACTCAAATCCCAACAACAATTTTAATGAAGCCCATAACTTCAACATCTACAACAACAACAACAACGAGAACTATGACAAAAGAAATCTCGATAAAAAAAGGAGAAGGAGGTTCGAGTTCAATCCCTAACAAATCAACTTCGAATGTTGATCCAAATGATAAAGGGAAATCAATCTTTGTTGGTCTCACAGAAGAAGAGAAGAAAAAGAAACACGCCATCAAAATCGAAAAAAAAGGCAGATAAATAGCATACTGAGGCGAAGAGAAAATAACCCACCTGGCTTGAAAAATGGTGATCGTAACAAGCAGTGGTGTTACAAAACAACATAAGATATTTTTGCTATTGGATTGAATGACGATTTTCGAAAAGTGCCAAAGAAGAGCTACGACACAAAAACTTCTGATTTTAATCAGCTTGACTTTCCGATCAATCATATGATGTTCACTTCCTCACAATTCAAGATTGTAGACAACTTCAAACATAAAGAATAATTTAGAAAGTTGAAGACTCGCTTTCATGCAGTCTTGGGGAAGAATGAAGAAGATTTGTGGTCTCCAGTGAAGATAATAAAAGTGATGACCATTATTCGTGATAGCATGTTCGAAGGTCTGCTACAAAACTTTTGTTATGTTGTTGTAAGAGAAAATAATGTTGTTTTTGAGTTCACAATAGCATATTTTCCATTGATGAATTTGAATGATTTGATCACAGTCACAAAGATTTTGAGAAGTGTTGATGTGTCGAAGATAACGGAGACCAATAAGGATGATTTTGTTATTGGGTTTGCTCATATCAAAGTATTTCTTGACAACTACTATGACTACTTGGAGATCATAGATATTGATCTTGCCACAGCTATTAAGAAGCCATCAAAAGTCCCTCAATCTTTGTTAAGGGGAAAGCTAAATATTGATGATAATGAAGATGGTGAAATTATTCATCAACCTCTTAGCGTTGTATTTCTTGGAAAGAACAAGAAAGGGCGAATGACAAAGTTCTTGATTCAAATTAGTGATGTTGAGAGGTACACAAACTCTCAGTATACTAATCTCCTTAATCGAATCAACAATTTGCAGGAAGAATGATAGTGAAGACAAAGCTAAGATTCGAAAAAGCATTTTATGGTATATGGAGATTCGAAGAGAACTTCTACAATCGTTAAAGCTAATTGCTTAACTTTTGACTACTCCCACTAAGGGGGGGATTGTAGGGGTCGAATGTGTATAGTGAGGAGTCGAATTAGTTTGTAAGGTGTCAAAATCAGCATGACTTCGACACTCTTTCTATTTTACAAGGCATTGTTATTTCGATACTTTTATGTTTATTCCTTGTAACTTTTTGTGAGTCTGATGTACCCTATAAATAGGTTAGGCGCATAGAGTAGAATAATGTTCGAACACTAGCTGAATTATCTCTTGTACTCTTATTTAGTCTTGTACTCATTCAGACTAAATCGAGCCAAACAGACATTATTTACATCTTATGTTTATTTACAACTTTGATTGTCTTAATCATTTGTGTTTGTAATCAATCCTAACACACTTCACAGTGTATGGGAACTAGAATGGTGATCACTTAATGGTGTAGTCGAATCAAGCATCACATGGGAATCGAGAGGTATAATGGTAGAATTGGAACCGTTTGTACCGATCCCGAACGACAACGTGAAGTACTAGAACTTTTTATGTCGGAGTAGCAAAAGTTGAGTCTCGGGGTTGGTGTTTCGGGTGGAGGTCATGAACCACTAAGAGCAATAAACTGGCTGAGCACACGAGTAGGGAACGAGGTTAAGGTGTTGGGTAGGCTATCACTAGGAAACACCAAAGTAGATAAGCGGTTGAAAGGTGATTATATACAATAATCGGTTGAATTGAAATTTTATATAATAATCGCTTGGAAAAAATTATGTATAGTAAATGGTTATTATATGAAATAACCGGTTTAATAAAGTTGATGACAATGGTTGGTTAAATATATAATAAAAGGTTGGTTATTTAAGAAAAGGTTGAATATACAATAAAAAAAAGGTTGTTTTACAATAAAAGGTTTGATATATATAACAAATGTTCATTATTTAAACAAACGTTGAATAAACAATGAAATGTTGATTTTATGAAATGTGGTTGTTTATATGGCATACGGTTAATCATATATGTTATGTGGTAGAATTATCGTTAAACATTTAGGCATGTATGCGTTTGAACACACTATTGAAAGATTATGATATACAGTTGTTTGCTAAGTGGTATTTGTTTCTCATTTTTATGCTTTTTCATAAAATGAATGATTGGCCTATTTGACCCCTTGATCGAGAATCAAAATCCTTGGGCATCTTCATTGAGCCCTCTGATACCTGAGCCTGAGCCGGCTTCCTTTTCCTCACAGTCTCCAGATCAATCTCCCGCTCTCAGCCCCTCCCCATCATGTCCTCTAAGGTCCTTCAGCTGGACATGCTCACAAACTCTTGTATCTCATCCTTCAATATATCATGATACCTGGCCTTCTTCATCTCCTCTTCCGCCATATACCACGGAACCAACAAAGCCCTCTCGCGAAACATGGAAGTGATCTCTGCCACAAGCTCAATAGTATGGTGAAGGTCCTGGAAATACCTCGCCATTTGTTGAACCTCAATCACCGATGCAAACTCAGCCCTGAACCTTACAAGAAAGTCATCCCAATTCATTGCCTCGACAGCCTCGCCTCAAAAAGCATGGCCTGCCTCTTCCCACCAATCATGGGCTCCGTCTTTCAGAAGACAGGATTCAAGTCTGACATTCTCCTCTTCGGGACATGAGCAAGTTCGGAAAGTGTTTGCGATGTCCACTAGCCATCGCGTACTAACAATGGGGTTCTTCTTCCCGAAGAACTCAGGAGCCCCACACACATGAAACTCTCAAAAAGTCAGAGACGTACACCCACCATAGCCACAATCCCATTACGAAATGCGCCTAGACAGTCATTTAGAATCTCCATAATGCCCTCCTTGATCATACCAAAGATCATAGGAGTCTGCTCCAAAATGCTATGAGTAATCTCAGACGAAATGAACTCTCGCATCCGATCATCCATGTGTCTGGCTCCAGAACCCGAACCCGATCCCTCACCAAGACCTGAACCTCCTTGAGTGACCACCATACTGAAAATAAACAATGCAAACCATCAGAAAACACTCAAAGAATCCCACACCTTGTGAGTTCCTTTCAGTAGTACGGGCCTAATACTACCTTCTACACCTATCCGTACTTTTCTCAAGAGTCGTCTCGATTCCCCTAAGTGACTCCCTTACTACCAAACATTCACCATTCCCTCTCAACAACGCATGTTCCAAGATAACACGCTTCCTAGGTTCTCATAGGATTGCCTTCACACCACTCTCCGCCATCAGCTGCAGAAGAAACCTCCACGAACACCCGCTAACTACCTTACGAATATAATTACATGCAACATACACTAGATAATTCTTTGACTTCAAGGTCTCACACTACAACGGTTGGACTCAAACAAGAGTTGCTCAATAGAGTTAAACCTAACCTTATAAAATTATCTAATTCTTGTAAGATGTAACCTAGCATATTTCCTTGATAGTTAACTGTTATTAACGGTCGTTCCTAAGAGCACAAAGCATGCAACATTTGAGCATCGAGTTCTAACCAATGTACTTCCTAATCATGCCACCCTATCATATCATATGTAATCCATACTAGCATTTAGTTCTAGAAGCTCATACAATAGGCATACAAAGGCATCTCTGCTAACCTCCAAGTCTGAGCAAATCCTTAGACCTAATCTAGCATGTTATACACATAAACACGTACTAACACACATAAACATGTATGGATATTTTTCGAAATACTGGCTTGAGCTTGGCCGATTGCACGCATTAGACCCCATTGTTTATAAAATCCTTTTAGAAAATCTTTTCTTTTTACCAATTCCTCAGTTTGAGTTCAGACACACCTGAGAGTGTGCTCGAATCCCTCAAACCAAGGCTCTGATACCAACTTGTAACTTCCCAAAAATACTAAGTACAAATTTTATTTTGAAGTCAACCAAAAATCATAGAAATCATAGAATACGGAACATAGGTGGATGTGGTTTGATCATGTCGGCCCCTTCCCCTTCAAACCAGAGGTACATGAAACCATAAAAAGAAACTCTAAGCACAAAACTTAGTAAGTTCCCCCAAAATACCACATACCGTACATTCATTGTGCCCTGCCTGACATCCATCGGGCCTCGTCCGGTATAGATTTTTCAGTAACATGCGATAGGCCCCACCCAACACATTCATCAGGCCCCTGCAGGCATCAAGCCCCACCCGATATACATACAAACATATGCAAGAGTCACGCAGACAGCTAGCATCATATAAACATAAACCAATTGGTCGACATTGGTGCCTTCGACCCACAAATACTGAACATATTCAAAACCAACCCTAATTAATAATGAGGGTATTAACCTATACTCAAGGCCCAATTCATATTCTCTCATATTAAGGGCAAAAGACCATTTCACCCTTCCAATACTTAATCGTCCTAATCATGGACCAAGGCCCAAAATAACTTATTTCTACTTTTGTGAGTACGCATACGTACTCCTTAACTACGTCCCACATACTGAGTTTTCGTAGATGAGAAAATGGGGCAAAACCAGTTACGCCCTACGTACTCATAGGTGACGCCCCGTGTAATCCTATGTTGTTCAAAACTACATTTTAAGCTCTTAATACCTAAACACTAAATGTCCAACTCACAAATCTAAATCATGGGAAGGTCTTAATTGATAAAGTCGACAACTTTAAGCTTTTGCATGGCTTAATAGAGCCCAAAGCGAAACCCTATGTCCATAACTTCACAAAATGACCAACAATTCATGCATGGGAGGACTATAACCCTCAAGATCTGATTTTTATTCCATAAGAACCTTATAAACACCAAGAAATGCTAATCCTAAGCTCTGGAGTAGATTTTACTCACAAGATCCAAAACTATGGGACCAAAATCATGCGAATATCTAAGCTAACCTAGATCTACACAAAAGAATCATAAATGTGAGAGCATTATGCCTCTTGAAGTTGGCAAATGAAAAGGAAACTCTAGATGTACAAGCTCCAAGCCCAAAAATACTTAATGGTGAACTTCTTATTCTTCCACAATGCACCAAGAACACTCTAAAGGTCCAAAACAAGCTTTCAAGGGTGAGGGTTTCGAAATGACAGAATGATGGAGTGGAGTTTGAAGGTAAGAGAGGTCTCAAGGAATTAAGTTCCTTTAAAAAGGCTCCAAACCCTAAAAATCAGGGTTTAGGATCAGCTAGAGTATACCCTGCATACTTCTCATGTACGCCCATTGTACTCAAAAGAGCCCCGCCACCTTTTAATAAATTACACTCAGTGTAGAAATGGGGTACGCCCTGTGTAAGGACCAAAAATTCATCATTTTATATTTTAAGCCATAAATGAAAATACATGGGAGCACGGGTGTTACCCTCCTTTCTTGAGCTTACACGTCATTAGGTACTTGACCACCTCATACCGTTCTTTTCTTGCCTTTTTATGAAACATTTCTGTAAGATCTCGATTCATCTCGTATGGCCAATAGTCCTCATAGTACTTTTGCAGGTCAGGTACCATATTTGAAATCATAATGCAAGCCACTTTCATGGCGTCGTCAACATGTTGTTTATGAAGAGCTAGTTCATATAGTTTGGAACAAAGAGATTTTCCTTTGACAAAATTGATAGGAGAGTGAAGTTTGATTTTGGAGTAGAGTTTTGAGTAGCAGGAGCATCACTATTTCCATACAGCTATAGTAAGAGAGACATTTTAGTTAGCTGATTTATCCCAAATTAATATTTAAGACTAGGATCCTAAATACAATTCGAAATAAGAAGAGAGATGTCATAATCTAACTGTGAATTTATCAAGGTAGGTAAGATATATTACCAATTTCAATCTAATCTGAAATTCCTAGATCTTTTGAGGTTCATCAATCTTATCAACGGGATGTTTAATCTCGGATTATGCTCTTCTATGTCTGTCTGTGATGTCGAGGATCACAAATAAGATGTGAATAACCATGCAAACCCGCATGACATACTCGATATCGTTTATAATCTCACATTGATGTGTTGGTTAACCACACACGCTCCATCAACAATCAGAAATTTGAGTATTCCATCATTTCATCGTTATAGTCCCAAATTAGTGTGTCAGTTAGCTGCGTACGCTCCACTAACGACTAATAAAGGAAGTATGTGTGTTTTCATGAATTTGCATACATTTCACATTTTTCCTAAAGTAACTAGAGTCGGATTTTGTAAAAGGTTCTAATACTTTACAGATTACACTTTTAATCTTGTTTATGTCCTATCAAATCCGTTCGGCTAACGACCCCCACCATAGAAAGAAGCGGTGGGTTGAAACAGACACCCATTCAATGGTTATTTTATAGGCCGTTTTCTTATACCTCTCTTATGGCATGGCTTCGTGAATGAGGCATACTAGAGATTCAACTGACTTTTAATTATAGATATAGTATTAAGGTTTTATGTATGTGTATAAGGTGTATCTTAAATTATTTTAAAATTTCATTTAAATATTAATTATCTAAATTAACTATTAATTAAATTTTCTTTTAAACCCTTATATGATTTATCTTTATCTTTTAATTAAACAATTAAATTAATTAAATCATATAATCCACTTATGATTTTATATCTATCATTCGATTAACTTTTAATTAATTTATTATATCCAAATTCACAAAAGATAATCTTATTTAATTATCTTATAACTAAAAAATAGGTTTCCTTATTTATCTCCATAAATTTAGGATTAGGATTTTAATCATATCTACAATATTAAAATTCAGATTTTAACAGTTCAAAAAACCAGATAATCAATAAAAAAGCACCCTAGATTCGAACAAGACAGAAAAAAGGAAGGAAACTCGAAAACCAAAAGACGTGGTGCGCCCTTCGAAAAGAAATTGTTGTATCTATCATGATTTCTATATTGCAAGACGTGGCTCTGATACCACTGATGGAATTCGTAGGTTACAAGTCTATGCGGAAAAATTCACTTAAAATACTTAAGGGTATATGCACCCTAAAGAATATATGTCTTTGCACATAATAGCAACATACTATGAAACTACTAGATCCCTATGTTGTAATCGAAAATTACAACTAAGGGATACATACCTTTGATATTGTTATAGTAAACAATATCCTTAATCTCCTTGTAGATCTTCAGAAAGCTTAGTACCAAAAGTATAATGCCTCTAATGGCTCACACCCACACCTTAGAAACTAAAAGACTTTTTAAGAGAGGAGGGAGGTTCTGGAACCCCTTAAGGAAACTCCAAAAGCATTTAAGCTAGGAAGGTCCTGGAACTTCTACATTGCTCAATTATTAAACAATTACAACTCGATCCTTGTAACTTTAATTAATTCCAATTAACCCAAAATTAATTCTAATTTAATTCTAATTAATTCTTATTAAATATTACAATTTCTAATCAATTTCTAACTAAATTATTAATCATAATAAATTAACAAATTATTTCCTCTTTCTCCAAAAATCATTATATACCATTTCTAGCTATGAGGGCAACCCAAAAAGAACTTTTCTTTTAATTACAAGAATATACCAATTTAGTTATGAGCTTAGACACCTTAATCCAACATTTTTTGCGAGACAAACACCTATATCCAACATCTCTCACCAGTTTTCTATTACGAGTAGAAGCTTGCTAGTTGAATTCTTCTAGTGATGTGAAGTGCGTTTCTGATATGATAAGATGGTGGGTGATGGTTCAGATGATTTTTCAGAAGAAAAATCCCAAGGTATTTGATGAGAAGAAGTGAACACGACATTCCCAAATTGACACAAAAGGGGGGATAGTTAGTTTTTGAACTTTATGTTGTGTCAAGTTTGTATGTGACTGTGTTCGTAGTTTGTATTGTCTTATTTTAAAGTCTTTACTTTCATATGCGAGATTGTTTTTTGGGTTTCGCATATCTGTGTATGTTTTGGTTCGCAGCTCTGTTGTCGACTTAGGCGTATTCCTTTTTGACTGTCCTCCATGCCTATATATAGGGAAGTTGGTTGGTAGAGAGAGTATCTTTTGCATGAATAGTTCTCTACTCTTTGTACATAACTGTTCTTTTACTATGCAATGAAATCGTAATATTATTTACATCTTTGTGTTCTTAATCTTTCTTATGATCATGACATTCTCAAATTAGAATCTATTCGTTCCTATAATAATAATAATAATAATAATAATAATAATAATAATAATAATAATAATAATAACAATAACTATTAAACTAAAATAAAATGAGTAATTTAAAAAGACAACAAATAATAAAAATAATAATGATATTCTTTTTACTGATGAAAGGTTTAGATTTGACAAGTTGGTAAAACGTGTGTTTGACTTGTGGATGACCAATTATGTTGTTAGGAGAAACTTTGTATAGCTTGTTGTGGGGAATGAACATATGTGAGTTATTCTAAACTTCTAGCTAGTTTGAGAGCTATTTTATAGAGAACTTACAAATGAGGGACTTTAGTTGCCATTTGTCCAATGTTATGAACATATGAGCATATCCTCATATTCGTTCCTTCTCATTCACCTATTCGCCAAATACCTACCTCCATGGCGATTTTTCTCCTCCAACTCCATGGAAATTGATGTCTCATCTATTTTGTTATAAGATAATTTTCTTCACAATTTTCATCTTTAATTTCATTTAGTTTTCATGGGGGGTTTTCGAAATCCAAATTCCTCTTCTATTTATGTAGTTCATATGAGTTTTTAGATGATGATTCCAAGCTCCAACTAACAAATAATTGTGAGATTTGAGAGTTTAGGTGATTGTTTGATGGATTTTCAAGCCCTACATATTCAAATCTAAATTTCATGTTCATAGTGATGTTATGAAATGAATTGTATGTTTATATTATGTATTTCACTTCAAATCTAAAGTAAATTTGTCAATTCATGTTCCAGTTTGATGATTATGGAGCTTGGATGAGATCATTCCTTGTATGTTGAGAATTGGGAATTTTCCAAACCCTCGTTACTCATGGATCTAAATTTAGACTCCATAATATGTTACAATGATATTATCATGTTCATAATAGTATTTCATCATCATTTGATGAATAGAGTTGAAATCCATTCAATTAGTGTCATATTTGGTGTTTTATGTTTTGTGGAGTTCACATAAAGCTTGTAGCTCAATTCTAATCCATTATTGAGTTATAAACCTGCATAATGTTTTTATTCCATGTGTTTTAAGTTGTAAGGGTGGTATTTAATTCAACTTATTGCAATTCATATGTCACACATAGTGATTTAGTGAAAATTCGAGTTTTATGTGTTTATTAAGATGTTTTAGTGGTTGATGTCTATCTGTGACAACTCAAAACTTTGTCCGTTTCCGTTACTCGATTCAATTAATAAAATTTCGAATTCATTAACTTTTCCATCAAACTTTTTGGTTTAGAAAATAATCTAGTTATATATAATTAAATTATTTGAGAGTCGGAACCAAAAATCACGCGAAAACCCGTGTATCTTGAAAAAGCAAACATTTCCGGTCTAAGTGAGGTTACGACCGTAAACTAGTTTACGACCGTAAACTCGTTTACGACCATAAACCCGTTTACGGTCAGTAAAGCGTGGACCCCCACCTCCTCACTCCTATAAATACAATACCTCCACCTCCATTAGAACATTTCTGGCCAAAAACTCTCTCCTTCTCTCTCTAAGAACCTTGACCGTAAACACCCAAAAACGCCTTTGAACTTTGGGAAACATCGAGAAACCCCGTTTGGAGTCACTTCGGAACGTCTGGAAACGCTATCTCATCGAAATCTGCACCAGTGTTCTTGAGTTTACGGTCCACCTTCAGAAACCGTAAACTCTGTTCTTGAGTTTACGGTCCGAGCCTTCAAAGACCGTAAACTCTGTTCTTGAGTTTACGGCCATAAACTCACCGAACCTTCAGAAACCGTAAACTGTTTGTCGACCGTAAACTCTTGTTCACGGCCATAAACACCTTTTAAGTGCTGCTTTTGGCTGAAAACTCACTTTCCTCGATTCGATCAAGTACCGGTAACATTCCTCGACCAAATTCAAGTGTTCCTCTAACACGTTATTTAACGAAATCGCTAATTTAGATACATATATGTATTTATTTGATAATAGGATCCCGTTAAGTGTCACGTACAACAACTCGAGGACCCTCATTTCAGTCAACGATTTCACGCAACAACTGTGAGTTCATACCCCTACATTTTCCGTATTTTTAATGTTTTCAGGGGGGGGGAATACAAGCTAAACATAAATGTTTTCAAGAATATACATAAAACTTATGCAAAAGTCACACTTTAAATCCCTTTTGTACTGTGTTGAGCATAAGGGACGTTTTCACTAAAATTGCATAGTTTTTCCGGATACGCTATTCGCTAAATTTTACATGCAAACTATAATCGGTATAGTTTGAGATTTTCTAAACATAACAAGTACGGAAACTTTCACTACTAAACATGTGCACTAAGGCAGAAACAGTTTTCAGATTACATCGTTACTTTATCATGGTATTCATAACTGTATCTATCACTATATACAGTATACATATGGATTTTCACTACGGTAGAACGCTACTACACTACATGTAAACTAGATTGTACGATACTGTGAGGCGGTACTTCACTACTGTACTCTTAGGTGTACAGGGATAAATCCTACCACTGTATAACCAGAGTCTCCTGGAGGGAGAGCGTGAGATTTATGAATAGATCTATTCGGGACTAACAATCGCACATCTGAACTACTAGCTATAGTTAGGCGGGCACGCCTGGGATGTACAAATGTCATTTCACTCGACGCCTGAAGAACATTGGAAAGGTCACAAGTCATATCAAGGATGGTTATACGACTCACAATATGTATAAATCACCTTTAGTTTACAATCTGACACTCTTCAATGGTTTTATTTATACTAAATAGAACTAAAACACACTATGTATACTGGCCAAGCCAGGGTTTTCAAACAGAACCAGTTATGCTATGGCTTTACATACGAAATATTTATACTTCATGATTAGCTTTAGCTAGTCACATGAAGTAGTATTTTCGCATACCACTACAGTTTTCAGTAATGAACATTCAGGGTTTTTATACGAAATCGATAACGCTACATTTTCATTAAAGAAAATATTGGATTTTCTTGAAACTTTTCAAACTCTTCGGCTAGCTCATCAACAAGTTTTTCATTACAAATTACTGCTTATGAACTCACCAGCTTTATGCTGATATTTTCAAACTGCTTGTATTCTCAGGAAATCAGTAGACAGGTACTTGCTGGATTTTCGAGGAACTGAAGCCTTTAAGAGTTTTAAGTTTATACTATACAAAGCTTTTGAATGTAATTCAAACAAAGTTTCAAACTGATGTAAACACTTTTCTTTTAGTATTCACTGTACTGGTTGTGTTTCTGTGATTGCTATTATTTATTGGTTGTGATGCTACACATGACTTCCCCCGCCCCGGAACGTTTCCGCCATCGGTTTTGGGGTGTGACACTATCCCAATGACATGAACCAATTGAGGGTCCTTTAGTATGTCACTTAAAGTTTTACGACATGTATTTGAAGCTATTGGAGTCATTTGATTCGTATTTTAGATCTATAATGCAAGAGTCAAGAGTGTAGCCTTTAGAAGAGTTTCTTGTGAAATGTTTATATACAGACATGGTGACAGACGGGGCGTGTCACTGACATGGGGTGTGTCAATTCTAATACAGGGCATGTCATTTGTTCTGTGATGAAACTACATTTTTGTTTATCTTGGTTGTTGATTGGACTTCAGTAAAAGTCATATATGTTTCTGTAGATTTAAGAGTTAAAATTTATTTTATATTTTCTAGTTCAATTTCAACAAATGAAATTAAATATTCAAAATAATATATTTATATAACCAAAGTTGGTAGCAACATCAATCACGGCGGCCTAAAATGTAACACCCCGAATCCTGGATGAGAAATTTAAGAGTTATAATGCACTTTGGAGGACCTACTCGACGAGTTGGTTGGTCTCGACTCGTCGTGTAGGGGCTGAGCTGGCCACGAGGATTATGAAGCTTACTCGTCGAGTCGAAGGGTTGGACTCGACGAGTTGAGTCTGTATTGAGAAAACCTTAATTTTAGGGCTTCCACCCTATTTAAAGACCCTTAAGCCCTCATTTCCGCCTCCCTGACCTTTTAGACACACTGAGAGAAACCCAAGACGAGCTGTAGTCGCTATGAGATTGAGAAATGCTAAAGATCTTGTGTTCAAGTGCATCTTTAGAAGAGGATTGAAGAGCTATAATAGCCGGATTTCCAGGTATCATAAATTGAGTATTTATTTTTGAGTCAACAAGATGGACTCGACGAGTTGACGCCTAGACTCGTCGAGTAGGATCGCGACTGCTGACTAGGATTAATGAATGGACTCGACGAGTCGGAGAGTGGACTCGACAAGTCCGCGTTGTGGACAGAAACCCTAAATCCTTGGGCATGTGCCCTATTTAAGGGATCTTATGGCCCTCATTTGCGGCCACATTCACACTTAAGAGCACCAGAGCAACTGAGAGCATTGTGAGTGAGAAAAGAAGCCATTTTCATCATTTCTAGTGTGATCTTGCAAGAAAGAAGGAAGGAGGGCAAGCTAGGCAGATTGAGGAGTTCAGATATACTACCATTTGATCAGAAGAGGCTGCTAGAGGTATAAATCTATGCTCATTCTCGTGTATATGGTGATCTACTTGAATCTAGGGTTTTCTTATGCCTTCTTTATCTTGGATTCGAAGCATGTGAGATCCCAAGGTGGAATTCTTCTTAGATCTCGACCTTAAGAGATCCAGAGAGTCCTATCTATCCTGCTTTATGCTATTCCGTTGGAGATATGAACCTAAGTTGCCATTTTAGAAGCTATTTCACCAAAAGAAGCCCTATGAGTGTTGAATGAGTGTAAAGGTTGGACCTTTACGCGATTATTGTGTATTGGAAGGTCAGATCTATAGGTTAGAGAAGCAGATCTGACCTCAGAAGGTCTTTTGAGTGTTGCCATGGAGGGAACTCGCCGAGTCCATAAGCGGTCTCGACGAGTCTAGTCGGGTTGCCTCGCGATTCGTGACCAGTGGTAACCCGTCGAGTGAAAGGTTAGCTCGACGAGTCCAGTGAGGATTTATGAGGATTAAGAGTGTTGGATATAGTGTCTAAGTCCATAACTTTATTTGGTATGTACTTGACCCGACCCGGCATGGTCCATTTGGGTTGCATGGCATTGCAATACTTGTATAGACTAAATGAGAGAATAAGGCACTTATGATTATTAATATATTATAAGTCCTAATATATTAATAATAGTATTATTTAATTAGTATTGATCAAGTATTAATCTAGTATTAATTTGGTGATCAAAGTGAGACTAATTAAATATATAGGGTTGATTATGACAATAATCAATTCTTTTATGGTGGATTAATGATCCATGGTTTATGGGTTTGGTTATAACCATATGGAGCTCCATGGATAGTTCATGGGAGTTACAAACCCATGGGTCATGGGAAATCAAGAGTCATGACAATTAAGGGCATTCATGTGTAAACCCTAATTGTGACAACACTATAAAAGGAACCCTATGGCTAGCAAAATCGGGACCTAGTGTTACTAGAGAGGGCATAACCAATTTTGAGTGCTAGAAGTATTATGTCAAGTTATTCCAAGTCTTGTGGTGTTGTGTGAAGCATTTGAGGCACAACATTTGGGGTGCTAGGCTCACAAAGTCTCGAAGGAATCCAAGCAACAACAAGGTATGTATTTCTACTAGTTTTTATGTTTTATGTAATCCCCATGCCATGCTAGTTAGGAAATAACCTTGAAAAATAAATTTGCATGTATATAGAGAAAACATAGATTCAAGGTTATTAGGGTTGCATGTACACTTAGGAAGTGTTAGAATGCTCAAAAACCCATCAGTGGTATCAGAGCCTAGGATTGTTTTCTGTATACTTGATGCAAAACTGCTTAAAAATCGAAAATTCTGCACTCTGACGACTGAACTCGTCGAGTCCATGGGGAGGACTCGCCGAGTCCATGAACAAATTCATTCTACTCGCCGAGTAGAATAATGCACTCGGCAAGTATGAGCGTGCTGGGCAGTTTTTTCGAGTTTTGTTGCTGGAAATGGATTAAGATCATTATCCCAATCTATTTTGGACTTGTAAAATCTGTTTTTCAAAATGATAATGATTATGTTAACCCATTTTACATGACTTTTATCAATTTTCAAGTATTGTATATGTTTATATGATTCTCTTGAAATTGCTTGACATGAATTTGTGTTCATATGAGTTTAGAAGATCATAGGAATTATATGTAACCTCCATGTATGTTTAATTCATGATCTTAATGGCAATGATGGTGTCCATAACTTGTCCTCAAGTTATGGATAACCAAAAGTCAGTTCTTTAAATTGTGATTAAAGAACTAAAGAAGTTTCATAAAATGAAGAGTCTTTATTTTATGAACCATTAAAACTCATAAGTTACAAATTGAAGAGACTTGGAATAGTTTCAAATCTTGCCCTCAAGTTTTGGAATTTGAAAAGTCTTACACTTTAATACTTTAATTCCAAATTAAACCTTAGATTTTTAAAAAGGTTTAAAAATCAACACTTATACTATTATTATAATTTTATTATATAGATATGTATAAGAATATGTCATTCTTACCGTTAGTAGGCCTCATTCACGAAGCCGGTCTATAAGGGGGGTATAAGGTTGTTGCCTATAAAATGGTGACTTAATGGGTGTCCACTCTCACCCACCGCTTCCTTGATCGGTGGAGGGTCGTTAGCCGAACGGGTAGGATACGACTTTAAATACTTGTTAAAAGTATAATGAATTATAAAGTAACTATACATTATAAATTCCCAATCTTAGTTACTTTAGGAAAATGTGAAACTGGTGCTAGCCCATAAAATTACACTTTGTACCTTACCAAGTCGTTAGTGGAGCGTGTGTGGTTAACTAGCACACTAACATGGACTAGTAAGTGTGGCAAAGGGTAACTTGACTTTATTATAGATCGGTGGAGCATGTGTGGTTAACCGGCACATCGATTAGGTAATATTGTTGAGGGTACCAAGTGAATTTGTATGGTTATTCACACCTTGTTTGTGATCCTCGGCATCCCAGTCACAAACTTGAGAGGGCACAATCGAGATTCAAACATGCCATTGAAAAGTTCAATGTATCTCAAAAGATCTAGCAGTTTCAAAACCAATAAAACCTAATAATAAAATATTTCGTTCTTATGGTGGAAATTGGTAAATCGTCATTTACCTACCTTCAAATATTTTATAGTATGGATTACGACATCCCTCTTCCAACTATAAATAGTTTGTTGGATCCTAGCCTTAATATTTCATTTGGGTGAATTATTAAGGATTCCTAATCTAATGAAACTTGTCTTTCTTTCCTTTCAGATGTCTTCCAAAATTGCTTCTGGCTCAAACCCAACAGGCTCCTTTTCCCTTATGAACTTGTGTGGTAAGGTCATCTTTGATGGATCCAATTTCAATGAGTGGATCAGAAACATCAGAATGATTACCCGCTATGAGGACAAAGAATATGTCCTCGATAGGGAGCTTAAGGTTGTGAGTGAAGCCGCTGCTACTCCTGAAGAGTTTGAGGAGTTTGTTGCACATGAAAAGTATGCTACTAAAGTAGCATGCATCATGATGGCCACCATGACTCCTGAACTTCAAAAATCCTATGAAGATTTCTACCCCTATGAGATGCACCTGGATCTGATGGAAAGGTACCATCAGAGCGCGCATCAGGAGAGGTATGAAATCATCTCCTCCATGATAACCGCAAGGATGAAGGATGGTGAACCCATCACCGGTCACTTGCAGAAGATGCAAAGGTTCGTTAACCGGTTGCTGAAGCTAAATGTTGACTTTCTAAGGAAATGGCGATTGACATCATTCTCCATTCCTTACCTCCAAGTTATGATCAGTTTCGTATGACTTATCATATGAACAAGGAGGAAGTCACACTTAGCAAACTTCAAGGACTCTTAAGGACAGCTAAAAATGGCCTTAAGGGTAAAGCGGTTGCTACTTCTACTCCTTCAACAGCCCCTGTTCTGGCTATTGGGCAGGGAAAGGGTAAGAAGAGGAAAAACCCTTCGAAGGGTACCAAGGGTAAGACTCTTGATGGTTCCTCTTCAAGTCGGACAAAGAAAGGTCCCATTACTCCTTCTTCAAACCCAAAGGAAGCACAGTGCTTCTATTGCCAGGATAAGGGACACTTCAAGCGAAGCTGCCCTAAATATCTGCAAGTTGTAAAGGATGGGAAGGTTAAACCCACCCATGCAGGTATTTACACAATATTGTCTAATAACTCATCTAATGCTAATTCTTGGGTGCTTGATACAGGTTGTGGTATTCACATCTGTACTGATTTGCAGGCACTAAGAAGAAGTGAGCAAGTGGAGCACGGGAAGATAAACTTAGTCATGGGCAACAGGAAAGCATCACCTGTTACCAAGATAGGAGTTTATTCTTTATTGCTTAATAATGGGTTAATGTTAAATTTGAATAAGTGTTGTTACTCGCCCGAAATGGCGAGAAATATTATTTCTTTTCATGGCTTGTACAAACAAGGTTTTTCTTTTTCATTTGATAATAAAAATGGTGCTATTAATGTTTATTACAATGATGTATTTTACTTTAAAGCATTACCTTGTGATGGTGTATATGAAGCCGTGAATGTTGTAGACAATCTATGAAATAATGTGTTGTGTATTGATTCTTCAGATAGCTTGGATAAAGCATCCTTGTGGCACTGTCGTCTTGGACATGTTAACAAGAAGCGCATAGGCCAACTCCAAAAGGCTGGAGTCTTGGAATCATTTGACCTCAAGTCAGGTGATAGTTGCGAGTCTTGTTTACTTGGAAAAATGACAAAGTCACCCTTCACAGGTACTTGTGATAGGGGTGAAGGTTTGTTGGACCTTGTACACACGGATGTGTGTGGGCCCTTCAGAGTTGCTACAAGGGATGCTAATCGCTATTATGTGACTTTTACTGATGATTACAGTAGATATGGATATATTTACTTAATCAAGCATAAGTCAGAAACCTTTGAAAAGTTCAAAGAGTTTAAGCAGGAAGTGGAGAATCAATTGGGCAGGAACATCAAGATGCTCCGTTCCGATCGGGGAGGAGAGTATCTTAGCATTGAGTTCCTTGACTATCTTAAGGAATGTGGGATTGTCTCACAATTGACACCTCCTAGAACACCACAGTTGAATGGTGTAGCTGAAAGGCGCAATCGAACCTTGCTGGATATGGTTCGTTCCATGATGAGTCGAGCTTCGTTACCAATCTCTTTCTGGGGGTATGCCTTAGAGACTGCCGCCCATATCCTTAATCTAGTCCCTACTAAAAAGGTTGCCAAAACACCTCACGAGATGTGGACTGGGAAAGTTCCCAATTTGGACCACATCAAGATTTGGGGTTGTGAAGCTTTCGTGAGGCGTGAGACTCATGATAAGCTTGAACCTCGAAGTGAGAGGTGTATTTTCATCGGCTACCCACAGAGATCCTTTGGTTACCTCTTCTACATACCCAGTGATAATATGGTCTTTGTAGCAAGAAGAGGAGTCTTTCGTGAGAGAGAATTCATAAGCCAAGGGGACAGTGGGAGGCAAATTGACCTTGAAGAGCTTCAAGAGTCAAGTGGTGAAGGAACCTCAAATGCTATCGAACTACCTGAGGAGGAAACTCATGTTGATCCGATAGATGAGTCTGTACCTCCAAGACGTTCCACTAGGGTGAGGAACACACCTGATTTTTATTATGGTTATCACATCACCACTGAAGGTGATACATTTATTAGTGATAGTACACTAATAGATTTGGATGAACCTAATAATTACAGGGAAGCCATGGCAGGCCCTGAGTCTGCTAAATGGAAGGAGGCTATGGACAGCGAGATTCAGTCCATGTATGACAATCAAGTTTGGAACTTGGTTGACAATGTACCAGGTCGTAAGACAATTGGGTGCAAATGGATCTTCAAGAAGAAGACCGACATGGATGGGAAGGTACATACTTACAAAGCGCGACTGGTTGCGAAGGGCTTTACTCAAACTCCGGGAGTTGACTATGATGAGACCTTCTCACCAGTAGCTAAGATTAAGTCTATTAGAGTATTGTTAGCCATAGCTGTATTTCATGATTATGAGATATGGCAAATGGATGTCAAAACCGCTTTCCTTGATGGAAAGTTGGCTGAGGATGTTTACATGGCTCAACCAGAGGGTTTTGTCGATACAAGATACCCTAATAGAGTGTTTAAGCTTGATAAATCCATTTATGGATTGAAACAAGCATCTCGGAGATGGAATCTTTGCTTTGATGAGAAAGTCAAAGAGTTTGGCTTTTCTAGGAGTGAGGATGAGTCTTGTGTGTACGTCAGGGCTAGTGGGAGCATAGTTAGCTTCTTGGTGTTGTATGTGGATGACATACTTCTCATAGGAAACGACGTCCCAACCTTGCAGGAGGTTAAGACCTGGCTTGGGAAGTGTTTCGCTATGAAGGACCTTGGAGAAGCTGCCTATATCCTAGGGATAAGGATATTGAGAGATAGGAGTAAGAGACTAATTGGACTTAGTCAAAGTACTTACTTGGATAAGGTGTTGAAAAGGTTCAGCATGCAAGAATCCAAGAAAGGAGAATTACCAATCCAGAGTAATGCCAAGCTGAGTAAGACTCAGAGTCCGAGTACAGAGGCTGAGATAGCTGAAATGAGTCATATACCATATGCTTCTGCTGTGGGCTCGATCATGTATGCTATGACTTGTACTCGCCCTGATGTGGCTTTTGCTTTGAGCATGGTCAGTAGATATCAAGGGAACCCTAGCAAGGCACACTGGACAGCGGTAAAGAACATTCTCAAGTATCTACGGAGGACTAAGGATTGGGTCCTTACCCTCGGAGGCAGTGATGACTTGAGAGTGGAAGGATATAGCGATGCTAGCTTCCAGACTGATAGGGATAATTTCCGCTCTCAGTCAGGCTGGGTCTTTATCCTAAATGGAGGGGCAATTACTTGGAAAAGTTCCAAGCAGGAGACAGTAGTTGATTCTACTTGTGAATCAGAGTACATAGCAGCAAGTGAAGCAGCTAAGGAGGCGATATGGCTAAAGAACTTCATCGGAGACCTTGGAGTTGTACCAGCTATAAAAGAGCCAATGGAGATTTTCTGTGACAGCGAAAGTGCGGTTGCTTTAGCTAAGGAACCGAGAGATCACGGGAGATCTAGGCACATTGACAGAAAATACCATTTCATCAGACATCGAATAGAAGAAGGACTCCTCGTACCTAAGAGGGTATCATCAGATGAGAACCCGGCACATCCCCTTACGAAGGGACTGAGCAGGGTTAAGCATTTACAGCATGCGAGGCGCATTGGGCTGAAGGATGATATTAGTTTCAATAATTAGATTCCTGAAACTTGTAAAATGTAATTGACATTTGATGATAAATAAAAGTTGTTATTTATTTATGAGTAAGGTGTTACTATCTTGTGTTGATTGTTTACTGTGTTTAAATTTTGCATGTTTTTACTTCCAGAATAATTATGTTATTATTCAAACCATCCACAGTCAGTCAAACTTTGGAAGTAAGTATTGATTTAAGACTGTCATGAATTTGGCTTGTATGATTTGTCTAAAAGTGCTTTGGACAATGCAATGGTTGCTACAACATTCATGAGTACTCATAAGGGCTGAGTATTGGATCCAACCCACGCTCACTTGCATCACTTCATGGAATTTATCTCGAGTGATCGGGAGACGGTAATATCATATAAATCTTCAAACCTAGAGATATGAGTTGTTGACTATGAGTTGGTTATTCATTGATTGCACGAAAACGCATTGGTAACTCGATGTCATAAAACGTGCCTTTATGAATAATTCAACAAGTAGTTAGTACAAGCATATCAGTCGAAGTTTATTTGTTCCTTCTAGAAATAGAAGCGATATCTGGGCCTCTCGATGATTTGGTTTTGACCTATGTACCGGGCCCGGTCAGAACCTAATTGATGTGTTCAATTTAGTTCTATGTCGAAACAAATCAGAGATCGAGAAACAAATGTTGGACAATAAGTAAGACCATGTTCCATGTGTTTGTCCGGCTGATATCATGAGAACAGAGGATTATATGATCACTTATCTTAAATGGCGTATCATCATCATCTCAGTTCCGAGAGACTTTGAAAGAGCTACGATTGCTAGTCGGATTTTGAAGTCATATTTGCAAATATAGTTATTAGACTTATCCAAGTGGGAGACTGTTGGATATAGTGTCTAAGTCCATAACTTTATTGGGTATGTACTTGACCCGACCCGGCATGGTCCATTTGGGTTGCATGGCATTGCAATACTTGGATAGACTAAATGAGAGAATAAGGCACTTATGATTATTAATATATTATAAGTCCTAATATATTAATAATAGTATTATTTAATTAGTATTGATCAAGTATTAATCTAGTATTAATTTGGTGATCAAAGTGAGACTAATTAAATATATAGGGTTGATTATGACAATCATCAATTCTTTTATGGTGGATTAATGATCCATGGTTTATGGGTTTGGTTATAACCATATGGAGCTCCATGGATAGTTCATGGGAGTTACAAACCCATGGGTCATGGGAAATCAAGAGTCATGACAATTAAGGGCATTCATGTGTAAACCCTAATTGTGACAACACTATAAAAGGAACCCTATGGCTAGCAAAATCGGGACCTAGTGTTACTAGAGAGGGCATAACCGATTTTGAGTGCTAGAAGTATTATCTCAAGTTATTCCAAGTCTTGTGGTGTTGTGTGAAGCATTTGAGGCACAACATTTGGGGTGCTAGGCTCACAAAGTCTCGAAGGAATCCAAGCAACAACAAGGTATGTATTTCTACTAGTTTTTATGTTTTATGTAATCCCCATGCCATGCTAGTTAGGAAATAACCTTGAAAAAGAAATTTGCATGTATATAGAGAAAACATAGATTCAAGGTTATTAGGGTTGAATGTACACTTAGGAAGTGTTAGAATGCTCAAAAACCCATCAAAGAGGACACGCATGGACTCGCCGAGTCACACGAGTGCACTCGACGAGTTTGGTCAAAGTTTGACCGTTGACTAGAGCTGACTTCAGTTGACCTTAGGGTTTTGGTCAAGCTGGTTCAAGAGAGGTCAGGGAGGGGTAGAATGGTCTTCTACCCATTCTTTAGAAACGAGGACAAGAGAAAGTATTGATTAGAGATGTTATTATTTTGATAGGAGGAGGCTAGGTCGGGTTATCGAGCACGAGAGGTTATCCGACATCGTACGAGGTGAGTCTTCTCATTATACGTTACCTAGAGTGGTAATTATGTGTGACCGGAAGGTCTTATGTGCTATGATGGGTATGTGATGCATGCTGTTATACGATATGTATGTGATATGTTATGTTATGAGTATTATGATATGGACCAGAAGGTCAACAGTGTATGGGCCGGAAGGTCAAGATGATATGGACCGGAAGGTCAGGGAAGTGGGACCGGAAGGTCTACTAGGACTATGGGACGGAAGTCCCCTGAGACGCATTGACCGGAAGGTCTAGTAGATTTGTTGCCTTGAGTGGCATATGCGTTGTATGTGGTATTTTAGGGAACTCACTAAGCATTTATGCTTACATTTTATGTGATATGTGTTTCAGGTACCAGCAAGGATCGCGGGAAGGCGCCGACATGATTTGTACACACTGGCAGGAGATTATGTATAGAGATTCTGGGATATGTTTTATTATGATAACATTTGATACATGAGATTTGAGAATATTATATGAGTTTTATTATGCTGAAAAATGAAAATTTGTTTTGGAAATTCACGTTGTTACAAATTGGTATCAGAGCCTTGGTTTGAGGGATTCAGATGCACATTCGGGTGTATTCGAACTCAAACTGAGGATTTGAGAAAGTTTTTCATAAAAGAAACAATTTTTCTAAAAAGTAAAGGAATGTGAGGGAGGCGGAAAGAAGCAGTGTGTACGATCAGCCAGCGCCCGAACGGTGATTTCCCAAAATACCCTTACATTATGTGTTATGAGATATGATATGATATGTTATGCATGCTAGAGTAGGCTAGGTATTCCTATTAGGACTAGAGTGGCCTGATTTGTGATGCCTTAGCCTAGGAAATTACTGCTGCTATGAGATGCTTCGAGAGTGAGTAGGTAGCAGTGAGGAGCTTATGAGAAGTCTACCGAAGGGTAGCCTATGCTTAGCAAAATGTAGAGTACTTGTGATCTGGGATCCTAGGAGGAGGACTTGGAATGAATGCTGATGCGGTATGGAAGGTAGTATAGGGCCCGTACTACTGAAAACACTGGATCAGTGCGCAGTCCAAGTAGGAATTCTTATTCCTTAGGGTACTAGGGAACAAGTAGGGTTGAGTTATCAAGTACGAGTATACTCGAGTGATTCTCTGATATTTTTATGTTGTATTTCAAAGACATCATGGTTGGGACACGCCACAGACCAGAGACCAGCGGCGTGAGTGACGAGGAACTTCGTCAGATGATCCACGATGAGGTAGTTGCGGCTATCCGAGCAGAGATACCGGAGATGTTTGGGTCTATTAAGACCATGTTGATTGAGACATTCGATGAGAGGTACGCCGCGGTTACTGAGGCTGCAGCCGCTGCAGCTACGGCAGCTGTTGCTGCTGCTAGACCTCAGGGGGTGACTCGTTGCTGTTCCGGGAATTCAGCAACATGAAGCCACCAGAGTTTGATGGGACGCAGGACCCGATTGCTGCGATGAGATGGATTTCTGATATTGAGGGATGCTACTACACCTGTTCGTGTCCAGAGCATGAAAAGGGTACGGTTCGCGCTGAACCAGCTCCGCTTGGGAGCGAAGGATTGGTGGAAGTTTGTGACGGCAAACTTCACTCTTACAGAGATCTCAGAGGTGACCTGGGAGAGGTTCACCACCATGTTCAGAGATGAGTATGTTCCTCCGGTAGACAAGGAACGGTTGGCACAGGAGTTCGTGTCCCTCAAGCTGGGGACAAAGTCCGTGACTATGATTACATGGATGTTCCACGAGAGGGAGTTGTTTTGCCCTGAGCACGTGTCATGTGAGCAGGCACGCATGAGCCGGTATTTGAGCATTCTGAGGACGGACATTCAGGAGTTCGTGGCGAACTCGACTTACCGGACATTTGCTGAGCTCCAGGAAAATACCCGGAAGAGGGAGATTGAGCTAGAGACTCAGGCCAGGGAGGAGGCCGAGTCTCAGAGAAGGGCCGCACTTGTGGGAAGTGCGGCAAGGGACATGATGGAGTGTGTCGAGCGGGTGATTGCTACAAATGTGGCAAGGAGGGGCATATAGCCAAGGACTACCCCAAGGGATTTATGGTTTGCTTTCATTGCAACCGGACGGGCCACCGAAAGGCCGAGTGCCCACAACTGTTACAGGGATCAGCGCAGGGATCTGCCCCTGCCACTGCACAAGCTACTGAGGGTCGTCGAGTGAAGGCTGAGGCACCGAAGGCTCGCGGGAGAGCCTTCCAGTTGACAGCGGAGGAGGTCCGTGCAACGCCCGATGTCGTGGCTAGTATGTATACTTTGATTTATTTATGTTGAGTTAAGATATTGTGCTTATATTATGGTATGCGTAGGTACTTTTCTTGTGAATTCTGTACCTGCTTTGGTGTTATTTGACTCAGGTGCGAGTCGATCATTTGTGTCGTTAGTGTTTAGTCAGCACATCAGTATTCGACGAGAGGCGTTGAGTCGACCTATATGAGTTTCCATAGCTGACGAGCGAGCAGTGTATGCTACTGACGTGATTCGAGGATGCGTACTCGAGATCTTCGGTGTTGAGTTCCCGATAGATCTGGTCCCGATTGCGATGGGGGACGTTTACGTTATAGTGGCCATGGATTGGTTGAGCCGATTTGGGGCGGTTATAGACTGCGAGCGGCATATGGTGACGATACGAGACCCTAGTGGGGTAGTGCTGACTGTATATGGCGAGGGTACCCGATGTGGGTCAGCACTATGTTCGGCTGCCAAAGTGAGACAGAGTTTACAGCGGAGCTGCAGCGGGTTTGTAGCTTATGTGATGGATACACGAGTGGCCGCAGAGAGGCCGAGTCCGGTTGATGATGTTCCGATAGTGCGTGAGTTCCCGGATATTTTTCCCGAGGAGTTGTCGGGTGTGCCTCCCGAGAGGCAGGTAGAGTTCTGCATCGATTTGGTTCTGGGGGCAGCGCCTATCGCCAAGGCGCCTTATCGCCTTGCGCCGCCAGAGATGCAGGAGTTATCCTCGCAGCTTCTGGAGCTGCTGGGGAAGGGGTTTATTCGACCGAGTAGCTCGCCATGGGGAGCGCCGATCCTTTTTGTCAAGAAAAAGGATGGTTCACACTGGATGTGCATTGATTACCGGGAGTTGAACTCGTTGACGGTCAAGAACCGTTACCCCTTACCAAGGATCGATGATCTGTTCGATCAGTTACAGGGAGCGTCTTGGTTCTCCAAGATAGATTTGAGGTCTGGATATCATCAGATGAGAGTGCGGGATGAGGATGTCCAGAAGACGGCGTTCAGGACTCGTTATGGGCATTATGAGTTCGTGGTGATGCCTTTTGGGCTCACCAATGCACCGGCAGCGTTCATGGATCTCATGAACAGGGTGTGCAGGCCGATGTTGGATCGATCAGTGATTGTGTTCATCGACGATATTCTGGTGTATTCGAGATCCCGAGAGCAGCATGAGGAGCATTTGAGGGAGATCCTCGGGGTTTTGAGATTGGAGAGGCTTTACGCCAAATTCTCCATGTGTGATTTCTGGTTACGAGAGGTCCAGTTCTTGGGGCATCTCGTTAATCAGAATGGGATATTGGTCGATCCGGCCAAGATTGAGGCGGTGATGAGTGGGGAGGTGCCGAGATCCCCCACCGAGATCAGGAGTTTTCTGGGGTTGGCCGGCTATTATCGAAGATTTATCAAGGATTTCTCCAAGATTATCGTGCCACTCACCAGGTTGACCCGGAAGGGCGTTGCTTTTACGTGGGGTCCAGAGCAGCAGACCTCATTTGAGACTCTTCTTCAGAGACTGTGCGAAGCCCCGATGTTAGCCCTTCCGAAGGGAATGGAGGATTTCGCGGTGTATTGTGACGCATCGATATCGGAGTTGGGTGAGGTGCTTATGCAGAGAGGGAACGTGATAGCGTACGCATCGAGGCAGCTGAAGCCTCACGAGGTGAGGTATCCCACCCACGATTTGGAGTTGGGGGCCGTGGTGTTCGCCCTCAAGATATGGCGTCATTATTTATATGGGGTTCGGTGTATCATATACATGGACCACAAGAGTTTGAAGTACTTGGTGGATCAGCCCAACCTGAACATTCGCCAGAGGAGATGATTGGATGTGGTAAAGGATTATGATTGCGAGATCCTGTACCACTCGGGCAAGGCTAACGTTGTAGCCGATGCCCTGAGCCGTAGGGCGGAGAGTCCCCCGATACGAGATATTTGTATGAGGATGACGGTGATGACTCCGGTGTTAGATGCCATCCGAGAGGCCCAGGCAGAGGTTGTGAGACCGGAGAACCACAAGAGAGAGCGGGTGATTGGGCATGTATCTAAGTTTGTTACTGATATCCGAGGGCTTATGACCTTTCAGGGTCGGATTTGGGTGCCGTTTGCGGGCGGGGCACGTACCATACTGATGGAGGAGGCGCACAGATCGAGGTTCTCGATCCATCCCAGGGCCACTAAGATGTATTTGGACATGAAAAGGGATTATTGGTGGCCCTGTATGAAGAGGGATGTTGCATGGTTTGTTGAGAGGTGCTTGACCTGTCGCAGGGTTAAGGCCGAGCACCAGCGTCCGTATGGCAAGTTGCAGCCACTTGAGGCTCCCCAGTGGAAGTGGGAACAGATTTCTGTGGATTTCATCACCAAATTGTCGAGGACCACGAGGGGTGTCGATGCAATCTGGGTGGTCGTTGACCGGCTAACGAAGAGCGCTCACTTCCTTGCTATCGGTGAGAGTTCTTCTGCAGAGAGACTGGCAGATATGTACGTGAGAGAGGTGGTATCACGTCATGGAGTACCGATCTCGATTGTGTCAGACCGGGATGTACGTTTCACTTCCAGATTCTGGAAGAAATTCCATGAGGATTTGGGTACGAGGTTGCATTTCAGCACCGCTTACCACCCACAGACGAACGGACAGAGTGAGCAGACGATTCAGACGCTCGAGGACATGCTTCGAGCATGTGTGTTGGACTTCGGAGGAAGTTGGGACACGTACTTACCATTGGCTGAGTTTTCTTATAACAATAGCCACCATTCGAGTATTGGTATGCCTCCATGCGTGTTGTTGTATGGGAGGAGGTGTCGGACTCCCATCTGCTGGGGAGAAGTAGGGCAATGAGTGATGGGTAGCACTGAAATAGTGCTTAAGAAGACTGAGCCGATACAGCAGGTCAGATAGAGGTTACTGAAAGCCCAGAGCCGTCAGAAGAGTTATGCGGATAGGCAGCGATCCGAGCTCGAGTTCCAGGTCGGAGATTTCGTACTCCTGAAGGTATCTCCTTGGAAAGGAGTGACCCGATTCAGGAAGAGGGGCAAGTTGGGGCCCCGATACATTGGTCCGTTCAGGGTGACCGCGAGGGTGGGTAAGGTAGCATACCTTCTGGAGCTACCCGAGGAGTTGAGCCAGATCCATGATACCTTCCATGTATCCCAGTTGAGGAAATGTATAGCCGATGAGACGGCGGTTGTGCCGCTAGAGGATATTCAGGTCGACGCGAGTTTGAATTACATTGAGAGGCCGATCGCGATCTTGGATCGGAAGATCAAGGTTCTGAGGAACAAGGAGGTGCCCCTGGTTCAGGTCCAGTGGCAACATCGGAGAGGGTCCGAGCTGACCTGGGAGCCGAAGACGGAGATATGGGAGCAGCATCCAGAGTTGTTCGCAGAGCGAGACTTCGAGGGTGAAGTCTGATTCTAGTGGGGGAGAATTGTAACAGCCAGATTTCCAGGTATCATAAATTGAGTATTTATTTTCGAGTCAAGAAGAGGGACTCGAAGAGTTGACGCCTAGACTCGTCGAGTAGGATCGCGACTGCTGACTAGGATTAATGAATGGACTCGACGAGTCGGAGAGTGGAATCGATGAGTCCGTGCTGTGGACAGAAACCCTAAATCCTCGGGACTGTGCCCTATTTAAGGGATCTTATGGCCCTCATTTCCGGCCACCTTCACCCTTGAGAGCACTAGAGAAACTGAGAGCATTGTGAGTGAGAAAAGAAGCCATTTTCATCATTTCTAGTGTGATCTTGCTAGAAAGAAGGAAGGAGGGCAAGCTAGGCAAATTGAGGAGCTCAGATCTACTACCATTTGATCAGAAGAGGCTGCTAGAGGTATAAATCTATGCTCATTCTCGTGTATATGGTGATCTACTTGAATCTAGGGTTTTCTTATTCCTTCTTTAGCTTGGATTCGAAGCATATGAGGTCCCAAGGTGGAATTATTCTTAGATCTGGACCTTAAGAGGTGCAGAGAGTCCTATCTATCCTGCTTTATGCTATTCCTTTAGAGATATGAACCTAGGTTGCCATTTTAGAAGCTATTTCACCAAAAGAAGCCCTATGAGTGTTGCATGATTGTAAAGGTTGGACCTTTATGCGATTATTGTGTATTGGAAGGTCAGATCTATAGGCTAGAGAAGCAGATCTGACCTCAGAAGGTCTTTTGAGTGTTGCCATGGAGGGAAAACGCCGAGTCCACAAGGGGACTCGACGAGTCTAGTTGGGTTGCCCTGCAATTCGTGACCAGTGGTAACCCGTCGAGTGAAAGGTTAGCTCGACGAGTCGAGTGAGGATTTATGAGGATTAAGAGGACATGCATGGACTCGCCGAGTCACACGAGTGCACTCGACGAGTTTGGTCAAAGTTTGACCGTTGACTAGAGCTGACTTCAGTTGACCTTAGGGTTTTGGTCAAGATGGTTCAAGAGAGGTCAGGGAGGGGTAGAATGGTCTTCTACCCATTCTTTAGAAACGAGGACAAGAGAAAGTATTGATTAGAGATGTTATTATGTTGATAAGAGGAGGCTAGGTCGGGTTATCGAGCACGAGAGGTTATCCGACATCGTACGAGGTGAGTCTTCTCACTATACGTTACCTAGAGTGGTAATTATGTGTGACCGGAAGGTCTTATGTGCTATGATGGGTATGTGATGCATGTTGTTATATGATATGTATGTGTTATGTTATGTTATGAGTATTATGATATGGACCGGAAGGTCAACAGTGTATGGGCCGGAAGGTCAAGATGATACGAACCGGAAGGTCAGGGAAGTGGGACCGGAAGGTCTACCAGGACTATGGGACGGAATTCCCCTGAGACACATTGACTGGAAGGTCTAGTAGAGTTGTAGCCTTGAGTGCGTATGCGTTGTATATGGTATTTTGGGGAACTCACTAAGCATTTATGCTTACCGTTTATGTGATATGTGTTTCAGGTACCAACGAGGATCGCGGGAAGGCGTCGGCGTGATTTGTACACACTGGCAGGAGATTATGTATTGAGATTCTGGGATATGTTTTATTATGATAACATTTGATACATGAGATTTGAGAATATTATATGAGTTTTATTATGTTGAAAAATGAAAATTTGTTTTGAAAATTCACGTTGTTACAAGAGCAAGAAGGTTTGGAATGAGAAGAAGCTTTGGATCCAATGTTCTTTCGGTGCTAGCTGTCAATTGGAGGTAAAAAGCTATCTCCTTGACCATTCCTTTTGTTAGATCTCTTTCTAGAGAGTTTTAGGGCTTTATCCCATCTATGTTTTGGTTTGGAGTAATTGAGTTGGTCATGAGAGTTGAGACTTCAGATCTGAGCAATATGAGTCCCTATGAGCCCAAAGATTTGAGCTTTATCAAGCTTTGGCAAGTCTTCAAGCATAAAGACCTTTATGGAGCTTGTATTGGCATTATGAGCCCTATATGCCATGCATGAACGTAAAGCTTGCAACTTTACGTGATGATTCAGCCTTAGGAGGCTAGATCCAGAGTATGAGACCTTATTTCTATCCAAAAACGTCATAATGAGAAAGTAGACTTAATGGACTCGACGAGTCGGTTAGGGTTTACACCGATGGTTTGGATGCGTTGCAGACTCGACGAGTTGACAAGACAACTCGACGATTTGAAAGGGGTATTACCTGCCTGTGGATTCAGAGTGGAATCGACGAGTTGATGGGACAAATCGACGAGTAGGTGGGGTTTCCTGGTCTTTTGGACACTGCATGAACTCGGCGAGTTGGCGAGAAACTCGACAAGTTGACTCGGGTTTTCATGATGTACTGACTTTTGGGAGACACGACGAGTTTATGAGTTATACTCGGCGAGTCGGGTCAACATGGGCTGTTGACTAGAATGTTGACTTCTGTTGACTTTAGGGTTTGGTCAAGACAGGGTTATGGGGATCATGGAGGGGTAAAATGGTCTTCTACCCATCCCAAGAGTTAAAGAGAGAAAATACCTTGGTTTATTTAGAGTTGCTATCAAAGTGCTAATTAAAGATAATTATCATTGTGTTAGGCAGAGGCTAGATCGGTGTCACACCCCCGAACCAGACGGCGGAAACGTCTGAGGGCTCGCGTGACTCAAATTGAATATCATCACAATGATTATACATGAAACACAACATAAAATTCACCATGCATTAATACATTACAACTGACATTGTTCACATCAAGTACATTGTCTAAATATTACATATCCATAGCATAAATTGTTTGAGAGTTTTCAAAATATAACATCCTAACATACTTCGTATTACTCTTCAGCTTACCTGTTACCTGAGAATACACGTTATTTTGAAAACGTCAACATATGGAATGTTGGTGAGTTCATAAGCAGGGTTGTTATAAAAATGTTTTGTGTAGTTTATAAAACCCAGAAAATCCGATATTTTCTGATAAGACAATTGTTATAGCAAAGTGTGAAGATCCATAAGTTTGTGCATGAATGATTTCAAAACATGTATAAATGAGAAGTTTTGCATTATAGTTATGGAAAGTACAAGTGAATGGTTTTGATTTCCTCGAAAAACTTGATGTTTTCCGATAATATAATATAATTGTTTCAAATTGTTATACCGTCATAATGAATGATTTTGATTTTCCTTGATTACTCGGATAGTATTGGCTTCATTTATTTATGTGAGTCGTTATAACCATGCATGATAATGACTAGTTTGTCTGTATTGGCATTCTAGCGGACGCCGGAATTGATCTTAAGATTTTGTCACCCTAGACTGGCCGAGTCTAACTGTAGCAAACAGCTGAGGTGTGGGGGAGTCACCCCCGTATAGATCTATACACAAACTCTCGCTCTCCCTCCAGGAGACTTTGATTATAACTACAGACTACGAACGACACTTAGAGGTGTCGCCCGTTATTACTCACTTAATCCAAACGAAAATTTATTACCATTGATGAACAACCTGTATTTGTTTACCTGGATTGAAGGTAAGCCTAACAAACGAGGAGAAGAGGATTACAAAGTCCTGCTAATTATGTGTGTTATTTAAGGCTGTTGGTTATACGAAGGACGCGTTGGCCCATTTCACATTCGATTTAATTGGACCTTACTAGCAATGCTAATGGGCCACTGAGGCCCAATAGCACATAGAAGCCATTGAGGATCCCTTAAACATGTAAATGGGGTCACGGGAAGCCCAATAGACATGTGTTATTATTGTTAGGCCCAAAAGTCATGTCAATGGGCCACGAAGGCCCAATAAGCATGATTAGGATCTTTCAAGCCCAACTATTTGAATATTTACTTGTTTTAGGTATAGTATAATTGTCGGAAGTTTGATTGAACAATTGTTAAATTCGCAACGACACGAAACTTGTCGATTGTTTATAACGATATTTGAAAATATATGTATATTCTTCATTCTATTTTCATAAGTTGTAATTTGGTATTTTTGACCCAAATATCTTAATAATAAAATAATTGACTCAAAATATTGGTTTGACCCATTCAACCCTTTTTCTAATAAAAATGACAATTTTAGTCCCTTATTTAAAAAAAAGACATTTTAGGCCCTTAAGCCATTTTCTTGACATTTTTTACCCATAGACTTGCTTAAGTAATGTTTTTAGCTCAAAATTTACTCTTTGGCAGTTTCAGCCCCTTCAGTAGGGAGTTTTTCGGTTAAAGTCCAAGTTTTTCGCAACTTTTACAATTTTGGCCCAAATTCCAAAAACTTTACATTTTTGATCCTTTTTGGAAAAAAAAAATCATTTTAACCCCTGAAATAGTTGTTTTTACCCCTTTTCCCCTGTTTTGAGAGTTGTACCATTTCAGTTCCTTGAAAATCATATTTTCGCAATTTTTGGGCCTATGGGCCGAAAAGCCCAAAAATTGGCCCATTAAGCTACAAATTACATATCTAGTCCTTTGAAGAGCATAATATTCATAAAAAAATTTATTTTAACTGTTTTGACTCTTTTGGTCCTTAAGAAAACTGTGAATGACAATTTTTAACCCAACTTTTGTTTATTTGACAAATATAGTCCAAAAATGAGTTTTATGTTGAAATATGTTTATTATAACCTTAGAGGGTAATTTTTTTTGACTTGTTTAGTGTAATATATCTTAGATCATGTTTATTTTCCTTCTTGTGTCATAGATCTCGAGATTTCTTTCCTTTTTGTTACATATTTACCACGTAAACACATAAAATCACACATACATACATGAAATCACACATAACATACACATACACATAGATCTACACATTTTACTTGTATTCTCCCCCATAAAACTTATGAAAACCGAAAATAGAGGGGTATGAACTCACCTTTGCTTGTTGTTTCGGTTTGAAGAAAGAAATAGAAGAGTTTGATGCTATTTTCGGCCCTAGCAAGCTTTCTTGGGTTGATCTCGAACTTATGGAGGTTTTCTAAGAGTATGATCGCAAAAATGCTTAGAATGAATGATCTTAACACAAGGATGAAGTTATACAACTTAGATGTGTAAGGACTTACCAAGGAAGGGGTGAGTTTTTGGTGGAAATCTCCTTGATCCACCTTAAATCTTTGAAAATTTGTGGAGAAGAAGGAACCTTTCTAGAGAGAGTTTTTTTGAAAGAGATGGATGAAATGTGTGTGTGGGTTGTGTGTCTTCGGCCGAAGATAGAAAGGAGAGGGAGAAGAGAGAGAATTGCATGGGTATATGAGACTTGCATGGTTGTTTGTTGGATAATCCATTACTTAACCTCTAAACAATAATGAGGTGTCATGGAGCCATTATTTCATTCATTTCCCTTTTTTTTTTTGTTTTATACTTGTTGGCCGATAATGGCTAAGGAAAAGAATGGTTTGGGCCGTTTTGTGCTTGAGTCCATAATATGGGCCCAATTTGATGGTTTTCGGCCCATTGGGCCTTTTAGATCAATTCACGGCCTAATACACATCAAGGAATGAGTTTTATGGCCCATTAGGGCTAATTAGATTCGTTATGGCCCAATAAGGCCTATTTAGATACACTAGCCCATTTTAGGCTTATAAAGCCCAAAAAGGTTAAGTTTTATGGAAATGGGTCCAATTAGGGCCCATTTAAAAAGTTCTTAGCCCAAAATAGTCAAATTGGAAGTTTATTGGTCCATTAGGCCCAATAAGGAAATCCTAGTCCAAAATGGACTTGAACCGGGATTTTTAGGGTTTCCAACCTTTTGTTGACTATTTGAATGTTTGTATAGAGTATTTGATGGAATTTTGAATGTTTGTATAGAGTATTTGATGGAATTTTGTGGTCATATAACTATAATGTTATCTTTGTTAAGGGTTTTACAAAGCATCAGAATTCCCAGTTGTGACATCATCCCCCCGTTAGAGGGAATTTCGTCCCGAAATTCTTTTTAAGGCTGGCTTTGAGAATGCGAGAATAAGTGAGGGTACTTCTGCTTCATCTGGTCTTCGCGTTCCCATGTGAATTCTGGTCCGCGTTTCGTGTTCCACCGAACTTTCACAATCGGAATGTGACTTTGCTTAGTACGCTTCACTTCCTTGTCCATGATTTCGACTGGTTCTTCGATGAACAGGAGATTCTCGTTGATTTCGATTTCTTCTAATGGAATGACGAGAGTTTCGTCGGATAAGCACTTCTTTAAATTGGAAACATGGAATACGGGGTGTACACTGCTGAGCTCAGCGGGTAGCTGCAGTCTATAAGCCACTGGACCGATTCGGGAAAGAATCTCAAAGGGTCCAATGTATCGTGGGTTTAGTTTTCCCCGTTTCCCAAAACGAATCACCCCTTTCCAGGGAGAGACCTTTAACAACACCCGAGCCCCCGACTTTAAATTCCAAGGGCTTTCGCCGCTTATCGGCGTAGCTCTTCTGTCTGTCTCGTGATGATTGCAGTCGGGCTCTGATCTGAATTATCTTCTCGGTCGTTTCGCGTATGATTTCTGGTCCCGTTAATGCATTGCCTGGTGTTTGTCCTCTTGCTAGCTGAGTGTCACCTACCTCATCCCAACACAACGGTGATCTACATTTACACCCATACAATGCCTCGAAAGGAGCAACTTTGATGCTTGAGTGATAACTGTTTTTGTAAGAGAATTCGATCAAAGGCAAGTGGGTATCCTACGACCTTCCAAAGTCTATCACACATGCGCGAAGCATATCTTCTAGTGTTTGAATGGTTCGCTCGCTTTGACCATCCGTTTGTGGGTGGTAGGCAGTGCTCATGTCAAGTTGTGTTCCCATAGCTTTCTGAAGCGATTGCCAAAAGCATGAAGTAAACCTACTATCTCTATCTGAGATGATAGATATTGGCACTCCGTGGAGTCTCACAATTTCCTTGATGTAGATCCTTGTCAGTCGTTCTATCTTGTATGACTCTTTTATTGGCATGAAATGAGCGGATTTTGTCAACCTATCAACTATTACCCATATGGTATCCAAACCATCAGTCGTCTTGGGTAGTTTGGTCACAAAGTCCATAGTAATCCTTTCCCATTTCCACTCGGGAATTACTGGTTGTTGTAGTAATCCCGAGGGCTTCTGATATTCCACCTTTAGTTTAGCACACGTTAGGCACTTGCTAACGTAAGTGGCAATTTCTGCCTTCATGTTAGGCCACCAATAATGTTGCTTGATATCCAAGTACATTTTATCTGAACCCGGATGGATGGAGTATCGTGTCTTGTGGGATTCATTCATGACTACTTCTCTGAATCCCCCAAGTTTAGGGATTCAAATGCGGTTCATGAAGTAATATGCTCCGTCCTCCTTCACTTCGAAATTCTTTTCCATACCACGTAACGCTTCGCTTGTTTTGTTTTCTGTCATTATGGCATCGAACTGAGCTGCTCTGATTTGCAAGGTCAGTTGGGATTGAATGGTTATGGAGAGAGTCTTCAAACGACGATTCGAGTATTCTTTTCGACTCAAGGCATCAGCTACCACGGTAGCCTTTCCTGGGTGGTACTTGATTTCGCACTCATAATCGTTCAGCAGTTCAACCCATCTTCATTGCCTCATGTTTAGCTCCCTTTGATTTAAAATATGTTGGAGACTCTTGTGGTCAGTGAAAATGGTGCACTTGGTACCATAAAGGTAGTGCCTCCAAATCTTCAAGGCGAAGACCATAGCTCCCAATTCAAGATCATGGGTGGTATAATTCACCTCATGTGTCTTTAGTTGTCGAGACGCATAAGCTATCACCTTCCTACGCTGCAAGAGTACACAGCCTAAACCCTGATTCGATGCATCACAGTAAACTACGAAGTCGTCTGTTCCCTCTGGTAGTGATAATATCGGTGCACTGCAGAGTGCTTGCTTCAGAGTTCGGAATGCAACTTCTTTCTTATCCGTCCATTCAAAGGGTACACCTTTTTGCGTAAGCAAGGAAGATGGCTTGGCTGTTTTGGAGAAGTTCTAAATGAATCTCCTCTAATAGCCTGCGAGACCTAAAAATTGACGAATTTATGTGGGTGTCGTTGGGATCGCCCATCCTTCGATGGCTTTGACCTTAGAAGGATCCACATGTATCCCTTCTTGACTAACAACATGACCTAAAAAGTTCACACTACGGAGCCAGAACTCACACTTACAGAGTTTTGCGTATAGTTTTTCGGTTCTTAGGGTTTCTAAGATTTGCCAGAGATGTCGGCCATGCTCCTCTTCGCTTCGAGAATAGACTAGAATATCGTCGATGAAAACGATGACAAAGTTGTCGAGGAATGGTCGGCAGATTCGATTCATTAGGTCCATGAATGCGGCAGGGGCATTCGTTAGACCGAAGGGCATTACGAAAAATTCATAATGTCCATAACGAGTTCGGAAAGCGGTTTTGGGGATATCCTCCTCCCGGACTTTGAGTTGGTGGTATCCGGATCGCAGATCTATCTTAGAGAAGTAACTTGCTCCTTCGAGTTGGTCAAATAGATCGTCGATTCGCGGAAGTGGATAGCGATTTTTGATAGTGAGCTTATTTAGTTCCCTATAGTCAATACACATCCTAAAGGAACCATCTTTCTTCTTAACAAAGAGAACCGGAGCTCCCCAAGGTGAGAAACTGGGTCGGATGAATCTTTTGTCCAAAAGTTCACTGAGTTGGCTGGACAGCTCTTGCATTTCCGCAGGAGCCAATCTGTAGGACGATTTGGCGACGGGTGTAGCTCCTGGCACGAGGTCGATTCGGAACTCGACTTGTCTTTCTGGGGTATCCCCGGAAGATCTTCAGGAAAGACATCCGGAAATCGCAAGCCACTGGGATGTTTCGAATATTGACCTCTTCTTTGGACTTATCCACTATATGAGCCAGAAACGTCAAGTCCTTCTTTCGTAGATACTTATGTGCCTTAATGCACGAGATAAGATGAAGGTTCGTGCTGGGTTTGTCTCCGTATATAATTAGGGTTTTGTGATTTGGGAGGTGAAGGTGAACGACCTTCTCGTGACACATAATTTCAGCATGGTGGGGGCTTAACTAGTCCATGCCGATAATCACATCGAAACTCCTAATGGATACAAGCATTAAGTTTATTTGAAAGACGTTATGGTTCAAGGTCAGGGTACATCCGATGTAGATTTCCCCTGTGGATTCTGTTTTCCCATTAGCCATTTCCACCGTAAAGGTTTCATTAAGCTTCTGGGGTTGTTGTTTTAACAAGTGTTTGAATCTATTACTTACAAAGCTTCGTTCTGCCCCGGTATCGAATAGGATGCATGCATAAGTGTGCTTTAGGAGAAACGTACCGGTGACAACAGTGGGATCCTGAACCGCTTTCTCCGTGACCTATGGTCAGCACTCTTCCTGCTCCTCCATTCCCATGGTTGTTGATGTTGGGGCCGTTTCGACGGAAATGCCCAGTCTTTCCACATCCATAGCAGGTGTGGCTTGGTCCCGCATTATTGCCGCTGTTGTTGGTGTTGTTGTTGTTGTTGTTGTTGCGGTTGTTGTTGTTGTTGTTTCCTTGCTGCTGGTTCTGGGGAGGATAGTTGTAACATTGCGATTTTTCATCCAAATTTTTTTATTTTTTTTTAAAACACTTATTTAACAGAATATGTTGCGGAAGACTTATTATGATTGTTTCAGAAACATCACCAATGTTACTTTCATGTCAAAATAAACTCATCAAAATATAAAGTTCACAAAAACATGATGATGAAAACCCAACATGTCCAAATGGTATCATAACTAAAGATACTAAATTATACTACCCAAAGATTCCCATCCTCACCAAGGCATCATGTCAAGCTACCTGTTCCATTCCACAGAAACCAACAAGCAAAGAACTAGTGTTAGCATAAGCTAAGTGAGTCAATATAGTACAGTGTTAAGAGAACACTCATATCATAGATGGATTCACACAAAACATCCACACACAGTCAATGACTCACTAGCAAGACATACAACATCACACCACATAACAAACACATGTTTAGCTCAATTTATTTTAGTTCTTCAGTTAGAGCTTGTTTTATTGGTTACTCTCCTCAACGCCGTTGTAACTAATTTAATCTCACCGCATAAATATTAATATATAATATTTTGTTTCTCCGCTTTACATTAATAATCACTCACCGCTCATCGTGCAATTATTAAAGTATTACCTCCTAGTTAGGGTCTATTTATTCACCGCAAAAACTTCCCCAAAGCTAGACCCCGTTCGCTACTAACGTGACCGGCACGACCCAATGCACTAAGTGAGGCGCGACTCTCACTTCTCGTTCGCTACTCCGACTGTGCACATACGTATACATGCGTTGTCGTTCAGGATTAGTACGAACGGTGCCAATTCCAACAGATACACCTCCCAAATCCCACGTGATGTTTGCGCTGGTCCCACCGCTTGACCAACATCACTCCAGTCCCGGTATACCAAGGTGTACCAAGACCATGTCCCGAGTGGTTGTCTAGAAAAACCAGTCGACGTCAAAGTTGGCTTAAGCGCTTTTTCCTATAGGTATCTTTCAACCCACTAGGCCATCATAATATCCGGATTGGGTATATACCTATGTCTAGGTTTCTACCCTTCGCCCCGCTAGTGTGTTCCCCTTTTTAATTTAATAATGATTAATTAAATAAGGAGTTACACTTTACCCTTTCAAGTAACCATGTAATTATTATGAATATTCTTTTATTAACATATTACCTCTTTAAGGGTTATTTTCATGCAAACATGTAATTTCATGAAGTTATTACATTTTACATCACACACTATTTCCATACACAATACACCAATGGAGTTGATACAACACTAGCATGCTTGTCCTAAAACATTTTAAACAAATATTCTCAAACAACAATTAACATGCTCACATCACATAACGTTCATTCACTTCACTCAATCTAGCATGACCCTAACTCAAATCTCACACCAAACAAGGAAGAGTCTAGCATGCAACACCCTAGATATCATTACACATAAAACATTTCAACAATATTTGCATAACAACCGATCATCAAAAGGGCACATGCATCCTAGATAACTAGGTACATCCCAATCCATCTAAGATATGGGATACTCCTAACAATGTACTTTTAAAACCACAAGTTGACTCAGCTTTGCCAAAAATATGACCAACTCACACTTCAAATATTGTATTAGGTGAAGTATCACCCTTGCCCCTATTACATTTCAAATAACAAGGTTATTGGAGTTCTACAATGCCAAAGATGACAAGTTTATAAGCCAAACACATAAATCAACTAGCAAGTAAAATTCACAGTTTTGAACCCAAAATAGCCACCTGTTTAGAGCTACTTTAGCAACCTTATAACCTATATAACTTTCGTTTTTATTTCATATTCCAGAAGTTAAGACTTTTAGCTTTTCAGAATGTACTTTTGAAGGTCCAAACGATTTTTCTACAATTTTATATGATTTTTACAAATCTGCCTATCAATGCAGCTAAATTCTGACCAGCTGGTGAAAAAGGCGATTTTCACCTAAGTTAGAAGCAACAACAGGTTCTGGAAATATTCATGGATAAACTAGACTCAAAATGGAAACATTGAGAGTTTACAGATCATTAATTCGATTTCTGATTATTTTTCTATAATTTTTCCAACACAGGTACAGATTGGTAATTATTGCTGCATTTTCCAGCTTTGGGTTTCAAGGGCTTTTTGACCACTTAACACATTAAGCCATCACCCAAATCGACCAAATAGCATAAAAACAAATCCAAAACAGTAGCAATGTGTCATGGATGTAAAAAGATAGTTTCACCCTCCAACCTTGATCTAAAATACATTGTCTTTAAAGGAAAGACAACATATGATGTTAAAAAGAGAAAACCAACTTGGGTTTGACCTTCTCCCACTAAATGACATATTTAAATATACTTGAAAGCTATTTTCATGATCTTATGACGAGTCCAAAACATAAACATTCACCAAAAATTCTTTCATGAATAGGAGATAACAAAAACGTGAATTTTGACAATCAACAAAAGAGTAATTCAATGACATATCCAAATCATTCTTGAGTGTGTTCATAACATGATTTGGGCATCAACGAATCATCAAAACACACTCAATGAGAATGGAATTAGCCAATAGAACATTGAAGAATTTCAAGGAAGAAGAAAGAATGAACAATAACATCAAAGAGAGAAAAATTGACAATGCAATTCACCAACTATCATCAATTGGTTAATGAATTTCACAAGAAGGGAATTAGAGGCTTACCAAGGATGATTCCTAGACCCAAAATTGATTCAAAATCGCAGCTCTCTACCCCCTCTCTTCTAGGTTCGTCGCTGCCTCCTCCTCCCAATACACACGATCGTTTTTTTTCTTCCTTGTTGCTTGCGTCGCACACTCACCCTATCAAGAGAGGGTTCGGTTTCTTTTTTTTGTTCTTGGATTGAGATCGATCGAAGTACCCCATGAAGTAGTAGTTGCCGATCGTTTTTCTTTTTTGTAATACCCATAAAGACTCGTAAAGAAACGGACGAAGGAAACAAACGACATGGGGTTACGAGGCTTTAATTGATTCCATCGTTTGTATTTGGCTTTTAAAGAACAAGTTACAACTTTAGCCCTCTATGTATGCTCATTTGTTTATAATCAACCTTCTATTTTTGTTTGAATTATTTCTAACCCTTACTTATAATTAGAATTATATAGTTTGCCACATTATCAACTTAAACCCTCCAACTATGATTAATTTAATTATATTATATACCTCTTAATAATTGCTTGATTCTTTTAAATATTAACTAATTCTCTTAGATCTTAATTAACATCATTTTTACTCACTTTATTTTAACTTATTATCATAAAAACTAAAAATTATTTACAGTAATCATTATTCGAGTAACGGAAGCTAACGTCGTTTACGATAGGATTTTCGGGTCGTTACAATTCTCCCCTCCTTAAAATGATTCCGTCCTCGGAATCAGTTACCGATACAAACAGCCTATGATAGTGAACCTTCGTATATTCTACAACCCCCTAGGTTACTCCTGACCTGTACCCGTCCTCCCATTGGAGTTTAATGAGCTTGCACCGTTTCATTCATGGTTACTTGATCTTTTTCTCGCCAAGATATCTACCAACTTTCATTTCTCGTGCATCAACTCATCGAATTGTAACTTGTCTAACAAAAAGAGACTCACCTCATAGCTTGCCATGAAGAATAATTATCATCGCTAAACTCCTTGACCACCTCAACAAGAATGTACCCACTGACTTCCTTGAACCCTCCATCGCATGAGCCAAGGAACCTAACACTTGCTACTCACAAAGCACAAAGGATGGAAATGAATCCTAGAGTTCTCTCCTCACAAAATAGACATACACTCATATGAAACGCGGAACTCACTCATGCTTCTAGCGTAGAGAATCTTAGTCTGACTGGAAGACAGTCAAAACCTATCCATGACAACATCGCACGACCTGATCCCGATTGGAATCCAAGTTAAAAGGGAAAAATGTGTCCAACCATCATATTAGAACACCCCTCGTACATTTCCCAAAAATGTAAACAGGATTCGCTACCGCTTTTACCATGTCTAACACACAAAAATTCATAAATACTCTATACTAACATACAACAAACACGTAATTCAACAAATACGAATTGTCTACCCACACTAACATCAACACAATTATAAATAGCAACAAAACACTTAGATAAAAAAAATTTCTGAGAATACCTCATTATCGCGTCTGACCTCCTCAGCAGTCATCTGAAATGCTCGTGCATGCACTTTTGGTGCATCATTCTTCTTACCACTGCCACCAGCCTGAACCTTTGGATTTGGACACTGACCACTCATATGACCCGTCTGCGTAAAATTATAGCAGAGCGGCTCATTCTTGCACTCTTCTTGCTTGTGGCCTAATTTTCCACATCGTCTGCATCTCATGGTGTCGCTACTGCATGACCCCTTATGTGAGGAGTGACACTTCGTACAGTAGTCCGGCTTGTCACCCCTCTTATCCTGGTGACCATTCTTTCTCTTCTTCGAGGATTCAGACGAACCCTCCCATTTCCTCTTCTCTCCACCCTTGATCACAGTGCGCCCGGGTGTGGCCAAATCAACCTCGATTCGAATAGCCTCATCCATGGCAGCCGCCAAAGTGTTGCGCTGCCTCACAATAGCTCGATACTCTAGTGGTAACCCCTCGGCATAATGTTCCACCTGTTTTGCATCGGTGGGGCAGTAACTTTTACCGAACTGTAGTTTCTCAGAGAACACTGAATTATATTTCGCTATCGACATTGTGCCTTTCTCCAGTGCAAGGAACGCCCACTCGGCCTTCCTTATCTGACCCGGTGGACAGAAACGCTCCTGAAGCTTTTGGCTGAAAACCTCCCAGGTCATGGCTTGGATTGTAGCCTCAGGTACAACAGATTCCAATGCCTCCCACCATTGTAGTGCATCACCATCCAACTTCAGTGCTGCATAACTGACTTTCTGTAATTCCGTGAAGTCTCCTGAACGGAAAATCTGCCTCATCTTACGCAACCATTGCACACATAATGCTGGGTCTTCTCCTCCTTTGAAGACAGGGGGTTTGCGGGCAGTGAATTCTTTGTAGGGACTACCTCGCCCCTCAACACGTTCTCTAGTGGGCTCCCTGCTCCGTCCGCGAGTGACTGAGCGACTCTCATCTATCACCTCTCGTGGCTCCTCATTCTCCTCTTCTTCGTCCTCGGGTGGTAAAATCCCCGCATCTCGCATAGCATGTTGCATCCGCTCCATGTCTCGATCGCGTCTCTGCAACTCTGCATCTCGTGCCTCAAGCTGCTGCTGAAGGTCATCAATGATAGCAGCACTCGCAGTGTTGCGCTCGCTACGGGTTGGCTGGGCCCGTGGCTGACGACCAGCTGGTGGGGTCTGAAAAACAAAGAGTGGCGTTTCGGGTGTACGGTTGTCCCGCCCAACACCAGCTCCTCCAAGATTGACATTCCCTTCGACGTGCGACATGTTCCTAAATAATAAAGAACTTTAAGCACACAAAACAATCACATGAAAGGAAAATTCAGAAAGTTACATATAACTATCCTATAACTCCCTGCACACACCCTCCCCCCTTTAGAATCCTAGATCACCTAATTGAGCCAGTCTACACTGTGAGTCTGAACACCGGCCTCTGTATTCAGTTCACTCACAGCATGGCTCTGATACCAATTGTAACATCGCGATTTTTCATCCAAATTTTTTTATGATTGTTTCAAAAACATCACGAGGAAACAAACGACATGGGGTTACGAGGCTTTAATTGATTCCATCGTTTGTATTTGGCTTTTAAAGAACAAGTTACAACTTTAGCCCTCTATGTATGCTCCTTTGTTCATAATCAACCTTCTATTTTTGTTTGAATTATTTGTAACCCTTACTTATAATTAGAATTATATAGTTTGCCACATTATCAACTTAAACCCTCCAACTATGATTAATTTAATTATATTATATACCTCTTAATAATTGCTTGATTCTTTTAAATATTAACTAATTCTCTTAGATCTTAATTAACATCATTTTTACTCACTTTATTTTAACTTATTATCATAAAAACTAAAAATCATTTACAATAATCATTATTCGAGTAACGGAAGCTAACGTCGTTTACGGTAGGATTTTCGGGTCGTTACAATAGGTCCTGCAATATTTTGTTGTGTGAGCCTTTTGATTGAAACTGGTACAATGCACCTCCCTGCATTCGCCATTATGATGGAGACTACACTTGTTGCACTTTGGGAGATTCCCGGAATACTGCCTAGGGGCACTTGGAGTAGCTGAGACTGGAGCATGTGGTGTGGAGGGTACTTGGGTGGTTGCAGCATTGACTGTCACCGTTTGTTGCTTCTTTGACAACTCTGAGCCTTGTCGCCCCTTTCTCTTGTTATTCTTTCCTTTCTTGTTGTCACTCTCCTTCTTGCCTTCAGTTTCCCCTGGCTTCTCGCCCTTCTTGTTGTTGTGGTCGTACAGTTTCTTGGCCAACCTCTTGGCACTGTCGAAGGTTTCGAGATTTGCAGCTATCATATTTCCTTGAATTGGGGAGGTTAATCCCCAGATGAATCGTTCGATTTTCTTTCCCTCTGAAGTAATCATGCCAGGGCACAACAGTGACAGTTCGCAAAACCTTGATATGTATGCATCAATGTCGGAGTTGCGGACGGTAAGATTCCATAACTCTTGCTCCATTTTCTGAATTTCGCCTCGCGGGCAGTACTCGATCATCAGCATTTCTTTCAACTCTGCCCATGGCATGGCGTTGGCTACGGGGAGAGTCATGGCCTCTACATGTCCATTCCACCAGGTGAGAGCTTGGTCAACGAATGTGCATGCGGAAAACTTCACTTTCATCTCCTCGGGGCATTCACATATCTCAAATACCGATTCCACCTTTTCAATCCATCTCTTTAGGGTTATCATTCCACTCGTGCCATTAAAGGTTCGTGGCTTGGGGTTGGTGAAATCTTTGTAAGAGCATGTCTTGCTAGGTCCTTGATTCATTCCGTTGTTCGAACTTCCAGCCCCTTGTCCATTGCCTCCACCATTGTTCCCTTGGTGGATTTGCGTCATGGCTGCCGTGACTACAGCAGATACAGCTGCTTGAAATGCAGCTGAGTTGATTTCTGGTGGGGTTGGCTCAGGGTTTCCACGGGTTGGTCATTGAGGCATCTTTCTGTCATTGAACGGAAAGATGTTGAGTGCCTATGATTTTTGTGAGTTTGTGGTCCTATAAACTAGGTGTATTGCATGTACTTAAGTAGTTTCACATGTTAACATACAATCATGGGTACATAACACATAACAGATAACAACATCACAAGAGAACACATATATTTTTCCATTAATAATATCCGTACTTTGATACATGAAAATTTGCTCGAAAGTTCATACACAAGTGGTGCAAGTTCGGCAGCGTAACAACTCTATGAGTAGTGTAATCACTTAAACATAGAGTCGATGGTACATAGCATAGATCATAGTACTAGTAGGGTAAGGCTGGTCCTAACACTCTAAGGAGCGCCCGACGGCGGCAGCGAGGTCATATACCAAAGTGTTGTGCCAACAACTGGGCCATCTTAGTCATTTCTCTAATAACTTCATCTCTTTCTTGTACGGCCTGCACCGCTCGTGCTTCCATGGCGAATAGTTGTTGCCGCAGAGCGGCAATCTCAGCTTCCGGAGAACGATTCTCTCTTGCGGGATTCCCTGGTGGGGCAGGGTGGTTCTGCTGCGTCTCGCTGGTAGGTGGTGTGACGGAATCCTCGTCTGTGTCTTGTTCTTCCTCCATGTCGCCATCGGTCCCATCTAACTCGTAGTCCGTGTCTGTGTACTCGTCGGGCCCAACATCGTGTGCTCCCCCTTGATCTCCCTCGGGTTCGACCTCGATCATCCCGTGGGCCACTAAGACCTGATAAAACTGAATGCCCTGGTGCTCTCCTTCCATGGTGACTGAGAGGAGGTATATGAATAAACTATTATTACTCCTAAGATGTTTTAATTATTATGCATTTTGAGTTGATGTTCTCTTCTTGGTAACAAAGGGGTATGTTTTTAGGTTTACCGACCATCGAGGTTTCCCCGGGGCATGTGATAGTTGTACTTTGGAGAAAATGTAGTTGATCAGGCTACATTCACCCCTTAATACAACTAGGAACAATCCCGACTTAACCGAGATGTCGGTATCATCTTATTTGATTTGGTATTATGATCTTTTTCCTATATCATATAAGTAGAGGTGTTTTATCGTTGTGTTTTATTTGTTTTGTTTAGAGTTCTTTTTGTCCCTCTCTGGTTTATAGTTTCATATCAATGTGTGGTTAGATATGCCAGTTCACTATAAACAGAGCTTTGATACCAACCTGTCACACCCCCGAACCAGACGGCGGAAACGTCTGAGGGCTCGCGTGACTCAAATTGAATATCATCACAATGATTATACATGAAACACAACATAAACTTCACCATGCATTAATACATTACAACTGACAATGTTCACATCAAGTACATTGTCTATATATTACATATCCATAGCATAAATTGTTTGAGAGTTTTCAAAATATAACATCCTAACATACTTGGTATTACTATTCAGCTTACCAGTTACCTGAGAATACAAGTTATTTTGAAAACGTCAACATATGGAATGTTGGTAAGTTCATAAGCAGGGTTGTTATAAGCATGTTTTGTGTAGTTTATAAAACCCAGAAAATCCGATATTTTCTGATAAGACAATTGTTTATACCAAAGTGTGAAGATCCATAAGTTTGTGCATGAATGATTTCAAAACGTGTATAAATGAGAAGTTTTGCAATATAGTTATGGAAATTACAAGTGAATGGTGTTGATTTCCTCGAAAAACCCGATGTTTTCCGATAATATAATATAATTGTTTCAAATTGTTATACCGTCACAACGAATGATTATGATTTTCCTTGATTACTCGGATAGTATTGGATTCATTTATTTATGTGAGTCGTTATAACCATGCATGATAATGACTAGTTCTTCTGTCTTGGCATTCTAGCGGAAGCCGTAATTGATCTTAAGATTTTGTCACCCTAGACTGGCCGAGTCTAACTGTAGCAAACGGTTGAGGTGTGGGGGAGTCACCCCCGTATAGATCTATACACAAACTCTCGCTCTCCCTCCAGGAGACTTTGATTATAACTACAGACTACGAACGACACTTAGAGGCATCGCCCGTTATTACTCACTTAATCCAAACGAAATTGATTACCATTGATTAACAACCTGTATTTGTTTACTTGGATTGAAGGTAAGCCTAACAAACGAGGAGAAGAGGATTACAAAGTCCTGCTAATTACGTGTGTTATTTAAGGCTGTTGGTTATACGAAGGACGCGTTGGCCCATTTCACATTTGATTTAATTGGACCTTACTAGCAATGCTAATGGGCCACTGAGACCCAGTAGCACATAGAAGCCATTGAGGGTCCCTTAAACATGTAAATGGGGTCACAGGAGGCTCAATAGACATTTGTTATTATTGTTAGGCCCAAAAGTCATGTCAATAGGCCACAAAGGCCCAATAAGCATGATTAGGATCTTTCAAGCCCAACTATTTGAATATTTACTTGTTTTAGGTATAGTATAATTGTCGGAAGTTTGATTGAACAATTGTTAAATTCGCAACGGCACGAAACTTGTCGATTGTTTATAACGATATTTGAAAATATATGTATATTCTTCATTCTATTTTCATAAGTTGTAATTTGGTATTTTTGACCCAAATATCTTAATAATAAAATAATTGACTCAAAATATTGGTTTGACCCATTCAGCCCTTTTTCTAATAAAAATGACAATTTTAGTCCCTTATTTAAAAAAAGACATTTTAGGCCCTTAAGCCATTTTCTTGACATTTTTACCCATAGACTTGCTTAAGTAATGTTTTTAACTCAAAATTTACTCTTTGGCAGTTTCAGCCCCTCCCATAGGGATTTTTTCGGTTAAAGTCCAAGTTTTTTACAACTTTTACAATTTTGGCCCAAATTCCAAAAACTTTACATTTTTTATCCTTTTTGGAAAAAAATCATTTTAACCCCTAAAATAGTTTTGTTTACCCCTTTTTCCCCCTGTTTTGAGAGTTGTACCATTTCAGTCCCTTGAAAATCATATTTTCGCAATTTTTGGGCCTATGGGCCGAAAAGCCCAAGAATTGGCCCATTAAGCTACAAATTACATATCTAGTCCTTTGAAGAGCATAATATTCATAAAAGCATTTATTTTAACTGTTTTGACTCTTTTGGTCCTTAAGAAAACCGTGAATGATAATTTTTAACCCAACTTTTGTTTATTTGACAAATATAGTCCAAAAATGAGTTTTATGTTGAAATACGTTTATTATAACCTTAGAGGGTAATTTTTCTTGACTTTTTTAGTGCAATATATCTTAGATCATGTTTATTTTCCTTCTTGTGTCATAGATCTCGAGATTTCTTTCCTTTTTCTTACATATTTACCACATAAACACATAAAATCACACATACATACATGAAATCACACATAACATACACATACACATAGATCTACACATTTTACTTGTATTCTCCCCCATAAAACTTATGAAAACCGAAAATAGAGGGGTATGAACTCACCTTTGCTTGTTGTTTCGGTGTGAAGAAAGAAATGGAAGAGTTTGATGCTATTTTCGGCCCTAGCAAGCTTTCTTGGGTTGATCTCGAACTTATGGAGGTTTTCTAAGAGTATGATCACAAAAATGCTTAGAATGAATGATATTAACACAAGGATGAAGTTATACAACTTAGATGTGTAAGGACTTACCAACGAAGGGGTGAGTTTTTGGTGGAAATCTCCTTGATCCACCTTAGATCTTCGAAAATTTATGGAGAAGAAGGAACCTTTCTAAAGATAGTTTGTTTGAAAGAGATGGATGAAATGTGTGTGTGGGTTGTGTGTCTTCGGCCAAGGATAGAAAGGAGAGCGAGAAGAGAGAGAATTGGATGGATATATGAGACTTGCATGGTTGTTTGTTGGATAATCTATTACTTAACCTCTAAACAATAATGAGGTGTCATGGAGCCATTCTATCATTCATTTCCCTTTTTTTGCTTTATACTTGTTGGCCGAGAATGGCTAAGGAAAAGAATGGTTTGGGCCTTTTTGTGCTTGAGTCCATAATATGGGCCCAATTTGATGGTTTTCGGCCCATTAGGCCTTTTAAATGAATTCACGGCCCAATATACATCAAGGAATAAGTTTTATGGCCCATTAGGGCTAATTAGATTCGTTATAGCCCAATAAGGCCCATTTAGATACACTAGCCTATTTTAGGCTTATAAGGCCCAAAAAGGTTAAGTTTTATGAAAGTGGGTCCAATTAGGGCCCATTTAAGAGTTCTTATCCCAAAATAGTCAAATTGGAAGTTTATTGGTCCATTAGGCCCAATAAAGAAATCCTAGTCCAAAATGGACTTGAACCGAGATTTTTAGGGTTTCCAACCTTTTGTTGACTATTTGAATGTTTGTATAGAGTATTTGATGGAATTTTGTGGTCATTGAATAAGCACCATGCATGTTTTCAAGTTTTAACTACAATGTTATCTTTGTTAAGGGTTTTACAAAGCATCAGAATTCCCAGTTGTGACAATCGGTGATTCATGTACGAGGTTTATTTGCTTGCTTACGAGGTGAGTCTTCTCACTATACTTACCTTGAGTGGTAATTTTGTGTGACCAGAGGGTCTTGTGTGCTTATATTGAGTATTGTGATATCCTGCATTATGTCTTTGTGATTTATGTTGTGTATTATTTGGAGCCTACTGAGTTAGGACCCGAGGGTCCACCCTAGTTGTGGGACCGGAGGGTTCCACTGAGACACATTGACCGTAGGGCTTTATTCGAGTATAGCCATGAGAGGCTAATGAGTTATGTGTGGTATTTTGGGGAACTCACTAAGCTTCGTGCTTACCGTGTTATGTAATATGTGTTTCAAGTACTTCTCAAGATCGCGGGAAGGCGTCGGCTTGATAGTACACATGAGATGGAGTTATGTTTTTGAGGATCCTAGATTTTATTCAAACAATTATGAATATGTGTTTTCGATAATTTGACAATTAAGGATTTTGTGAAATGTGTTGATGAGATTTATGTGATTTAAAAATGAAAAATTTCTTTGAAAATTTTACTGTGTTACAAGTTGGTATCAGAGCTTTGGTTTGAGGGATTCGGATGTACTCTCGGGTATGTCCGGACTCAAACTGAGGAATTGAGAAATTTTTCAGAAAAGAAATGATTTTTCTAAAACGAGTAAGAGTTTAAGGAGAAAACGAGACGGAGAAGTGTGTACAATCAACCAGATCCCGAGCGGTTATTTCCCAAAGTACCATTACTTATTTACATTATGAGATATTTATGAGATAATTAGAACTGCATGCTAGAGGATTGGCTAGGTATTTCATAAATTAGTGCTAGAGTTGCCTGATTCATGATGCCTTGGCCTAAGGAAAGCTATTGACTGATATTATCTGCTATTTGCTTTGTGTATGTGCTGAGTAAGAGTACCTAGCAAGAATCTTTTAGAGAGAACTTTGAGTAGAGGAGAAATCTAGGAGAGATACCTACACGTGCATTTGAGGAATCTACTGAGAGCGTAGTTAGATACCCACGAGAGGTAGGGTTTCCTGAGGTCGGCGATGCCTTTTGATTTATAGATCAAGCGAGTGGAGTTGTAAGCTAGAGTGGCTTTATATGCTGGCGGAGATTATTCGATGCCCGAATGTTGCTTGCTTTGTGCTTTGTGGGACTCTTGAAATGATGGGAGTCAGCTAGTAAGTGAATGTGACGATATTCAGGAGGTAGATGGTTGGCATCATGAGGAGTTCTTCAGCAGCTGAGGGCAGAGAAGTGTGAGAACCTAGGAGAGCCTAGGGAGTAATTGTAGTCCGATGAGTACACTATTAGGAGATGAGTATTCGCTGGAGAGCAAACAAGTGTAATGAGATTGGAGGTCGAGAAGGTTGAGCAGCTACTTAGGAAATCCGGGACGATCCGTGTGGAAAGTATTGGTAGATGTGGCAGGTAGTATGGGCCCGTACTACTGAAAGCAGAGGACCCATACTCGAAAAAGAGAAACTTCCAGAGGTTCTAAATAGCAGGTTATGGGGAGATAACATGGTTCGGGTACCATGATTCGTAGCAGAGTATTTTTCCATCTTTACCATTTATCCGACGATGGGTGTTCAGACTGAGAATAGATATGGTAAACTGTGGGGCTAGTGGGCCATGTCGGTTGAGCTTCAATAGAGTGTACCTAGTGAGGGAATTGAGTTAGATCCCGAGGATTTGACTGGTGGGCTGCTAGTTGGAGTCGCAGGACTTGAGTAAAAGTGGAGGTGATACAATGAGGAGGATCATGGTCTGGGTTGAGTGATCGACTGATGGTTGAGATGTCACATCCTGTGACGAGAATTACACTAATTCCACTTCTCGTGTGAAGCGAACGAGATAACGAGCTTCCGGTTCCAGAGTTTAGAGGTAACCCCGAGGGGTAGCATATAGTTGCGATATTTTCACCATAGTAATTGTGGTATGTTTGTTGCGAGGTATTTCTTATACCGTGAGAGGGTCATCAATGGGGACGGAGATGGATGAGGACGAGGAGATGCCTTAGTTGAGTAAGACATACCTTTTAGCAGCAGTTCCAAGTGATCAAGCGGAGTATGCCGGGGCGGCGGCCCTCGTTGCCTACGTTGTGTATCGACTGTGAGAGTGAGGTCTCTTGCTTCTATGATGATCTACGCGATGAAATGTTGGTTGATGGAATCGGAGACGAGGTGTGTAATAGTGCATTATTTTCAGATTGAGAGTCGTGACTAATTCGGGATATCCGGCGGTGTGTCGGTATGAAATTTCGGGATAACTAGAGGCAGTCACGTTGGGAGGATCCCAAGGATTTCATCTAAGATTCGCGATATTTTGAGTTGCTTGGTCTCTATTGGGAAGATCATCGAGTGGTATGTTGTATGTTCCAAGAGTCAAGTGTGATGTATCTGGTGAAATAGTCTGTGGAGTAGACTGTCGGTATGCCAATTGGTGATGGTTCGAACCCTAAGTAGGGGAGAACTGGGTATTCTATTGAGAGGATCAACGATTTGTTCAAGTGCGGTTAGAGAAGTTGTTACGAAGATCTGTAGTACGGACACATGAGACTTGGGTTATTGGTGGATGAGACAAGATGCAGAGCAAGATGATGCATGATGTACGTGCTCAGGGAAGGATGAGTGTATCCACAGCGAGTAGCCGTTGGTCAAGGACCTTATTATGGTTAGGAACTCTTCGAGTTGTAGTGGTTGAGTTCGAGGCGGTTGGCTCGTTGAGGTCCAGTTTGACTGTTGAGAATTTCTAGTTCGATGTACGGTTTTTTTATGCACTCCGGGACGGGCAACAGTTGATTTGGTTCCCAACTTCAGAGTCGGTATGAGTATTCTCGCATGGGTTTTGAGCAGTAGATGATGGGGTTTCGGATTGTTGTCAACGTATTCTTAGTAATTGTGAGTTGGAGTATTTCAATTTTACGAGTTGTGCAAGAGGAATATCAGTGATTGAGGCAAGACATTGTGAGATCCTGAAAGGGTGTATTGCGGTATCTGAGTATGATGCCATGAGTGGAAGATCAGTGGTTGAGGCAAGACATCGTGAAGTTCTGTTATGGTGTACCGAGGTATCCGAGTATGATGCCCTAAATTTTTGGATTATTTTGAGATTTGAGTTTGTGAGATGGCAAGTGGAGTACCGAGTGTCTATTGCTCCAGTGGGAGCCCTTCAGCTAATTGTCATCGAACGGGATTTTCCAAGAATGTGAATTATATGGAGAGAAAGTGTTTGTTTGCGACAATTGTCGTCAGGAGTAGTGATGCTTAATCTGGGTGGGTGTGTGTACCTATCTATGATTGGACCGCAGAGCATGAGTTAGTGAACTCAGTGGGTTAATGAATCGAGGATGAGAACGTGGGGTGATAAGAGAGTGAGTGGATCTGAGTGAGAGTAATCACTTGGGGCTGTCACGGGAAAACCCATGGGGTGAGCCCACGGCGATTGAGAGAGTATTATAAGCCTGCGGGGAGCCGTAGCTTTCACGCGTTAGTGAGAGCATGTTGTCAGCCGGCGGGGAGCCGTAGCTTTTACGAGTCAGTAAGAGAGTGTCGTAAGCCTGCGGGGAGCCGTAACTTTCACAAGTCGGTGAGGTAGTGTCTTAAGACTACGTGGAGCCATAGAACTCATTAGTCAATAAGGAAGAATGTTGTAACTATGGGGAGCCGTTGTATTCCCTAGTCAAAGCATGACACAGAGGAGTTCTTAGGCTTGAGTAACCTTACCAATTGAGTCTTTGGGAAACTGGAGGACGGACCAGGGGCGAGACTGGGGTCTCCATGATTGTCGGGAATCGTTACATCCCGATTGCAGAAGTGGTGTACAGATAGATTCGTGGATCACGGGGTGTGAGTTGAGTACCAGATTGGAGAAGAGTGGTCCTGATTCTTCTGTTGAATCAGACTCCCAAGCTTGAGTTGGCCTCTAATTGTGTAATGAGTAGGCAGGACGAGATTCCGAATTCTCGGATGGGTTTCATTTTGAAAGGTAATGGGTTCCATCTGATTTCTTAGACCTGAGTCGGTCAGTTCGTCGGCTTGGGAAGGACCACGAGACGCATGGAACTAGTGAGTGGTAGACGGCCGAGTTCAGAGGTGAAGCAACCTTAGATGGAGTTGTAGTATTCGGTCGAGGTAAAGCGAACTTCACGACTGATATGTCATATGATGGGCAAAGATAGCTATTGTGAGAAGGAAGTCTGTAAAGTAGATCTATTGGGTGTGCAATGGGTAGCCTTTGGAAGTTCCACTGTTAGGTCGGGAGCTGACCTTGTGCTCAGTGTTGGAGGGGGTATTTGAGAGGAAGTCGAGGCTTATGAGTATAGATGTCAGAGGATAATTCCGAGCGGGCATGATCATTTTATTGTGTCCGAGGACAGAAATTTGAGGTTCATTTTTCAGATGGTTGCTGATAGCAGTACAGGTGGTGGGTCCCTGGTGAGAAGTGACCCTTCCGTTCCTTTTGAGCTACGATCTGGATCGATTGGTATATCTGACATGAGTGATCAGTAGCCAATTATTGGTCAACGATTTGTTTCCAACAGTCGCAACAAGAAAATCAGAGTTGGCAGTGTGTTATCGGGGTCTGTTATTCGATAAGCGAGTAACATGATGATATATTTCATGGGCAGTCTAGCAGGGAGACAGACCAATAGGGTTTCCCGGTTCTGGAGAGTCAGAACTGGTACGCAGCGGTAGAGGGGTCTGTCATGTTTCGGGATTGAGAGTTCCTGATTAGGTTCGGGTGTCCGAGAAGGGAGATTGTCGTATGATACGAGATTTTTGGTGGTGCTTCTCTAGTTATCGGGTTTGATTGATGTGTTGTCAAGGAGCAATTTCGAGGGCGAAATCTAATTCAAGTGAGGGAGAAATGTAACACCCCGAATGTTGGATGAGAAATTTAAGAGTTATAATGCACTTTGGAGGACCAACTCTACGAGTTGGTTGGTCCCCGACTCGTCGTGTAGGGGCTGAGCTGGCCACGCGGATTATGAAGCTTACTCGTCGAGTCGAAGGGATGGACTCGACGAGTTCATTCTGTAATGGGAAAACCCTAGTTTTAGGGCTTGCACCATATTTAAAGACCCTAAAGCCCTTATTTCCACCTCCCTGACCATTTAGACACACTGAGAGAAAACCTAGACGAGTTGTAGTCGCTATGAGAGAGAGTGTAACAACGTAAACTTTCAAACCAAAATTTTCAATATAAAACACATTTTTATCAATCCCAACATCTCAAAGTGTCATAATCTCAGGTCATCAAATACATATCCAAAAACTGTATATATAACAACTCCAGGATCCTCTCAAAACATGACTCAATCTCTGATGTGTGTACAGTCAAGTCGGCGCTTTCCCGTGATCCTAAGAAGTACCTGAAACACATAACACATAACACGGTAAGCACGAAGCTTAGTGAGTTTCCCAAAATACCACTCACATCTCATTAGCCTCTCATGGCTATACTCAGGAAAGACCCTCCGGTCAATGTGTCTCAGTGGGACCCTTTGGTCCCACAACTCAGTTGGACCCTCCGGTCCCTCAACTCAGCAACTCAATATAATACACAACATACATATCACAAAGACAATAAGCAGGATATCTCAATACATAGTATATGCACATAAGACCCTCCGGTCACACATAGATTACCACTCAAGGTAAGTATAGTGAGAAGACTCACCTCGTAAGAACTCGGATAATCTCTAACGCGAATCACCGGTCTAACCTCCCCCTAACACAACGATAATTATACCTAATTAATAACGGCTCTCACTGAAGCTAAACTAACCCTTCTACAACTCACAGAAGGGTAAAAGACCATTTTACCCCTCCATGGGCTTAATAGTACACAAATTGACCAAACCCTAAAAGTCAATCAAAAAGTCAACGGCAGGAAGTACGTTGTGCGTACCAACTCTCTACGTTGGGCGTACTCGGCTGCCATGCAGGCATCAGGGATGCTCGACCCCTACGCTGTGCATATTGGGATTACGCCAACGTACGTCCCAGTTTCACTCTTTTCACTCATTTGGTCTTAATCAGTTAAGACCTTGGCTCATATCATAGATCTGGACTCCCTAAAAGCTCTTACTCCATAAAGTTAGTGACTTTAAGCCTTTGCATGGCTGATATGGTCACAAACACAGAAAACACTCACTCTCTTAACTCAAAAAGCTCATATCTCATGCATGGCTTGATTCCAACAACCAAGATTGGATTTTTATGATATTACACCACTTATTACACTCAAAGGGGGTTGATCATAGTCTCTGGAGCTCAATATCTCATAAAGTCTCCAACTTTTGGGACAAAAACCCTAAAATGCTCTACTATGATACACATAACAAAAGAGTGAGAAATATTGAAGCTTTATACCTCTATGTGAAGCTCCCAACACAGTTATTCTCAAATCCAAAGGCCTGGACTCTCACTCCTTCTTCTCCAAAGCTTCTTCTTCATTTCAAGAACACAAAAAGGCTCTCAAGGGCTCTCAAATGCACTCAAAAGCTCACAAGCTCTAAGAATGAAGATTTAGGGCACAAGAGGGTTTGTTGTCTGAGAATGGTGGCCAGGAATGAGGCCATCATATCCTTTATATAGGGGACTCACCCTAAATTAGGGTTTTCACTCTGGGCCTAGTACGCGCAGCGTACCCTCTGGTACGCCTAGCGTACTAGGTGGCTTCTGTGTCAAATGCACATATATTAGTACGCTGAGCGTATAGTCGCGTACGCCCCGCATACTCATTCACCATATTTTCTCACTAAAGGGATAAACTGGATAAGTACACAAAAGATCAAGGTTTACAAGGTATACCTGAATGTGAGATGTTACAATTCTCCCCCACTAGAATCAGACTTCACCCCCGAAGTCATGCTCTAGAAATAACTCTGGATACTGCTCTCGCATCTCGGACTCCGGCTCCCACGTGTACTCGGACCCCTTCTGATGTTGCCACTGGACCAGAACCAGGAGCACCTCCTTTTTCCTCAGAACCTTCACTTTCCGATCCAAAATCTCAATCGGTCTCTCAATGTAATTTAGGCTCGCATCTAACAGAATGTCCTCTAATGGTACCACTGCCATCTTGTTGGCTACACACTTCCTCAACTGGGACACATGGAAGGTGTTATGAATCTGACTTAACTCTGCAGGTACCTCCAACCGGTAAGCTACCTTACCCACTCTGGTGGTCACCCTGAAAGGACCAATGTATCGGGGCCCCAGCTTGCCCCATTTCCAGAATTGGATCACCCCTTTCCATGGGGATACCTTTAGGAGGACAAAATCTCCAACCTGGAACTCTAGCTCGGATCGTCTCCCGTCCGCATAACTCTTCTGATAACTCTGGGCCGTCAGTAACCGCTGTCTGACCAGCTGAATTTGATTGGTCGTCTTGAGCACTATCTCAGTGCTCCCCATCACTCTCTGCCCCACCTCTCCCCAACAGATGGGAGTCCGACATCTCCTCCCGACCGGAAGCTCGAAGGGAGGCATGCCAATACTGGAATAATGGTTGTTGTTGTAAGAAAACTCAGCCAAAGGTAGATAAGTTTCCCAACTTCCACCGAAGTCCATGACACATGTATGCAGCATGTCCTCAAGCGTCTGAATCGTCCGCTCACTCTGCCCGTCCGTCTGTGGGTGGTAGGTTGTACTGAAGTGCAGCCGGGTACCTAGCTCCTCATGAAATTTCTTTCAGAACCTGGAAGTAAAACACACATCCCGATCTGACACTATCGATGTTGGTACCCCATGTCGTGCCACCTCCTCCCGTACGTAGATCTCGGCCAAGCTCTCTGCAGAAGAGCTCTCACTGATAGCAAGGAAGTGAGCACTCTTAGTCAACCTGTCTACAATCACCCAAATTGTGTTAACCCCACACGCAGTCCTTGGTAACTTGGTGATAAAATCCATGGAAATATGTTCCCACTTCCACTGGGAAACCTCTAGTGGCTGCAGCTTTCCATGAGGATGCTGGTGCTCGGCCTTAACCCGGCGACAAGTCAAGCACCTCTCAACTACCCATGCCACATCTCTCTTCATATAGGGTCACCAGTAATCTCTCTTCATATCCAAATACATCTTCGTGGCTCCTGGGTGGATCGCGAATCTCGATCTATGTGCCTCCTCCAACAATACACGACGGGCTCCACCTGTATAGGGCACCCAAATCCGCCAATGGAAAGTCATAAGCGCATGACTGTCCGTCACAAACCCGAAAACCTGCCCAATCACACGCTCTCTCTTGCGGTTCTCTGGTATCACAGCCTCCACCTGAGCCTCTCGGATGGTATATAAGACTGGAGTCATCATCGTCATCCTCATACACATATCCTCGATCGGAGCGCTCTCGGCTCTACGACTCAAGGCGTCAGCTACCACATTAGCCTTGCCTGGGTGATATAAGATCTCGCAGTCGTAGTCCTTCACTACATCCAACCATCGCCTCTACATCATGTTCAGGTTGGGCTGATCCATCAAGTACTTCAGACTCTTATGGTCCGTGTATATGGTACACCGGTAACCATAAAGATAGTGGTGCCAAATCTTGAGGGCGAACACCACCGCCCCCAACTCCAGGTCGATGGTAGGATACCTCGTCTCATGAGGCTTCAGCTGCCTCGATTCATATGCTATCACGTGCCCCCTCTGTATCAACACCGCGCCCATCCCATCTAGAGAAGCATCACAATAAACCACACAGTCCTCCACTCCCTCGGGAAGGGCTAACAACGGGGCTTTGCACAATCTTTGGCGAAGAGTCTCAAATGAGGCCTGTTGCTCGAGACCCCAAGTAAAGGTAACACCCTTCCGGGTCAGCCTGGTGAGAGGAACGACAATCTTGGAGAAATCCCTGATGAACCACCGATAGTAGCCGGCTAAACCCAGAAAACTCCTGATCTCGGTCGGAGATCTCGACACCACCCAACTCATAACCGCCTTAATCTTGGCCGGGTCGACCAAAATCCCATTTCGCTTAACGAGATGTCCCAGCAACAGGACCTCCCGTAGCCAGAAATCACACTTGGAGAATTTGGCATATAGCCTTTCTGACCTCAAAACTCCCAGAACCTCTCTAAGATGCTCCTCGTGCTGCTCCCTGGACCTTGAGTACACAAGAATATCGTCGATGAACATGATCACCGATCGATCCAACATAGGCCTACACACCCGGTTCATGAGGTCCATGAACGCTGCCGGTGCGTTGGTGACCCCAAAGGCATCACCACAAACTCGTAGTGCTTATAACGAGTCCAAAAAGCCGTCTTCGAAATATCCTCCTTGTAGACTCTTATCTGATGATATCTGAATCTCAAATCAATCTTGTAGAGCCAAGATGCCCCCTACAACTGATCGAACAAATCGTCGATCCTCGGAAGTGGATAACGGTTTTTTACCATCAACTTGTTCAACTCCTGGTAATCAATGCACATCCGGTGTGAACCATCCTTTTTCTTGAAAAAATGGATCGGAGCTCCGCACGGTGAGCTACTTGGTCTGATGAACCCTTTCCCCAGCAGCTCCTGGAGCTGTGAGGATAACTCCTGCATCTCTGGCGGCACAAGGCGATAGGGTGCCTTGGCAATAGGCGCCGCACCCGGAATCAAATCAATCCGGAACTCCACTTGCCTCTCGGGTGGCACACCCAACAACTCCTCGGGGAAAACATCTGGAAACTCGTACACTATCGGTACCTCGGAGATAGAACTCGGTCTCTCTGCATCAACCCGCGTATCCATCACGTACGCCAGAAAACCCATACAACCCTGATGTAAACTCTGTCTCGCTCTAGCAGCAGAGCAGAAAGCTGATCCAGATCTAGTACCATCGCCGTACACCGTAAGTACTCCCCCACTAGGGTCTCGTATAGTCACTAACTGTCGCTCGCATTCTATCACAGCTCTAAATTGACTCAACCAGTCCATGCCCACTATGAGACAGACTGTTGGATTAATGTCTAAGTCCATAACTATAATTGGTAAGACTTGACCCGACCCGGCATGGTCCATTTAGGTTGCATGGCATCGGGACAATTTGATTGACAAGATGAGGAAAAAGGATACTAGTGATTTATATTAATATATTATAAGTTCTAATATATTAATATATAATCATATTATTTAATTAGTATTGATCAAGAATTAATTTGTAATTAATTAAGTGATCAAAAGGAACTAATTAAATATGGACTCTTAGATATATGTGTGTGATGGGCCAAGTTCATTTAGGTTGGGCTAAGCTTTCATGGATAGTCCATGAAGTGTTTAACCCATGGATCATATGAAATGAAAGGTCATGGGTATTAGGGTTTAACCCTAATCTCCACACTATATAAAGATGTCCTTGGTTGGTGAAATTGGACGAGTGTGTGTACACAAAAAGGGCAAGGCCGATTTCACTAGAGAGAACCAAAGTATCCTTATTCTCAAGGTTATTCCAAGTGTTCATGGTGTTGTGTGAACCATTTGAGGTGTCACACTTGGGGCACTAGGTACTCAAGCTTCATGAAGACAACTTACAACAACAAGGTATGTATTCTATCTTTTTTATTACCCAAGTATCATAGATTGTATGCTAGATAGGGTAATATCTTGGAATATTCATATTTTCATGTATAATAGAGAAAACATAGATCCAAGGTATTTAGGGTTGCATGTACACTTAGGAGTATTAGAATGCTCAAAACCCAACAGTGGTATCAGAGCCTAGGCTTGTTTTCTTGTTATACTTGCAAAATCTGCTTAAAAATCGAAGTTTTTTGCTGTCTGAACAGCAGACTCGCCGAGTCCATAAAGGGACTCGACGAGTCCAAGGAAAAACTCATCCAACTCGCCGAGTTGGTTCGTGCACTCGACGAGTTGGACCCCCTGACATCATATCTTCGAGTTTTTTGGCTAGAAATGGACTAGGAACATTACCATAAGCTGTTTTTGAACCTATAAACCTGTTTTTGATGTGGTAATGTTCATGTTGATCCAATTTCAAAGATAATTATCAATTGATTCATGTTTTGTATTAGTTTAATGATTAGGCTAATTACATGAAAAAGTTTGAATGAATTATCTTGTTCTTATGAGTTGCTTAGATTAATAGGACTATTATGTGAAATTGTGGTTTTCAAACCAAATTAATCTAAGAGTTGACTCTAAAATGTGTTTTTGTAACTTGTCCTCAAGTTACATGAAAAGTCACATTAAAGTTTCATAAAACTCATAAATATTTCATAAGTTATGAATAAAGAAAAGTCTTATTCTTTTAATAGTTTAAAGTCTTCCATAAATTGTTCTCAAGTTATGGAACTTGTACTTTAAACACATAAGTTATGGAATTGAAAAGTTTTTTAATAGTTCAAAACTTGTCCTCAAGTTTTGGAATTTGAAAAGTTTTCTTTCATGAATACTTTAATTCCAAATTAAGCCCTTAGGATTTTAAAAGTTAAAATTCAACCCTTATACTTTAAAATATTATAAGTTAATAATATTTATATATATGTATAAGTGTAAAGTCCTTTTACCATTAGTAGGCCTCATTCACGAAACCGGTCTATAAGGGGGGTATAAGGTTACTGCCTATAAAATGGAAGTTTAATGGGTGTCCACTCTCACCCACCGCTTCCTTGACTGGTGGAGGGTTGTTAGCCGAACGGGTAGGACAAAGGACTATAACTCTCCCTTCATTAAAAGTATTAATGATAAATACTAAGTAACTAAACACTTATAAATTCCCAATCTTAGTTACTTAGGAAAAATGTGAATAAAGTGCTAATCCATGAAATTACACTTTGCTCTTTGCTTAAGTCGGTTAGTGGAGCGTGTGTGGTTAACCAGCAGACTAGCTTGATTTAACAAGGTAGGCAAAGGGTAACTTAATATTTATCATAGTATCGGTGGAGCGTGTGTGGTTAACCGTCACATCGATTAAGGGGTAAATATTAAGGGTACCAAGTAATTTGCATGGTTACTTCACACCTTGTTTTGTGATCCTCGGCATCCCAGTCACAAAACCTGAAGGGCACACTCGAGATTGAAACATGCCTTTGAATAGTTCAATGAATCTCAAAATATCTAGGAATTTCAAATCCAAGCAAAACCTAATTAAATTAATTCGTTTTCATGGTGGAAATTGGTGAATTGTCATTCGCCTACCTTCAAATATTTTATAGCTTGGATTACGTCATCCCTCTTCCAAGTTATAAAAGTATTGTGTTGGGTCCTAGCCTTAATATCTCATATTGGGTGTTATATTAAGGACTTAAATCAACTATCTTGAATATCTCCCAAAAGATGTCTAGTTCAGACATCTATGATCTTCCCAAATCTCTTAGAACTTCACTTCCTCCACCTCCTCCAATTATTATCCCTAACCCACAAGTTCAAGGTCACTCAAGCCCTATTGGCAATCAAGGTCTATGTGTGATCGCATCTTGGAGATGAAGTCACATATTGACAAGCCGGGAGAGTTGGGTGTCAAAGTCTTAAGAAAGTTGGATGTTCAATCACTTTCTAAGTCACATAGTCAGTTTACTTGGGACTACTATGAAATAGATTTTGACATGATCCTTAATGATTTTATCTATTTGCTTGATGCTACTAAATCAGAAATGATTTGAGGACTAGTAAAGCAAATTTGATTAGAAGATCAACTTCCCAAACCTTCAATGGACATTGACAATGGTAACATTGGATACACAGTAAAATCTTTCTCTTCCCAATGGAAAGGGATCGGCCACAGTCAACTCGGTTGACCAAATGGTAAAGAGAATGGCTAAGTCTGAGATAGTCCCATGTACCATTACAAAAGAGTCCATATGTGTCTATTGCCAAAGGAAGGGGCATGGATTGCGAAGCTGCCTATTTATCTGAAAGATCATAAGGTTGATCAAGTCAACAAGTTGGACTCTACTTCAGGTAAAGTCCACTATCTAACTGTGTTAAGTTTCTATTCTGAGATTCTTATTACATGATGTGACTGGGTCACATGTTGATGTTTTAACAATCAAAGAAAAGTGAAGAAACTTAAAGGAAGTATATGTTGATTCTGATCACGAAGAGGGATTTCGATCGCACGGTTCGGTGATCAGAATTTTGAGCTGGTGCTTAGGAGTTATGATATATTGCTTAGGAATAGATAACAACAAGCTTTTCATATGCTTTTGCAGTGTAAGGATAAGTTTTTTCGCAAAGTTTTGAAATAACATAAAAGGTTTTAATTTTATATTTATTTTAAATATCCTTACAATGGCATTTGTGAAAAATTGTTGCTTATATGATTCCATTGATAGCAATAATGGAAAATGGATTTGATTCTTTCATTTGTGGTAGTGTCTAAATTTACCAAATAAGGAAAGCTTCTCATCACCCAAGTTTTAATTGGACCGAAACTTGGAATCATGCAAGTTGTGAGTATGTTGAATGAGAATTTTTCTTGGATAAATTAAGACTAATTACTTGTTCACATGGATGTGTGAGTCAAGTAAAGGACTAAGGGATTGAGTACACATTCTTGTGTACTGGTCAAGTCCACCACAAAATATCGATAAGACTATTCGTCATGATTTACTAAAGCTCAGTAAATATGGTTATACTTACAAGCTTAAGTATAATTCTGAGACATTGGAAAAAGTTCCAATGTATGGCAGAGCGAATAAGAAGAATCAAATTAGGCAGAAGGATAAAAGTTTCTCAAATCTAAAAAGATGGGAGAGTACTTTAGTATCATGATATATGATCATCTTAATGATTAAGAGACCCTATCACAATTCATCCTCTAAGTGCATTCTGATAGCTAAGAAGAGGAGTTATGAATTGTTGAAGTGATTAATCAAGAAGATGATTCATACTTCATTTCAAAACAATTCTTAGAGTCATACTCCAAGATTGTAACTTGAGTGACACATCTTAAAGAAGGTTTATTAACACTAGTCAAATGTAAGAGTAAAAGGTTTTCTACTCTTGTACATTTGAATTTGGTAAGTTGTGATGTTTTGGATAAAACAGAGACCAACTTAGGCCAATTGTGTGAAGTGCTAGTCTTGATAAAGAATCTGCACTATCTCTTGAATGTTTGACAAGAGAGTCTTATATGTCAAGAGGACAGTGGGAGTCTTAAAGGTCTTGAAAGTCTCAAGAACTAATCAAGAATAAAACCTGAAATTAAGATTGCATAAGTTCATTTGAGTTCTACATGTTCTCAATTGTTTACATAACTACTTGGAAGCAATGGAAGGCCCTGTACTGCCAGGTGGCAAGAAGTTAAGATTGCATAAGTTCAGTCCATATGAGTTTGGATTTGTCACTAACCTAGTCTTGTGATTATGGTTTTGACAAATTCACGTGGATAAGAACACATACACCATAAAATCTAAGGGTCATAAGGTTTCTCTCCGATTCATGAAAATGATGGTGAGGAAACACTTCCACCAAGTAGATTTTAAGTAGATAGCAATCTTTGCATTCTCAAAGTCGTTAGTGGAGCTTGCGTGGTTAACCGGCACACTAACATGGACTTATGAGAAATAGCAAAGGTCTAAACAATCGAGACTATCATTACGGCATCCCTTTTCATAGTTCTGAAATTGTTCAGACACACCTGTGAGCTATCTAAGATAAAGTGTATGAGTTTGATAAAGTCTTATCAAAGCAATCTCGTATCAGAATTCTGAACTTTGGTAAGAAAGTCAATAAAGTATTGACTTCTAGAAGTCCAGTTGTTTTCTGGATACATGTAAAACTAGTGGGAGCATAAGTGTTATGCTAATAATCATCATGTTAGTGGGAGCATGATAATTATGATACGTATTGCAAGTTAGCAATGTTAATTATAGAAAACAAAAGTTTCAATTCGTGAAGTTACAGGGGTTGAAAAGTTGTTTTGCTATAATTAAGGGAGAGGAAATTATACTTCATTTCAATTCTAAAAGGCTTAGATTGAGATTTTAATCGTCTTTAGTCAAGAATATATATATATATATATATATGAATTTTATGTTTGTTTGGTTCAACTTAAGAAAATTCTATATATTGCGTTCTCAAAATTCGATTATGATTACGGCATCCCTCTTCATAGTCAAATTTTGAGAACATGGCAAATAAAAATATTGTAGCAAAAGACTGGTCTAGAATCATGTCTTTATGTAAGACATCATGAATCGTGTCCCATATGCTTCGGGTATAGGGTCGATTACATGTGCTATAATATTTATCCTTTCTAAATTTTCCAAATGCCTGGGGCATTAAGAAGGGAAAAGGTCTAGAATTGGATATGACTAAAATGATTAAGCAATTGTCGAGGACAATCTAAGGTTTACCAAAGATTGGTTTCTCAGGGACAGTTGGAAGTATAGTGTTAAGTTTTGGAAGGACCATATTGACATATTCTGAAAAGAGGCAACTCTTGTTCAGGAGTGATAGTCAAAATGGGAATATGGAGTTGTCTCTATAGTTGGAAGCAATCCGTGTAAGATTAGAAAAACATAATGCAAGAAGCATGTTCAAAGCAATGTACTTTGAATATGAGACTTTGTTTCCATGTAGTAGATCTTCATTGGAATACCCTGTAATGATTATTGACTAGTCTTGGTGACTTTGTACACATTCATTACAAGAGGGTAATGCATTTAAGTTTAAAATCTAATAGATTTCGATAAATGATAAGAATTTGAAATTCTTACATTTTCAATAAGGATTTGGGAGTGTGAAATTAGAATCATTAAAATGATGTTCAGTTGGTTTATTTCACAAAGTAATGATCATAGACAAACATAGAGTGCATACTTGGTGTATGGCAAAACTATTGTTTAGAAAAACATAGTATACATGCTTGGAGCATGGGACAACTATTGTTTTAATTCAAGTATAAAGTTGATAGTTTGAAACAGTATACAATGAATGATGTGTAATCAATATCGTGATAAATAAAAGATGTTTTATTTATATTCATAAGTTCTGAGACCATATTGGATTCGATTATTCTTGTGTTTCACTTTGCATGTTTTGACATCCAGAATAACTAGGTCGTTCTTCTCGAATGAATAAGCTATTCAAACCATCCACAGTCGATAATACGTTGGAAGTAGGTATTAAGGCAAGACTGTCATGAATCGGGTTTGTAGATGTCCAAGGTAGTGGACATAGCCAAGAGGTGCTACAACATTCATGAGTGCTCATAAGTTCTGAGTATTGGATTCAACCCGCGCTCATTTGAATCACTTCATGGATTTTATCACGAGTGATCATGAGACGATAATATCTTATATTCTTCAAACCTATAGATATGAGTTGTTACTATGAGTTGGTTGTACATTGATTGCGCGAAAACGCATTGGTAACTCGATGTTATAAAACGTGCCTTTGTGTATGATTCAACAAGTAGTAGAACAAGCCATATGAGTCGAAGTTTATCCATTCCTTTTACCTTCGGGATAAAAGCGATATCTGTGGGCCCCTCGATGATTTAATGATGATACATGTGAGTGCTTGGCCAAGCCAGGACTGATTTGATTTGTTCAATCAGTCAGTCGTCATAAATCGGAAATCGGGAAACAACAGATGGACAGAGAGAATGATTTATAATCCATGTCTCAGTCCATATGATATCTAGAATGGAGGAATATATGATCCCTTATCTAATGGACAAGTCATTGACAAAGGTCAGAGTTCATCGACAAGGTCAGAGTTCGACAGAAGCTTTTGAGAGCTACGATTGCTAGTCGGGTTATGAAGTCATACTTGCAATAATATTTTTAGACTTATCCAAGTGGGAGACTGTTGGATTAATGTCTAAGTCCATAACTATAATTGGTAAGACTTGACCTGACCCGACATGGTCCATTTGGGTTGCATGGCATCGGGACAATTTGATTGACAAGATGAGGAAAAAGGATACTAGTGATTTATATTAATATATTATAAGTTCTAATATATTAATATATAATCATATTATTTAATTAGTATTGATCAAGAACTAATTTGTAATTAATTAAGTGATCAAAAGGAACTAATTAAATATGGACTCTTAGATATATGTGTGTGATGGGCCAAGTTCATTTAGGTTGGGCTAAGCTTTCATGGATAGTCCATGGAGTGTTTAACCCATGGATCATATGAAATGAAAGGTCATGGGTATTAGGGTTTAACCCTAATCTCCACACTATATAAAGATGTCCTTGGTTGGTGAAATTGGACGAGTGTGTGTACACAAAAAGGGCAAGGCTGATTTCACTGGAGAGAACCAAAGTATCCTTATTCTCAAGGTTATTCCAAGTGTTCATGGTGTTGTGTGAACCATTTGAGGTGTCACACTTGGGGCACTAGGCACTCAAGCTTCATGAAGACAAGTTACAACAACAACGTATGTATTCTATCTATTTTATTACCCAAGTATCATAGATTGTATGCTAGATAGGGTAATACCTTGGAATATTCATATTTGCATGTATAATAGAGAAAACATAGATCCAAGGTATTTAGGGTTGCATGTACACTTAGGAGTGTTAGAATGCTCAAAACCGAACACATACATCACCCATAGCGATCAGTACCAGGTCTATCGGAAACTTAACACCAAAAATCTCTAGTATACACTCACGGATCACATCAGTAGCAAAAACCGCCTGCTCGTCGGCTATAGAAACCCTCAGAGGTCGACTCAACGCCTCACGTCGGATATTGATGTAACGACTAAAATTTAAGGACATGAAAGATCGACTTGCACCCGAGTCAAATAACACCAAAGCAGGTACAAAACTCACAAGAAAAGTACCTATAGACATCACAATATAAGCACAATATATCTCAAATAAGTAATAATAAGAATACATACCGGCCACGACGTCAGGTGCTGCGCGGACCTCCTCCGCTGTCAGCTGAAAGGCTCTCCCACGAACCCTCGGTGTCTCGACCTTCGTTGGCCGACTCTCAGTAGCACGCAAAGCAGCAGGTGCAGATCCCTGTTTTGCTCCCTACACGAGCCGAGGGCACTCGGCCTTCCGATGGTCGGTCTGGTTGCAGTCGAAACAAACTAAAAACCCCTTGGGGCAATCCTTTGCCATGTACCCCTCTTTGCCACATTTGTAGCAAATCCCCGCACGGCACAACCCCTCGTGACTCTTGCCGCACTTGACACAAGTACGGCCCTTCTGGCTTCCAGCTCTGGTATCAACGAGCTTAGCACGCTTCGTCGCCAGCTGCGACTGCACTGGTCTCCGGTCCCTACCCCGAGACTCCTCCTCCTCTCTAGTCTGCAGCTCAAGCTCAATCTCCCTCCTCCTGGCATTGGCCTGAAGCTCAGCCAATGTCCTGTATGATGAGTGTTGGATTAGATGTCTAAGCCCATAACTATTATTGGTATGTACTTGACCCGAGAGTAGCATGGTCCATTTGGGTTGCATATCATCAGGACAATTTGTTAGGATGGACTTTAGATAGAAGGTGTTATATATGATTTATTAATATATGATAAGTTATAATATATTAATATGAAATCATATGAGATAATTAGTATTGATCAAGAATTAATTTGGTGATCAAAAGAGACTAATTAAATCTATGGGGAATAATTATGTTAATTAGTTATATTTATATGTGTTGGGCTTATGATCCATGTTGGACCAAGTTTATGGATACATAAAGAGTTGGGCCGCATGAACCATGGATCATAATACCCATGGGTATGGATTTGGGTTATATCCATGACCCTAGAAATGCCACATATAAATACATACTTCATTGCTCAAAATCGCTACCAGTGGATCCTTGGAGTTCATGGTGGTTTTTGGATGCATGAAGATTCTCTCTCAAGTTCATCTTTTGTCCATGGTGTGTTGTGATTCCACTTGAGGCTTCCACACTATTGGGGCTAAGCTCTTAAGGCTAGATACATCAAGACTTCAAGCTCCACCTTAAGGTATGTTATCCTAACTAGATTCTATGACAATTGTATGCTAGTTATAGGTTTAATACCTTGGAAACACCATTGCATGTACAATTAGTGAAAACATAGATCCAATGTATTTAGGGTTGCATGAACACCTTAGGAGTGTTAGAATGCTCAGAACCCATCAGTGGTATCAGAGCCTAGGCTTGTTTTCAATTATACTTGATGCAAACTGATTTTTCGAAGCCAAGAATCTATCAGGACCTGAAACTCGATGAGTTCTGGAGGAAAACTCGACGATTTCATGTATTAGAGCATGAACTCGACGATTTCCATGAAGAACTCGACGAGTTTGTCTTCCAGAATGCATATATTCAAGTTTTTTGGCTGGAATTGGACTAGGAACATTACCATAAGCTGTTTTTGAACCTATAAACTTGTTTTTGATGTGGTAATGATCATTCTAATCCAATTCAAAAGATAATTGTCAAAAGTTTCATGTTTTGTATTAGTTTAATGTTTAGGCTAATTACATGAAAATTGTTTGATTTGAATTGTCAATGTTCATATGAGTTTAATCAAGATTATGAATATTGCTAGATATGATTGTGATAGTTGTTTTCAATCCAAATTAATCTACAATTTATTCATAAAGTGTGTTTTTGTAACTTGTCCTCAAGTTACATGAAAAGTCTCATTAATGAATTTTATTAAAAACATAGGTTATGAACTTGAAAAGTCTTTTCTCCATAAATTGTTTTGTGACCTCCATAACTTGTCCTCAAGTTATGGATTTTCAAGAGTCTCTTCATTAAAAGTTTTAAAAACCTATATTAAACTCATATGTTATGAAATTGAAGAGTTTTGAAAAGTTTCAAAACTTGCCCTCAAGTTTTGGAATTTGGAAAGTCACCCCCTATGTACACTTTAATTCCAAACCCTAGAATTTTAAAAGTTAAAAGTTCAAACTTTATGGACTTCATTAAATTAATTAAAGTGTTTAATTAAAAGAGTTAATAATTCCATAAAGACATGGTTTAAGTTTAATTAAATTAATAGTATAGTTTCATTAATAGATTAAACCACCAAGTATTTTAAATGTTTAAAATACACCCGTATACTATTATTATAATTTTAATTACATAGATATGTATAAGATAAAGTCAGTCTTACCATTAGTAGTCCTCATTCACGAAGCCGGTCTATAAGGGGGGTATAAGGTTACTGCCTATAAAATGGCAGTTTAATGGGTGTCCACGCTCACCCACCGCTTCCTTGACTGGTGGAGGGTCGTTAGCCGAACGGGTAGGAAAGGACTCTAATTCTCCTTTCATTAAAAGTATAATGATAAATACTAAGTAACTAAACACTTATAAATTCTCAATCTTAGTTACTTAGGAAAATGTGAAATGGTGCTAACCCATAAAATTACACTTTGCACCTTTTGTTAAGTCGTTAGTGGAGCGTGTGTGGTTAACCGACACACTAACATGGGACTGACAATGTGTGGAAAAAGGTGACTTAAGTTTTATCATAGATCGGTGGAGCGTGTGTGGTTAACCGGCACATCGATTAGGTGATAAAATTAAGGGTACCAAGTCAATTTGCATGGTTATTCACACCTTGTTTGTGATCCTCGGCATCCCAGTCACAAACTTGAGAGGGCACAATCGAGATTCAAACATGCCATTGAAAGTTCAATGTATCTCAACAGATCTAGGAGTTTCAAATCCAATTAAAACTTAATTATATATTTGTTTTTCATGGTGGAAATTGGTAAATCGTCATTTACCTACCTTCAAATATTCTATAGCTTGGATTACGGCATCCCTCTTCCAAGTTATAAAATAGTTTGTTGGGTCCTAGCCTTAATATTTCATATTGGGTGTTATGTTAAGGACTTTAAATCAACTAAACTTGAATTTCTCCCATTATAGATGTCTTGTTAAGACATCTATGGTCTTCCCAAATCCTTAGAAACAAGCTTTCCAAATGAAGATGATATCCCAAATGGCAATCATGGTGAAAGATCAATCCCTTTGTTGTGCATTAATGGGACTGGAAAATCATGCTTCACTTCCTCCACCTCCTCCTATTATTGTCCCTATCCCACAAGTTCAAATACTAAGTCACTCAATCCCTATTGGCAAGCCGGGAGAGTCGGGTGTCAAAGTCTCGAGGCAGCTGACTGTTGACTTGGTTCTTCAGTCACTCCCTGATGACAGATCATGACATGACCCTTAGTGATCTTACCTATTTGCTTGATAATGCTAAATCAGCAATGATTTGGGGCATTAATAAAGTAAATTAGATTGGAAGATCTACTTCCCGAACTTAGTTGGACATTGACAATGGTGACATTGGAAGTCCAGAAAAGCTTTCTTTTCCCAATGGAAAGGGATCGGCCATGGTCAAGTCACTTGACCTAATGGTAAAGAGAATGGCTAAGTCTGGACAATCAAGTGTACCATTTCCAAAGAGTCCATATGTTTGTATTGCCAAGATAAGGGACATTGGTTGCGAAGCTGCCAATTTTACCTGAAAGATCATAAGGATGGTAAAGTCAAAAAGGGTTTTGACTCTACTTCAGGTAAAATCCACTATCTAACTCTATTAAGTTCTTATTTGGTGATTCTTAATACATGATGTAATGTAATTACATTTTGATGTTTTATAGAATCAAAGAAAATTAAGGAAGCTTAAAGAAATAATAAGTTGATTCTGATCGCGAATAGATGGATTTCGATCGCATGGTTCAGTGATCAGAATTTTGAGCTGCTGCTTAAAGAGTTATGATAGATTGCTTAGGAATAGATAACAACATGGTTTTCATATGTATTTGCATTGTAAGGATAAGTTTTCCGCAAGTTTTAAAATAAAAAAAAAGTTTTGATTTTATTTATTTTAAGTATCCTTACAATGGCATTTGTGAAAAATTGTTGTTTATATGATTCAATTTGATAGCAATATTGGAAAATGAATTTGATTTTTCCATTTGTGGTAGTGTCATAATTTACCAAATAAGGAAAGGTTCTCATCACCCAAGTTTCAGTTGGATAGAAACTTGGAATCATGCAAGTTGTAATGTGTGATGAATGAGAATTTTCATCTCTGGGAAATCAAGACTAAGACCTTGTTCACATGTATGTGTGAATCGAGTGAAGGACTGAAGGATTGGGTACATTTGGTTGTACGCTAATCAGGTTCACCACAAAGGTCAATACGATTATTCGTTATGATTTACTAAAGTTTAGTAAATATGGTTATGCTTACAAGTTTAAGTGTAATTCTGAATCATTAGAAGAGTGACAATGATAGGCAGAACGAATGAGAAGAATCAAATTTGGTAGAAAGATAAAAGTTTCTCCAATCTGAAGAGATGGGAGAGTACTTGTGTATCTTGTTTTATGATTATCTTAGTGATTATGGAACCATATCACAATTGATCCTCTAAGGACACCTTAGTGTATTTGTTGGCTACGCAGAGGAATCGTGAATTGTGGAAATGGTCAAATCAAAAGATAAATCATGCTTCGTTCCAAAATCAAATCTTAGAGTCATACTCCAAGATTGAGCCTTAAGTGACTTAATCTTTAGAAAGTTCATAACACTTGTTAAATGTAAAGTAAGATGTTTCATATTCTTGTACATTTGAGATTGGTAAGTAGTGATGTTTTGGATAAAAACAAAGACCAACTAAGACCAATTCTGAGAAGTGTTTAAGTTGATAAGAATCCGCACTAACTCTTGAATATTTGTTTCGTCAAGGAATGGTTCTTGACAAAAAGAATCTTATATGTCAAGAGGACAGTGGGAGTATTGAGATATTTTCAAGAACTAATCAAGAGTTTTGTTAATCACTAGCCCACGACTTGAGGACTGTAACCTATCGTGTTGACATATTCTTATTTCTGTGTCTATTCCAGTAAAAATTGACTATGCTTGTGAGTTCTATGAGTTCTCAATTGTTTGCATAACAACCTGGAAGCAATGGTAGGCCCTGAGCTGCCAGGTGGCAAGAAATTAAGTTCGGTCCGTATAAGTTTGGATTTGTCACTAACCTTGTCTTATGATTATGGTTATGACAAATCCACATGGATAGGAACGCATACACCATAAAATCTAAGTGTCATAAGGTTTCTCTCCGATTCATGAAAATGATGGTGAGGAAACGCTTTCACTAAGTAGATTTTAGGAAGATAGCAAGTGTAATATTTGCATTCTCAAAGTCGTTAGTGGAGCGCGTGTGGTTAACCGGCACACTAACATAGACTTGTGAGAAATGGAAAAGGTCTAAACAATTGAGACTATGATTACGGCATCCCTTTTCATAGTTCTAAACTTGTTTGGACACACATGTGAGCTATCTAAGGAAAGGTGTATGATTTTGATAAAGTCTTATCAAAGCCTCTCGTATCAGAAATCTGAACTTTGGTAAGAAAGTCAATAAAGTATTGATTTCAAGAAGTCCAGCCGATTTCTAGATACATGTCAGAGCTAGTGGGAGCATAAGTGTTATGCTAATAATCATCATGTTAGTGGGAGCATGATTATTATGTTAAGTCTTGCAAGTTAGCAATGTTAATTATAGAAAACAAAAGTTTCAATTCGCTTTGAAAAGTTGTTTTACTATAATTAAGGGAGATGATTTTATACTTCATTCCAATTCTACAAGTTTAGATTGAGATTTTAATCAACTTTATTCAAGGATATATATGAATGTTATGTTGGAATGGTTCAACATAAGGAAATTCTATATATGTTGCGTTCTCAGAATTTGTTTATGACTACGGCATCCCGCTTCATAGTTCGAATTTTGAGAACATGGCAAATTAAAATTTTATAGCATGAATCGTATCCCATATGCTTCGGGTATAGGATCGATTACATATGTTATAATCTTTATCCATTCTAAATTTTCCAAATGCCTGGGGCATTGAGAGGGGAAAAGGTCTAGTATTGGATATGACTAAAATGATTAAGCAATTGTCGAGGACAATCTAAGGTTTACCAAAGATTGATTGCTAAGGGACAATTGGAAGTATAGAGTTAGGACCATATTGACATATTCTGAAAGGAGGCAACTCTTGTTCAGAAGTGATAGTCAAAATGGGAATATGGAAATGTTTCCATAGGTGGAAGTTATTCTTTGAATCTGTGTAAGATTAGAGTACTTAATGCATTGAAGGATGTTCAAAGGAATATACTTTGAATTTAAGACTTCGTTTCCATGGAATTGCTCTCCATTAGAATACTTTGTAAATGTTTGTTGCCAAGTCTTTGTGACTTTTCTACATAGTCATTGCAAAGGGATCATGGCATATAAGTTTAGAATCTAACAGATTATAGTAAATGGCAAGAGTTTGGTATTCTTACATTTACTATAAGGATTTGGGATTGTGAAATAGAATCATTGGAATTATGTTCAATTGATCTATTTCACAAAGTAAAGATCATAGACAAACATAGTATGCATACTTGGTGTATGGCATGACTATTGTTTGGACAAACATAGTGGGCATGCTTGGAGCATGACATGACTATTGTTTTCAATTCAAGTATAAAGTTGATAAATCGAAACATAAATAATGAGTAATCCATATGGTGCTTAGATAAAAGGTGTTTTTATTTACACTCAAAGTGTTTGGGGCCATATAAGGTTAGTATTATTCTTGTGTTTCACTTTGCATGTTTTGACTTCCAGAATAATTGGGTCATTCTTCCCGAATGACTGAGTTATTCAAACCATCCACAGTCAGTCATATATTGGAAGTAGGTATGAATCAAGACTGTCATGAATTTGGCCTGTACGACTTGTCTAAGGTGCATTAGACATAGCAATGGTTGCTGCAACATTCATGAGTGCTCCTGGAATAAGATTCGAGTATTGGATTAAACCCACGCTCATTTCAATCACTTCATGGATTTTATCACGAGTGAATCATGAGACGATAATATCTTATATTCTTCAAACCAAGAGATATGAGTTGTTGACTATGAGTTGGTTATACATTGATTGTACGTAAACGCATTAGTAACTTGATGTTATAAAACGTGACTTTGTGTATGATTCAACACGTAGTTAGTACAAGCATATGAGTCGAAGTTTATCCATTCCTTTTACCTCATAAGGATCAAAGCGATATCTGTGGGCCTCTCGATGATTTATTGATGACACCCCTAAGTGCATGGCCAAGCCTGGACTGATTTGATTTGTTCAATTAGTCAGTCGTCATAAATCGGAAATCGGGAAACAACAAATGGACAGAGAGAATGATTATAATCCATGTCTCAGTCCATATGATATCTAGAATCGAGGAATATATGATCACTTATCTAATGGACGCGTCATTTGAATTGTTCAGAGTTCGACAGCGGCTTTAAGAGCTACAATTGCTAATCGGGTTATGAAGTCGTGCTTGCAATAATAGTTTTAGACTTATCCAAGTGGGAGACTGTTGGATTAGATGTCTAAGCCCATAACTATTGTTGGTATGTACTTGACCCAAGAGTAGCATGGTCCATTTGGGTTGCATATCATCAGGACAATTTGTTAGGATGGACTTTAGAGAGAAGGTGTTATATATGATTTATTAATATATGATAAGTTATAATATATTAATATGAAATCATATGAGATAATTAGTATTGATCAAGAATTAATTTGGTGATCAAAAGAGACTAATTAAATCTATGGGGACTAATTATGTTAATTAGTTATATTTATATGTGTTGGGCTTATGATCCATGTTGGACCAAGTTTATGGATACATAAAGAGTTGGGCCGCGTGAACCATGGATCATAAGACCCATGGGTATGGATTTGGGTTATATCCATGACCTTAGAAATCCCACATATAAATACATACTTCATTGCTCAAAATCGCTACCAGAGGATCCTTGGAGTTCATGGTGGTTTTTGGATGCATGAAGATTCTCTCTCAAGTTCATCTTTTGTCCATGGTGTGTTGTGATTCCACTTGAGGCTTGCACACTATTGGGGCTAAGCTCTTAAGGCTAGATACATCAAGGCTTCAAGCTCCACCTTAAGGTATGTTATCCTAACTAGATTCTATGACAATTGTATGCTAGTTATAGGTTTAATACCTTGGAAACACCATTGCATGTATAATTAGTGAAAACATAGATCCAAGGTATTTAGGGTTGCATGAACACCTTAGGAATGTTAGAATGCTCAAAACCCATCAATGAGTTCTCCACGAACTCTCGTATATCCCTCCTCAGTATGCTCAAATATCGGCTCACACGTGCCTGCTCAGTGGACACGTGCTCAGGGCAAAACATCGCCCTCTCGTGAAACATCCTCGAAATCTCAGTCACTGACTCTGTCTTCTTCTTGAGAGACAGAAACTCCTGTGCCAATCGTTCCCTCTCCACCGGGGGAACATACTCATCTCAGAACATCTGAAAAAACATCTCCTATGTCACTGCAGCAAGATCTGCAGAGGTAAAGTTGGCTGTCACAAACTTCCACCAGTCCTTCGCTCCCATGCGAAGATGGTTCAGCGCAAACCGAACTCTCAAGTGACATGTGCATGAACATGTGTAAAACCATCCCTTGATATCAGATATCCATCTCATCGCAGCAATCGGATCTTGTGTCCCATCAAACTCTGGTGGCTTCGTGTTGCTGAACTCCCGGAACAACAACGAGTCAACTCCCTGTGGCCTAGCAGCGGCGACAACTGCAGTGGCTGCAACACCAGCAGCCTCAGTGACAGCAGCGTATCGCTCGTCAAATGTCTCAATCAAGGTGGTCTGAATAGACCCAAACATCTCAGGAATCTCCACTCGAATAGCTGCGGCCACCTCCTCGTGAATCATCATGCGAATCTCATCATCACTAGTCCCTCTGCCTCCCTGGTTGTGGCGTGTACCCACCATGATGTCTCTGAAACACAACACAAAAATCATCAGAGACTTGCTCGAGCATACTCACACTCGATCACTCATCCCTACTTGCTCCTTAGTTTCCTAAGGATTCTTACTTGGGTTGCATACAGATCTGGTGCTTTCAGTATTACGGACCCAATACTACCTTCCACACCTGGCCTGTAGTCAGCCCAAGTCCTCCTCCTAGGATTCTAATTCACAAGTACTCTATTTCTCACGAATATCAGACTACTCTCTTAGTAGACCCATCAACACTCATCTAGATATCCCCTCTAGATTATCCCTCGCCTCAGAATTCTCTCTGTAAGTGATCCTGCACACTACTCTCACTCGGCACATACTCAAAGCACATATCAAATAGGAACGACTCCTAAGCTAAGTCGTCACAAATCAGGCAACCCTAGCCTTAAAGTATGAAATGCCTAGCTTATCCTTTAGCATGCATCACTAACATCCCAAAAATATCTCATAACACAATAAGTAAGGGTATTTTGGGAAATCAACTATCGGGCTTTGGCTGATTGTACACACTACTCCTTCTCGATTTCTCTTAAAACTCATTCTCTTTTTAGAAAAATTCATTTCTTTTGAAAATATTTCTCAAATCCTCAGTTTGAGTTCAGTCATACCCGAAGGTGCATCCGAATCCCTCAAACCAAGGCTCTGATACCAACTTGTAACAACGTAAATTTTCAAACCAAAATTTTCATTTTAAAAACACATTTTTATCAATCCAAACATCTCAAAGTGTCATAAGCTCAAATCATCAAACACATATCCAAAAACTGTATATATAACAACTCCAGGATCCTCTCAAAACATGACTCAATCTCTGATGTGTGTACAATCAAGTCGGCGCCTTCCCGTGATCCTGAGAAGTACCTGAAACACATAACACATAACACGGTAAGCACGAAGCTTAGTGAGTTCCCCAAAATACCACTTATATCTAATTAGCCTCTCATGGCTATACTTAGGTAAGACCCTCCAGTCAATGTATCTCAGTGGGACCCTCTCGTCCCACAACTCAGTTGTACCCTCCGGTCCCTCAACTCAGCAACTCAATATAATACACAGCATACATATCACAAAGACAATAACCAGGATATCTCAATACACAGTATATGCACATAAGACCCTCCGATCACACATAGATTACCACTCAAGGTAAGTATAGTGAGAAGACTCACCTCGTAAGAACTCGGATAATCTCGAACTCGAATCACTGGTCTAGCCTCCACCTAACACAACGATAATTATCCCTAATTAATAACGGCTCTCAGTGAAGCTAAAATAACCCTTCTACAACTCACAGAAGCGTAAAATACCATTTTACCCCTCTATGAGCTTAATAGTCCACAAATTGACCAAACCCTAAAAGTCAACGACAGGGAGTACGCTGCGCGGACCAACTCTCTACGCTGGGCGTACTCGGCTGCCATGCAGGCATCGGGGATGCTCGACCCCTACGCTGCGCGTACTGGGATTACGCCCAGCGTACATCCTAGTTTCACTCTTTTCACTCATTTGGTCTTAATCAGTTAAGACCTTGGCTCATATCACAGATCTGGACTCCCTAATAGCTCTTACTCCATAAAGTCAGTGACTTTAAGCTTTTGCATGGCTGATATGGTCACAAACACACAAAACACTCACTCTCTTAACTCAAAAATCTCATATCTCATGCATGGCTTGATTCCAACGACCAAGATTGGATTTTTTATGATATTACACCACTCATTACACTCAAAGGGGGTTGATCATAGTGTCTGCAGCTCAATATCTCATAAAGTCTCCAACTTTTGGGACAAAAACCCTAAAATGCTCTACTATGATACATATAACAAAAGAGTGAGAAAGCTTGAAGCTTTATACCTCTATGTGAAGCTTCCAACACATATATGCTCAGATCCAAAGGCCTGGACTCTCACTCCTTCTCCAAAGCTTCTTCTTCACTTCAAGAACACAAAAAGGCTCTCAAGGGCTCTCAGATGCACTCACGAGCTCACAACCTCTAAGAATGAAGATTTAGGGAAAAAGAGGGTTTGTTGTCTGAGAATGGTGGCCAGGAATGAGGCCATCATATCCTTTATATACGGGACTCACCCTAAGTTAGGGTTTTCACTTTGGACGTAGTACGCCCAGCATACCATCTGGTACGCCGATCGTACTAGGTGGCTTCCGCGTCAAATGCACGCATATGAGTACGCTGAGCGTACACTCACGTACGCCCCGCGTACTCATTCACCACCTTTTCTCTCTAAAGGGCTGAAATGGACAAGTACACAAAAGATCAATGTTTTTAAGGTATACCTGAATTTGGGATGTTACAGAGTGAAAGGCTAAAGATCTTGTGTTCAAGTGCATCTTTATAATAGGATTGAAGAGCAAGAAGGCTTGTAATGAGAAGAAGCTTTGGATCCAGTTTTCTTTCGGTGCTAGCTGTCAATTGGAGGTAAAAAGCTATCTCTTTGATCATTCCTTTTGTTAGATCTCTTTCTAGAGAGTGTTAGGGCTTTATCCCATCTATGTTTTGGTTTGGAGTAGTTGAGTTGGTCATGAGAGTTGAGACTTCGGATATGAGCTATATGAGTCCCTATGAGCCCAAAGATTCGAGCTTTATCAAGCTTTGGGCAAGTCTTCAAGCATAAAGACCTTTATGGAGCTTCTTTTGGCATTTTGAGCCCTATATGCCATGCATGAACGTAAAGCTTGCAACTTTATGATGCTTCACCCATAGGAGGCTAGATTCAGAGTATGAGACCTTATTTCTGTCCAAAAACGTCTGAATGAGAAAATATACTTAATGGACTCGACGAGTTGATGAGACAACTCGACGAGTCGGTTAGGGTTTACCCTGATGGTTTGGGCGCGTTACAAACTCGGCGATTTGACGAGACAACTCGACGAGTTGAAAGGGGTTTTACCCGCCTGTGGAATTAGAGCGGACTCGACGAGTTGATGGGACAACCCGACGAGTAGGTGGGGTTTCCTAGTCTTCTGGACACTGTATGAACTCGGCGAGTTGGCGAGAAACTCGACGAGTTGACTCGGGTTTTCACAATGTACTGAGTTCTGGGAGACACGACGAGTTTATGAGCTATACTCGGCGAGACGGGTCAACATGGGCTGTTGACTCGAGTGTTGACTTATGTTGACTTTAGGGTTTGGTTAAGATAGGGATTATGGGGACCATGGAGGGGTAAAATGGTCTTTTATCCATCCCAAGAGTTAGAGAGAGAAAATAGCTTGGTTTATTTAGAGTTGCGATCGAAGTGCTAATTAGAGATAATTATCATTGTGTTAGGCGGAGGCTCGATCGGTGATTCGTGTACGGGGCTTATTTGCTTGCTTACGAGGTGAGTCTTCTCACTATACTTACCTTGAGTGGTAATTTTGTGTGACTGATGGGTCTTGTGTGCTTATATTGAGTATTGTGATATCCTGCATTATGTCTTTGTGATTTATGTTGTGTATTATTCGGAGCCTACTGAGTTAGGACCGGAGGGTCCACCCGAGTTGTGGGACCGGAGGGTTCCACTGAGACACATTGACCGGAGGGTCTTATTTGAGTATAGCCATGGCTAATGAGTTATCTGTAATATATTTGGGAACTCGTTAATCTTCATGTTTACCGTGTTGTGTGATATGTGTTTCAGGTACTTCTCAGGATCGCGGGAAGGCGCCGGCGTGATTGTACACACGAGATGAAGTTATGTTTTTGAGGATCCTGAATTTTATTCAAACAATTATGAATATGTGTTTTCGATAATTTGACAATTGAAGATTTTGTGAAATGTGTTGATCAGATTTATGTGATCTTAAAATGAAAAATTTCTTTGAAAATTTTACGGTGTTACATAAAACTAAAGATTTTCCGATTAATCCATCTTACGAGTAGTTGAGAAATAAAAAACCAAGATCAAATGTTTCATTATATTTGTTCTGTCAATAATTTAACATATAATTTTATACATATAAAACATGGAACATATGCTTACAATATATAAGACTACGCATATCTACTCGCCTTGCATGAAAAATCAGTTATGTGTATACAATATATTGGAAAGTAAGATTTTACATATGGTTATTTGGTTATTTTGGGTATCCAGTTTTTAAATTTAATTTTTATTATTATAAAATAAATTGATTGGCTATTTAAGACACCAAAATAAATAACGAACCATATAAATTATTGCTAAATATGGTAACAATAAAAAATCATAAATGATAAAGCTTGAAATTTACAAAATATAAAGTTAAGCCAGTGAAATTTTAAATAAAATATGTTCACAATTGATGCCAAAATATTTTTGTAATTGATCTTTTTCAAATCAATGATAGGTATGAAACTCAATTTGATTTTTAAGACCATTATCATTGTATAAGATAATCTTGCTAATATTAATTGTTGTAAAAGCAATATTAAAACCATATATGCTCTACAACTAAACACTCTTAATAATATGTTTCAATTTCTGAATCGATTATGTATTTTGTGAATTAGCTCTATGACAACTAAACACTGTTAATAATATGTTTCAATTCCAGTTCCCTTTATTCAATGGCTTTCTTCCAACCAAACATATCTAAATGTTTTGTAATCAGCCTAGTTGATCCTTCTTAGATAATTTAAAAATAAGTTTTATGGGAAGCTTTGGACGTATGAGATTCAATATAATACATAAGCCTACGGCCACAAATTGATCCTTCTTAGATATTTTAAAAATAAGTTTTATGGGAAGATTTGGACGTGTGAGATTCAATATAATACATAAGCCTACTGACACAAAAGTATTGAGATTTTCTATTTCTCTATCTCAATTACCGAATAAAACAATTAATTTGTATAATATAAAATAATTAGCAAAATTGAAAGACAACATTAAATAAAACGGTTCAAAAAGGAAACAAGCCATGGTGGTAGGGCTCAAGAGGAGATTAGCTTACTTGGAAATTTAGACACCTAGCGATTCACTCATTTATGTGATCGGCCCCATGTACGCCCTTTTCAATAATCCAAAATGTATTAACATTAAATCATCTATATATTTAAATTTAGTGTACATAATTTAATCATCTTGTGACATTTAAGAATAACTATCATTTGCATTTCTTCATTGGTATTATCTTTTTCCACATATATATATATATATATATATATATATATATATATATATATATATATATATATATATATATATATATATATTTTCCCTAATAAATGAAAATAATTTTGCCACATGTCACTCTCTCATTAACTTGGACACATGTCATTTTTTGGTATTTTTGATTAAATGTTTTTTCCATTTGTCATTTTCTCATTTTTTTTATCTTTTCTTAATTAACACATCATATTTACACATCAATTAATAATTGTCTTAATTGAAAATAACCAACAAATTACAATATTATTACTCATATAGTATTTAATATGTTTCTTTTTAAATTTTAAATTTCAAATCTAAAATTTCAAATTCTAATAAATTTTGTTTAAATTTTCATATTTAATTTTTTGTTTTATCAAACCCGTATAACATACGGGGTCTCACACCTAGTCTATATATATATATATATATATATATATATATATATATATATATATATATATATATATATATATAGACATACACACATACACACAGAGATATTCCAATGGTGTTGGTTGATTATGACAGTTAAGGTGAGCAAAACCAAACCGTAAAACGAAAAAAAAATTAAAAATAAACTAACTAACTAACTAACTAACTGATACCCAAAAACTGAAACCGAAAATGAAACTTATGGTTTTGTTTATATTCTTTCAAAAATCGAATATTTTGGTTTGATTTGGTTTTGTAGAATGAGAAAAAAAAAAACAAACAAACCGAATCAATTTTTATAAAGTTTGCTTTGAAAGAAATATTTTATGTGTCTATTTTAAATAAATCCATGTAGTTTCACAAGAAGTTTATGCTTCTTCAATTGATTAAGGTGCTAAGCCTTTTGAGGTAATGTCTTCAGTTAGAAACTTGTTCTCGACGTTTTCATTTTATTTTACTAGTTGGGGGACGCATCCTACATCAATTCCCAGATGAAAGCTCCGTCATTTTCATCATCTATACAAGGGGTTACCCACTTCTCTTTCCTCTTAACTTTTGAGGATCCCACCTCGGCTTATATAAAAAACATTCGCCCCCTCCTCCTCTTATATAGTGATTTATCAAGAGATTGTTAACTAGACCAAGGTTTGGGTTTGGATTCGGTTTAAAACCGAAATCGAACAAAAAAAAACTGAACCACATAAAAACTGAAAAAACCACAACACTAAAAAAATGAACCATTCGGTTTGATGGTTGGAATAACTGCATTTGAGGTTTGCGGTTTGGTTTTGGCCAATAATAAATCTCAAACTACACCATGCTCACCCTTAACGGCAGTGACGACAGTGGTGGTTCACGACAGTAGCCTGACTATGGTTTTAGATCTAAGTTACTACGGTGGTTTTGGTCATTTTCCCTAGTTATGCTTTCACATTTGACGAATGGGACTACAGATCTGGTTTTGATATATAATCAGAGAGTGGCGACAAACAATTTTGACCGAGAGGAGAAGAAGCAATGACAATGGAGATCAAGAGGTGGTCGTAGATCTAGATATGATGAGAGCTTTGTGCTTTGTTAGATCTAGTGTTCTGGCAAAGCAGATTAGATAAGTTTTCTCCTGCTCTGTCAGATCAAGACTTCGAAGTAGAGTGTAGTGTTTTTTGGTATTCCATCGAGGCGACATGTCACACCCCAAAACCGGAACGGCGGAAACGTTCGGGGGTGGATGACTTCATGTATAGTATCACAACTATTGCATCATAGTAATCAAAGTAAACACAACCATTACATTGATTAAGTAAAATGTTTACATCAGTTTGATCCATGTTTATACATTTCAAAAGTATGATAAAAGTAAAAGACGAGACTCTATACGCTCCATCTTCTGAAAACTCCAGGAGGTACCTGTCTACTGATTTCCTGAGAATACAAGCAGTTTTGAAAGAGTATCGGCATAAAGCTGGTGAGTTCATAAGCGATGTTTCATAATGAAAACTTGTTGGTGAGTCTATGAAAATGTTCGTGTGTTTCCAAGAAAATCCATTATTTTCTAACATGAGTATTTGGTTACTGAATCTCGTAATGTATTAGTTGATATGTCTGGTTACCATTGAATATGTTGTGCATTGTTTGTTTTGAATGAGAAACCCCTTTTTGCATGGAAAACCCTGGCTATCACCCGTATGTATAGTAAGTTCAGAAAGTTCTGAAATCTTTAATGTATATATAATAGTTCTATTACTTTATAATAAAACAAATTGAAGTTATTACCATTCATACATTAATCGTATATACTTAGTACCATTTATGAGTTGTTATAACCATACTTGACCATTGGATTGCTTGAACGACGTTCTTCAGGCGTCAGAATCGAAATGACTTTGTCACCCAGGCCTGCCGACCTAACTGTAGCTAACAGTTATGGTGCGGGATTGTCAATCCCGCATAGATCTATACACAAACTCACGTTCTCCCTCCAGGAGACTCTGGTTATAATCTCAGAGCTTTTGTTAGTACTTAAATAAATACGCGAAGAATGCTTACTCATAAAATGCTATACTAATGATTACATGTAGAATAAAATGAATCCATTGAATCTAACTTGCTGTCTATATATCTCATAAACCACTCATTATATAGTTTATATGTCTGGTTGCATTGAATCTATGATTTGTACATTGATATGTTAATTGTTCCATAAACTATACCTATTATAGTTTATATGTTCATTCATGTATTCAATTTATGTTTTACATTGAAAGTTCTGTGATTATTATGAGCACTTCCCTTATGCTCTACAAAATACAAAAGGGACAAAATATCTACATATTTTATGAAAATATAGAAACTGTATGATTGTATCAATTGCATTTGTTTTAAGTTTATTGAAATCCTTTTGTATAAGTTTCACAAAATCATTTATGTTTGGCTTGTATCCCCCCCCTTGAAAACGTTAAAAACACTAAAGACATAGGGGTATGAACTCACGGTTAGTGGTGTGCAAACGTCGAATCAACGAATTGGAATGAAGACCCTCGAGTTCTAGTGTGTGGCACTTAACAGAATCCTAATAACAATTAAATACATATATGTATCTAAATTAGTGATTTCGTTAGATAAAGTGTAGGAAAACACTTGCTTTCGGTTAAGGAATGTTACCGGGACTTGATCGAATCGAGGAAAGTGGGTTTTCAGTCTAAATCACTGCTTAGGGAGTGTGTAAGGCCGTGAACGGGGTTTACGGCCGTGAACAGGGTGTACGACCGTGAACCAGCTCTTGAATGGTGTACGGCCTTTGAAGGTGTACGGCCGTAAACTGGTGTACGGTCAATGAAGATTTGTAGACTTGAAGGGAGTACGGTCGTACACTCAAGAACAAGAGTGCTGGAATCGATGAAAAACATGTTCTAGATGCTCCGAAATGGCCCCCAATGGTGTTTTTCGATGTTTTCCGGAAGAATGAATGTGCTTTAGGGGTGTACGGTCACGAGTCTAGAGAGAGAAAGAGAGGGTGTTCGGCCAGAAAAGTGTAAATGAGGAGTAGGGTCTCGTATTTATAGGGATTTTCGTTGGTCGGTGCTGGGGTCCACCCGACATTGGCCGTAAACGAGTGTACGGTCGTACACAGGTTTACGGCCGTAAACTCACTAAGGGCGGAAATTGTTTGATTTTTCAAGAGATTCAGGTTTTCGTGTGATTGGGTTCTGACTCGCATATATAAATTTAATTATATAAAACTAGATGATTTTCTAAACCAAGAAGTTTGACGGAAAATTAATAAAATTCAAATTTTATTAACGGACATTGATTAATGAAAACGGAAAAAGTTTCGGTTTGTCACATCATCCCCCCGTTAGAGGGGATTTCGTCCCGAAATTCAGACACAGAATACAAATCATGGACTCGGAAATAGATGAGGGTACTCCTGTTTCATTGAATCCTCGCGCTCCCAAGTGAATTCAGGTCCCCGCTTGGCATTCCAGCGAACCTTCACTATCGGGATACGGCTTTGTTTTGTTCGTTTGACTTCCTGGTCCATGATTTCGACTGGTTCTTCCACGAAATGTAAGCTCTTGTCTAGTTCGATCTCATCGAGGCGTATCACAAGTGTCTCATCGGACATACACTTCTTTAGGTTCGACACGTGAAAGACGGGATGTACGTTGCTAAGTTCTCGTGGTAGGCGAAGTTTGTATACTACAGGACCGATCCTAGCAAGGATCTCGAATGGTCCAATGTATCTCGGATTCAGCTTTCCACGCTTTACGAAGCGTATCATGCCTTTCCAGGGTGAGACCTTCAAAAGAACACGGTCACCAACCTGGAATTCCAAGGGTTTTCGTCTCTTATCGGCGTAGCTCTTTTGTCTATCTCTTGAAGCTTTTAATCGTCCCCCGATTTGCACGATCTTTTCAGTACTCTCTCGGATGATTTCTGGGCCTGTGAGAGTGCTATCGGGGACTTGGCCATTGACTAGTTGCGTGTCACCCACCTCAGCCCAACACAGAGGGGATCTGCATTTACGGCCATAGAGGGCTTCGAACGGCGCAGCCTTGATGCTGGTATGGTAGCTGTTGTTATAGGAAAATTCGACCAAGGGCGAATGAGTGTCCCACGACATGCCAAAGTCGATGACGCAGGCTCTCAACATATCTTCCAATGTTTGAATGGTTCTCTCACTCTGCCCATCTGTCTGTGGATGGTAAGCTGTGCTCATATCCAGTTTAGTTCCAAGAGCCTTCTCCACTGATTGCCAAAATCTCGAGGTAAACATGCTATCTCGGTCGGAGATAATGGATGCAGACACACCATGAAGTCGGACTACCTCTCAAATGTAGATTCGTGTCAGTCTCTCCATTTTGAAGTTTTCTTTGATTGGTAGGAAGTGGACGGATTTAGTCAGCCGATCGACAATTACCCAGATGACGTCGTGCCCACTCGGAGACTTGGGCAACTTAGTAATGAAATCCATTGTAATCCTTTCCCACTTCCACTCAGGTATTTCTGGCTGCTGAAGTAGACCTGAGGGCTTTTGATATTCCACCTTCACCTTGGCGCAAGTCAGGCACTTGCCCACGAAGGTAGCGATTTCTGCTTTCATGTTCGGCCACCAATAGAGTTGTTTGAGATCCAGATACATTTTATCTGAACCTAGATGAACAGAGTATCTAGTCTTGTGAGCTTCGTTCATGACAACCTCCCTGAAACCACCCTACGTCGGGGTCCAGATCCGGTTCATGGAATAGTAAACTCCGTCTCCCTTGACCTCTAAGTTCTTTTCCATTCCTCTCAAGGCTTCATCCGACATGTTCTCTGGTTTTAAGGCTTCCAACTAAGCCTCTTTAATTTGAGCGGATAGTTGGGAATGGATGGTCATTGTCAGTGCCTTCACTCTATGACCTGAATACTCTTTTTGTCTGAGGGCATCGGCTACTACATTGGCCTTGCCGGGATAACAGCGTATTTCACACTCGTAATCACTGAGTAGCTCTACCCATCGCCGCTGTCTCATGTTTATCTCTTTCTGATCAAAGATATGATGTAGGCTCTTATGGTCGGTGAAGACAATGCACTTGGTTCCGTAGAGATAATGTCTCCAAATCTTTAACGCAAAGACCACTATCCCAACTCTAGATCGTGAGTTGTGTAATTGACTTCGTGTGTTTTCAACTGCCTCGAGGCATATGCAATAACCTTTCCTCGCTGCATGAGCACACAGTCTAGGCCCTGATTGGATTAATCACAGTAGACAACGAAGTCCTTCGTCCCTTCGCGCAGAGACAAGATAGGTGTGCTGCATAGGGTCTGCTTCAATGTTTGAAATGCAGTGTATTGCTTTTCCCCCCAACTAAAGGTTACACCTTTTTGAGTCAGGGTGGTTAAAGGCTTAGCAATTTTGGAGAAATTTTGGATAAATCTGCGATAGTAGCAAGCGAGACCCAAGAATTGACGGATTTCTGTGGGCGTCTTCGGTGCTGACCAATTCTCTATCGCCTTGATCTTGGAAGGGTCCACGTGTATGCATTCATCGCTAACCACGTGACCAAGGAAGGTTACTTTTCTGATCCAAAATTCGCACTTAGAGAATTTTGCATAGAGCTTCTCCGCCCTTAGAGTTTCTAGCACTAGTCTCAAATGTTGTCTATGATCTTCCTAGCTTCGAGAATAGACAAGTATATCGTCAATGAATACTATCACAAACTTGTCTAGGAAAGGGAGGCACACCCGATTCATTAGATCCATGAATATCGCCGGTGCGTTGTTTTAACCAAAGAGCATTACTACAAACTCGTAGTGTCTATAACGAGTTCGGAATGCTGTCTTGGGAACATCATTCTCATGAACTCGCAACTGATGGTACCCTGGTCTTAGGTCAATTTTTGAGAAGTAACTGGCTCCCTGAAGTTGATCGAAGAGGTCATCGATTCTGGGTAAGGGATAACGGTTCTTGACGGTAAGCTTGTTCAGTTCTCGATAATCTATGCACATCCTGAAGGATCCATCTTTCTTTTTCACGAATAAGATCGGGGCTCCCCAGGTTGAGGAACTTGGTCTTATAAATCCCTTGCTGAGCAGCTCATTGAGCTGGCTGGATAACTCTTGCATTTCTTCCGGCGTTAGACGATATGGGGATTTAGCTACGGGAGTAGCTCTGGGGATTACGTCGATACCGAACTCGACTTGGCGCTCGGGAGGGATTCCAGGAAGATTTTCGGGGAAGACATCAGGAAAGTTGAAGACTTCGGGGATGCTCTCGAGGTCCTTAACTTCCTGCTTCTCATTAACGACATGGGCTAGGAATGCATGGAACTCCTTTCGCAGATATATTTGGGCTTGAATGCAGGAAATGATACGAAGGTTTGAGCTGAGCTTATCGCCGTAAATTACGAGAGCTTCGCCGGAGGGAAGGTTGAGACGGATGGATTTTTCGTAACAAAGGATATCGGCATGATTGGGGCTCAACCAATCCATACCAATGATAACGTCGAAGCTCTTTATGGAAACTGGCATAAGGTCGATGAGGAAGGAATGATCGTTTAGGGTGAGGGTACAGCCTATGAATATGTTGTTAGTACTCTCTTTCTTTCCGTTAGCCATCTCGACGGTGAATGTTTCAGTTAAAGGTTGGGATTTACATTTGAGTAGATGTTTAAATGCATGACTAACAAAGCTTCTCTCCGCACCGGAATCGAAAAGAATGCATGAATTAGAGTTGTCGAGGAGGAACGTACCCGTAACAACTGTGGGATCAACAACTGCCTCCTCCTGGCCCATTGTCAGCACTCTCCCTGTATTGCCAGATGTTGTTGCCTTGGGGTAATTTCTTTTGAAGTACCCAACCTCCCACAGCCATAACAGGCTAGTCCCACGCCTGCTTCAGTAGTCTGGTTGGTCAGTTGAGCTGGGGTCTTGCAGAATCGCGCTGTATGCCCCTTTCTGCCACATTTGCTGCATTGCATTTCTCTACAAACTCCCAAATGATGGAAGTTTCATTTTTTGCACAAAGGTAGGTTTCCAACATTGCGGCTGGCAGTTGTTTGAGTAGTGGGAGCTGCAGCAGGAGTAGTAGCAGCGTGGACTGCCACTGTTTGTTGCTTCTTGGTGGGCTCCTGCGAAGACTGGCCCTTACGTTTGTTCCAAAATTTCTTTTTCCCACCACTCTCCTTTGGTGCTTTGGGAGCGGCTGTTACTTCATCCAGATCAACCTGGTGATCTATCAGGGTGTGCGCCAGACACTTGGCGCTGTCAAATGTGGTAGGCTTAGCAGCCAAAACATTTCCTTATGTTGGGGGCGTCAATCCCCAAATGTATCTTTTGTATTTTCTTGCTTTCCGGGGTGACCATCCCCGGACAGAGAAGAGCCAGATCGCAAAATCTAGTTGTGTAAGCGGCAATGTAGGAACCCTTCATCTTCAGGTTCCAGAGCTCGTGCTCTAACTTCTGCATCTCGCCCCTCGGGCAGTACTCAGCGATCATGAGCTCCTTTAAACTCTCCTAACCCATTGCATTTTCTATCGGCAGGGTTAGGGATTTGACCCGACTATTCCACCAAGTCAACGCTCTGTCAGTGAAGGTGCACGCAACAAACTTCACCTTGTTTGTCTCCTAACACGCGCAAATCTCGAAAATGGATTCGATCTTCTCGAACCATCGAGTTAGGGCAATGACTCCTCCATTGTCGTTGAAGGGTTTGGGTTTCGCGTTCATGAAGTCCTTATAAGAACTCTCCTTCTGGTGTCCTTGGCCTCCACCAAGATTTTAGGGATCTGGTCCACCTCCTGAGCCACCCGATCCACCCGGGTTTATTTGCGCCATCACTGCAGTCACGACGGCTGTAACTGCTGCCTGGAACATGGCAGGATCGAACTGAGGAGGTGGTGGCGGCGGAAGGTCGTTGTTCTTCCTGTTGGGTCTCTTTCTGGGAGGCATCTTTTTCTAAAAATGATTAGGAAGAAAAGGATGGTAAGTCACCTAGATTTTATATCAAGAGATATGAAGCAAGAAATATCTCATCATGATAGATAAAGTGTTCTACTAAGAGATAAACAGAGAATAGTTACTAATGCAAGTAAACTATCGCTAAGAAGAAATATGTAGCAACACTTGGAATGAATCTCTATACTGTATTTGGCTCTATCTAAAATACTCCTATAGTATTTTAAGTTGTATGCTCTGTTCTATCGATATCTTGATGTATATAGCTTGGTAAGTTTTAGGCTTGCTGCAACACCATGATCACTCCCAGACACATGTTGGTCATGTCTCAGATAAATATAGTTGATCAGGCTATATTGATCCCATACATGATTACATAACTATCCAGGTTTAATCGCAGTGTCCAACATCCAAATACTTTTGTTTTGTTCTACTCATGATATTGTTTCAGATATGCATGTATACTTGTATACTTCTTATAAAATACTTACATTTTAAAAATATACTTTAGTTCAGAGCACTTCGACCCCTTAGTGTTTATAGTTGTATACCATGTAAGGTTCGGTATACTTAGTTCACTATAAACAAGAGCTCTGATACCAATCTGTCACACCGCCAAACCGGAACGGCGGAAACGTTCGGGGGTGGATGACTTCATGTATAGTATCACAACCATTGCATCATAGTAATCAAAGTAAACACAACCATTACATTGATTAAGTAAAATGTTTACATCAGTTTGATCCATGTTTATACATTTCAAAAGTATGATAAAAGTAAAAGACGAGACTCTATACGCTCCGTCTTCTCAAAACTCCAGGAGGTACCTGTCTACTGATTTCTTGAGAATACAAGCAGTTTTGAAAGAGTATCAGCATAAAGCTGGTGAGTTCATAAGCGATGTTTCGTAATGAAAACTTGTTGGTGAGTCTATGAAAATGTTCGTGTGTTTCCAAGAAAATCCATTATTTTCTATCATGAGTATTTGGTTACTGAATCTCGTAATGTATTAGTTCATATGTATGGTTACCATTGAATGTGCTGTGCATTGTTTGTTTTGAATGAGAAACCCCTTTTTGCATGGACAACCCTGGCTATCACCCGTATGTATAGTAAGTTCGGAACGTAATGAAATCTTTAATGTATATAATAGTTCTATTACTCTATAATAAAACAAATTGAAGTTATTACCATTCATACATTAATCGTATATACTTAGTACCAAATTTATGAGTTGTTATAACCGTACTTGACCATTGGATTGCCTGAACGACGTTCTTCAGGCGTCGGAATCGAAATGACTTTGTCACCCAGGCCTGCCGGACTAACTGTAGCTAACAATTATGGTGCAGGATTGTCGATCCCGTATAGATCTATACACAAACTCACGTTCTCCCTCCAGGAGACTCTGGTCACAGCTAGGAAATTCCATGTGTAACAACGTGAATTTCCAAAACAATTTTTCATTTTTCAACATAATAAAACTCATATAATATTCTCAAATCTCATGTATCAGATGTTATCATAATAAAACATATCCCAGAATCTCAATACATAATCTCCTGCCAGTGTGTACAAATCATGTCGGCGCCTTCCCGTGATCCTTGCTTGTACCTGAAACACATATCACATAAACGGTAAGCATAAATGCTTAGTGAGTTCCCCAAATACCACATACAACGCATATGCCACTCAAGGCTACAACTCTACTAGACCTTCCAGTCAATGCGTCTCAGGGGACTTCCGTCCCATAGTCTTGGTAGACCTTCCGGTCCCACTTCCCTCACCTTCCGATCTGTATCATCTTGACCTTCCGGGCCATACACTGTTGACCTTCCGGTCCATATCATAATACTCATAACATAACGTAGCACATACATATCATATAACAACATGCATCACATACCCATCATAGCACATAAGACCTTCCTGTCACACATAATTACCACTCTAGGTAACGTATAGTCAGAAGACTCACCTCGTACGATGTTGGATAACCTCTCGTGCTTGATAACCTGACCTAGCCTCCTCCTATCAACATAATAACATCTCTAATCAATACTTTCTCTTGTCCTCGTTTCTAAAGAATGGGTAGAAAACCATTCTACCCCTCCCTGACCTCTCTTGAACCAGCTTGACCAAAACCCTAAGGTCAACTGAAGTCAGCTCTAGTCAACGGTCAAACTTTGACCAAACTCGTCGAGTGCACTCATGTGACTCGGCGAGTCCATGCGTGTCCTCAAAATCCTCATAAATCCTCACTTAACTCGTCGAGCTAACCTTTCACTCGACGGGTTACCACTGGTCACGAATCGCGGGGCAACCCGACTCGACTCGTCGAGTCCCCTTATAGACTCGGCGAGTTCCCTCCATGGCAACACTCAAAAGACCTTATGAGGTCAGATCTGCTTCTCTAACCTATAGATCTGACCTTCCAATACACAATAATCGCATAAAGGTCCAACCTTTACAATCATGCAACACTCATAGGGCTTCTTTTGGTGAAATAGCTTCTAAAATGGCAACCTAGGTTCATATCTCTAAAGGAATAACATAAAAGCAGGATAGATAGGCCTCTCTGCACCTCTTAAGGTCCAGATCTAAGAATAATTCCACCTTGGGACCTCATATGCTTCGAATCCAAGCTAAAGAAGGCATAAGAAAACCGTAGATTCAAGTAGATCACCATATACACGAGAATGAGCATAGATTTATACCTCTAGCAGCCTCTTCTAATCAAATGGTAGTAGATCTGAGCTCCTCAATCTGCCTAGCTTGCCCTCCTTCCTTCTTTCTTGCAAGATCACACTAGAAATGATGAAGATGGCTTCTTTTCTCACTTACAATGCTCTCAGTTTCTCTAGTGCTCTCAAGGGTGAAGGTGACCGCAAATGAGGGCCATAAGATCCCTTAAATAGGGCACAGGCCGAGGATTTAGGGTTTTTGTCCACAGCGCGGACTTGTCGAGTCCACTTTCCGACTCGTCGAGTCTATTCATTAATCCTATTCAGCAGTCGCGATCCTACTCGACGAGTCTAGGCGTCAACTCGTCGAGTCCCTCTTCTTGACTTAAAAATAAATACTCAATTTATGATACTTGGAAATCCGGTTGTTACAATTCTCCCCCACTAGAATCAGACTTCGCCCTCGAAGTCTCGCTCTGCGAACAACTCTGGATACTGCTCCCCCATCTCCATCTCCGGCTCCCAGGTCAGCTCGAACCCTCTCCAATGTTGCCACTGGACCTGAACCAGGGGCACCTCCTTGTTCCTCAGAACCTTGATCTTCCGATCCAAGATCGCGATCGCCCTCTCAATGTAATTCAAACTCGCGTCCACCTGAATATCCTCTAGCGGCACAACCGCCGTCTCATCGGCTATACATTTCCTCAACTCGGATACATGGAAGGTATCATGGATCTGGCTCAACTCCTCGGGTAGCTCCAGACGGTATGCTACCTTACCCACCCTCGCGGTCACCCTGAATGGACCAATGTATCGGGGCCCCAAGTTGCCCCTCTTCCTGAATCGGATCACTCCTTTCCAAGGAGATACCTTTAGGAGTACGAAATCTCCGACCTGGAACTCGAGCTCGGATCGCCGCCTATCCGCATAACTCTTCTGACGGCTCTGGGCTGTCCGTAACCTCTGTCTGACCTGTTGTATCTGCTCAGTCGTCTTAAGCACTATTTCAGTGCTACCCATCACTCGTTTCCCTACTTCTCCCCAGCAGATGGGAGACCGACACCTACTCCGATACAACAACTCGAAGGGAGGCATACCAATACTTGAATGGTGTCTGTTGTTATAGGAGAACTCAGCCAATGGTAAGTACGTGTCCCAACTTCCTCCGAATTCCAACACACATGCTCGAAGCATGTCCTCGAGCGTCTGAATCATCCGCTCACTCTGTCCGTCCGTCTGTGGGTGGTAAGCGATGCTGAAATGCAACCTCGTACCCAACTCCTCATGGAATTTCTTCCAGAATCTGGAAGTGAAACGTACATCTTGGTCTGACACAATCGAGATCGGTACTCCATGACGTGATACCACCTCTCTCACGTACATCTCTGCCAGTCTCTCTGCGGAAGAGCTCTCACTGATAGCAAGGAAGTGAGCGCTCTTTGTCAGCCGAACAACGACCACCCAGATTGCATCGACACCCCTCGCGGTCCTCGGCAATTTGGTGATGAAATCCATAGAAATCTGTTCCCACTTCCACTGGGGAACCTCAAGTGGCTGCAACTTGCCATGCGGACGCTGGTGCTCGGCCTTAACCCTGGGACAGGTCAAGCATCTCTCAACAAACCACGCAACATCCCTCTTCATACAGGGCCACCAATAATCTATTTTCAGGTCCAAATACATCTTAGTGGCCCCGGGATGGATCGAGAACCTCGATCTGTGAGCCTCCTCCATCAGGATGGTACGTTCCCCGCCTGTAAACGGCACCCAAATCCGACCCTAAAAGGTCATAAGCCCTCGGCTATGAGTAACAAACTCAGATATCTGCCCAATCACCCGCTCTCTCTTGCGGTTCTCTGGTCTCACAGCCTCTGCCTGGGCCTCTCGGATGGTATCCAACACCAGAGTCATCACCGTCATCTTCATACAAATATCTCGTATCGGGGCACTCTCCGCCCTACGGCTCAGGGAATCGGCTACAACGTTAGCCTTGCCCGGGTGGTACAGGATCTCGTAGTCATAATCCTTTACCACATCCACCTATCTACTCTGGCGCATGTTCAGGTTGGGCTGATCCATCAAGTACTTCAAACTCTTGTGGTCCGTGTATATGATACACCGAACCCCATACAAATAATGACGCCATATCTTGAGGGCGAACGCCACGGCCCCCAACTCCAAATCGTGGGTGGGATACCTCACTTCGTGAGGCTTCAGCTGCCTCGATGCGTACGTTATCACGTGCCCTCTCTGCATAAGCACCACACCCAACCCCGATATCGATGCGTCACAATACACTGCGAAATCCTCCATTCTATTCGGAAGGGCTAACACCGGGGCTTCGCACAGTCTCTGGCGAAGAGTCTCAAACGAGGTATGCTGCTCTGGACCCCACGTAAAAGCAACGCCCTTCCGGGTCAACCTGGTGAGTGGCACGACAATCTTCGAGAAATCCTTGATAAATCTCCGATAATAGCCGACCAACCCCATAAAACTCCTGATCTCGGTGGGGGATCTTGGCACCTCCCAACTCATCACCGCCTCAATCTTGGCCGGATCGACCAATATCCCATTCTGATTAACGAGATGCCCCAAGAACTAGACCTCTCGTAACCAGAAATCACACTTGGAGAATTTAGCGTAAAGCCTCTCCGATCTCAAAACCCCGAGGATCTCCCTCAAATGCTCCTCATGCTACTCTCGGGATCTCGAATACACCAAAATATCGTCGATGAACATGATCACCGATCGATCCAACATCGGCCTGCACACCCTGTTCATGAGATCCATGAACGCTGCCGGTGCAATGGTGAGCCCAAAAGGCATGACCACGAACTCGTAATGCCCATAACGAGTCCTGAACGCCGTTTTCTGGACATCCTCATCCCGCACTCTCATCTAATGATATCCAGACCTCAAATCTATCTTGGAGAACCAAGACGCTCCCTGTAACTGATCGAACAGATCATCGATCCTTGGTAAGGGGTAACGGTTCTTGCAGTCAACTTGTTCAACTCCCGGTAATCAATGCACATCCGGTGTGAACCATCCTTTATCTTGACAAAAAGGATCAGCGCTCCCCATGGAGAGCTACTCGGTCGAATAAACCCCTTCCCCAGCAGCTCCTGAAGCTGCGAGGATAACTCCTGCATCTCTGGCGGCGCAAGGCGATAAGGCGCCTTGGCGATAGGCGCTGCCCTCGGAACCAAATCGATGCGGAACTCCACCTGCCTCTCGGGAGGCACACCCGGCAACTCCTTGGGAAAAAAATTCAGGAACTCACACACTATCGACACATCATCAACCAAACTCGGCCTCTATGCGGCCACTCGTGTATCCGTCACATAAGCTACAAACCCGCTGCAGCCCCGCTGTAAACTCTGTCTCACTTTGGCAGCCGAACATAATGCTGACCCACATCGGGTACCCTCGCCATATACAGTCAACACTCCCTCACTAGTGTCTCGTATCGTCACCATCTGCCGCTTGCAGTCTATAACCGCCCCAAATCGGCTCAACCAATCCATGCCCACTATAACGCAAATGTCCCCCATCGCAATCGGGACGAGATCTATCGGGAACTCAACACCGAAGATATCGAGTACACATCCTCGAATCACGTCAGTAGCATACACCGCTCGCTCGTCAGCTATGGAAACTCGTAGAGGTCGACTCAATCCCTCTCGTCGAATACTGATGTGCTGACTAAACGCTAACGACACAAATGATCGACTAGCACCCGAGTCAAATAACACCAAAGCAGGTCCAGAACTCACAAGAAAAGTACCTACGCATATCATAATATAAGCACAATATCTTAACTCAACATAAATAAATGAAAGTATACATACCAGCCACGACATTGGGCGCTGCGCGGACCTCCTCTGTTGTCAACTGGAAGGCTCTCCCGCGAGCCTTCGGTGCCTCGGCCTTCACTGGCCGACCCTCAGTAGCTGTTGCAGTGGCAGGGGCAGATCCCTGCGCTGATCCCTGTAACAGCTGTGGGCACTCGACCTTCCGGTGGCCCGTCTGGTTGCAATAAAGGCAAACCATAAATCCCTTGGGGCAGTCCTTGGCTATATGCCCCTCCTTGCTACATTTGTAGCAAGCACCCGCTCGACACACTCCATCATGTCCCTTGCCGCACTTCCCAGAAGTGCGGCCCTTTTGGCCTCCAGATCTCGTATTAGTGGGCTTAGCCCGCTTGGCTGCCGGCTGTACCTGTACCGGTCGCCTGTCCCTCCTCTGAGACTCGGCCTCCTCCCTGGCCTGAGTCTCTAGTTCAATCGCCCTCTTCCGGGCATTTTCCTGGAGCTCAGCAAATGTCCGGTAAGTCGAGTTCGCCACGAACTCCCGAATGTCCCTCCTTAGAATGCTCAAATACCGGCTCATGCATGCCTGCTCAGACGACACGTGCTCAGGGCAAAACAACGCCCTCTCGTGGAACATCCGTGTAATCACAGTCACGGACTTCGTCCCCTGCTTGAGGGACAAGAACTCCTGTGCCAACCGTTCCCTCTCCACCGGGAGAACATACTCATCTCTGAACATGGTGGTGAACCTGTCCCAGGTCACCTCTGAGATCTCTGTAAGAGTGAAGTTTGCCGTCACAAACTTCCATTAATCCTTCGCTCCCAAGCGGAGCTGGTTCAGCGCGAACCGTACCCTCAGATGCTCTGGACACGAACAGGTGTAGAAGCATCCCTCAATATCAGAAATCCATCTCATCGCAACAATCGGGTCTTGCATCCCATCAAACTCTGGTGGCGTCGTGTTGCTGAATTCCCGGAACAGCAACGAGTCACCCCCCTGAGGTCTAGCAGCAGCAGCAGCTGCCGTAGCTGCAGTAGCTGCAACCTCAGTAACCGCGGCGTACCGCTCATCGAATGTCTCAGTCAACGTGGTCTTAATAGACCCAAACATCTCTGGTATCTCTACTCGGATAGCTGCAGCTACCTCATCGTGGATCATCTGACGAAGTTCCTCGTCACTCACGCCGCTGGTCTCTGGTCTGTGGCGTGTCCCAACCATGATGTCTCTGAAATACGACATAAAAATATCAGAGACTCACTCGAGTATACTCGCACTTGATAACTCAACCCTACTTGTTCCCTAGTACCCTAAGGATTCTTACTTGGACTGCGCACTGATCCAGTGTTTTCAATAGTACGGGACCTATACTACCTTCCACACTGCATCAGCATTCATTCCAAGTCCTCCTCCTAGGATCCTAGATCACAAGTACTCTACATCTTGCTAAGCATAGGCTACCCTTTGGTAGACTTCTCATAAGCTCCTCACTGCTACCTACTCACTCTCGAAGCATCTCATAGCAGTAGTAATTTCCTAGGCTAAGGCATCACAAATCAGGCCACTCTAGTCCTAATAGGAATACCTAGCCTACTCTAGCATGCATAACATATCATATCATATCCCATAACACGTAATGTAATGGTATTTTGGGAAATCTCCATTCGGGCGCTGGCTGATCGTACACACTGCTTCTTACCACCTCCCTCACATTCCTTTACTTTTTAGAAAAATTGTTTCTTTTATGAAAAACTTTCTCAAATCCTCAGTTTGAGTTCAAATACACCCGAAGGTGCATCCGAATCCCTCAAACCAAGGCTCTGATACCAATTTGTAACAACGTGAATTTCCAAAACAATTTTTCATTTTTCAACATAATAAAACTCATATAATATTCTCAAATCTCATGTATCAGATGTTATCATAATAAAACATATCCCATAATCTCAATACATAATCTCCTGCCAGTGTGTATAAATCATGTCGGTGCCTTCCCGCGATCCTCGCTGGTACCTGAAACACATATCACATAAACGGTAAGCATAAATTCCTAGTGAGTTCCCCAAAATACCACATACAATGCATACGCCACTCAAGGCTACAACTCTACTAGACCTTCCGGTCAATGCGTCTCAGGGGACTTCCGTCTCATAGTCCTGGTAGACCTTCCGGTCCCACTTCCCTAACCTTCCGGTCCGTATCATCTTGACCCTCCGGCCCATACACTGTTGACCTTCCGATCCATATCATAATACTCATAACATAACATAGCACATACATATCATATAACAGCATGCATCACATACCCATCATAGCACACAAGACCTTCCGGTCACACATAATTACCACTCTAGGTAACGTATAGTGAGAAGACTCACCTCGTATGATGTCACACATAATTACCACTCAAATCAATACTCTCTCTTGTCCTCATTTCTAAAGAATGGGTAGAAGACCATTCTACCCCTCCCTGACCTCTCTTGAACCAGCTTGACCAAAACCCTAAGGTCAACTGAAGTCAGCTCTAGTAAACGGTCAAACTTTTACCAAACTCGTCGAGTGCACTCGTATGACTCGGCGAGTCCATGCGTGTCCTCATAATCCTCACTCGACTCGTCGAGCTAAGCTTTGACTCGACGGGTTACCACTGGTCATGAATCACGGGGCAACCCGTCTCGACTCGTCGAGTCCCCTTATGGACTCGGCGAGTTCCCTCCATGGAAACACTCAAAAGACCTTATGAGGTCAAATCTGCTTCTCTAACCTGTAGATCTGACCTTCCAATACACAATAATCGCGTAAAGGTCCAACCTTTACACTCATGCAACACTCATAGGGCTTCTTTTGGTGAAATAGCTTCTAAAATGGCAACCTAGGTTCATATCTCCAAAGGAATAGCATAAAGCAGGATAGATAGGACTCTCTGGACCTCTTAAGGTCCAGATCTAAGAAGAATTCCACCTTGGGACCTAATATGCTTCGAATCTAAGCTAAAGAAGGCATAAGAAAACCCTAGATTCAAGTATATCACCATATACACGAGAATGAGCATAGATTTATACCTCTAGCAGCCTCTTCTATCAAATGGTAGTAGATCTCAGCTCCTCAATCTGCCTAGCTTGCCCTCCTTCCTTCTTTCTTGCAAGATCACACTAGAAATGATGAATATGGCTTCTTTTCTCACTCACAATGCTCTCAGTTTCTCTGGTGCTCTCAAGGGTGAAGGTGGCCGCAAATGAGGGCCATAAGATCCCTTAAATAGGGCACAGACCCGAGGATTTAGGGTTTCTGTCCACAGCGCGGACTCGCCGAGTCCACTCTCCGACTCGCCGAGTCCATTCATTGATCCTAGTCAGCAGTCGCGATCATACTTAACGAGTCTAGGCGTCAACTCGTCGAGTCCCTCTTCTTGACTCAAATATAACTACTCAATTTATGATACCTGGAAATCCGGCTGTTACACCATGTTTTTGTAAACATTAACAAAAGTAACATTTGTGGCTAAAACTTGAAAGTATGCATGATGTTTATTCAATGACAAAAAAATTCCATCAAACACTCTATACAAACACTTCAAATGGTAAACAAAAGATTGGAAACCCTAAAAATCCCGGTTTAAGTCCATTATGGACTAGGATTTCCTTATTGGGCCTAATAGACCAATAAGCTTCCAATTTGACTATTTTGGGCTTAGGACCCTTAAATGGGCCCTAATTGGACCCACTTTCATGAAACTTAACATTTTTGGCCATAATGGACCCCAAATGAATTGGTTTACCTTAATGGGCCTTGTTGGGCCATAACAAATCTAATAAATCCTAATGGGCCACAAATCCATTCTTTTATGCAATATTGGGCCGTAAACCCTCCTAAGGGTCCAATGGGCCGAAAACCATCAAGTTGGGCTTCATATTATCGGACTCAAGCACTAAAGGACCAAACCACTTCTCTCCTTTCTCCCTCTCAGCCCAACATATATAAAAAAAAGAGAATAATGGTGATAATAATGCCTTGACACCTCATTTTATTTAAGGGATAATTAGGAGATTACACACCATGTATCCATACAATCTCACATTCCCATGCATCCATCACTTCACTTCTTTCTCTCCTCTCCCCTCTCTTTTTCTTCTTCGGCCGAGAGCAAGAAGAAAACACACACACACCCCTTCAAACTTCCTTCAAACTCTCTCAAGTTTTCAAGAACAACTCCTTCTTTATTTCCTCAAAATTTCGAGATTTAGAGTGTTTCCAAGGGGATTTTTCACCACAATCACTATTATTGGTAAGTTATTATCAAAAACCAACACCTTTTTTCATTTTAACACCAAGAACTCCTTCTTACATAGTTTTATTCCATGATCACACCTTAGAAGCTCCATAAGCTCGAGATCCACATCAAGGTGTTGCTTGGACCAAAAATCTTCTTCACATCTTCTTCAAAACCGAAACAACTAAGCAAGGTGAGTTCATACCCCCTTTTTTTCGATTTTTACTTGTTTTTGGGGGAGAATACAAGTATTATGTGACGATCTATGTGTGTTTGCATGTTATATGTGATTTCTTTAGTTGTTGGTTGTGATAATATGTAATACTTGAGATATTTCGAGATTTATAGCAAAAAGGGTGAAAGAATCATAAACAAGAACATAATAAACAACATACATCATAGATCTAAGGATTCTTAAGTTTAATAAGTGAAAAACAAAGCCAAAGAACTTTACAAGAGACATTTTTGCAAAAATAACAAAGATTGGGTGTAAATTGATAATTATCGGTTTTATGAGGGTTATAAGGTATTTATTTGTATAAAAGCTGATTTTTCTGAAAATAATACTTTTCAAAGGGTCAAAAACATAAGTTTTAGCTTATTGGGCTTTAAATTGGGCCTCACGAGTTTTTGGGCCCAAGGTTGCGAAAAAAAATGAAGTTTTGAGGGTATGAAATGGAAAACTTGACAAACTATGAGTCTAAAACGTAAATAAACTATTTCAGGGGTTGAAAATGATTTTATTACCAAAGTGGACTAAAAATGCAAAGTTTTTGATTTTGGGGTCAAAATTGTAAAACTTACGGAAATTGGGCCAAAAATGTAAAATTGTTACAAATAAAGGCTGGAAATGACAAATGCAATAGTTTTGGACTGAAATTACTATTCAAATAAAGTTTGGGTGGAAAATGTCAAGAAAAATGGTTTAAGGGCCAAAAATGTAAATTTTCATAAAAAAAGGGACTAAAAGTGCCATTTTTATAGAAAAAAGGGGCCACAATGGTCAATCTAAATGTTTTTGGGCTAAATAAACAATTATAAATGTTTGGGTTAAAAATATAAAGTTTATAACGCATGGCTTTAAAAATATATGAATATATAACGAAAGCTTCGTTATAAATCAAACGTTAAGATATCTTTTTTTAACATTGCAAATAAACATTTAGTCTACAACAAATACCAACAATACGAACTTAAAATCGATAAAACATAAGCGATTTAGTGGTTGGGCTCAAATACCTTCTATTCGTGCTATTGGGCCTTTGTGGCCCAATATCATGACTATTGGGCCTAATATAGTTACACATGTTTATTGGGCCTCAGGTGACCCAATTACATGCCTAATGGACCCTCAATGGCTTTTACATGCTATTAGGCCGAAGTGGCCCATTTGCATTGCTAGTAAGGTCCAAATAGATCATATACGCGATGGGCTAACATGTCCGTCGCATACTCGACAGCCAATAATAACATACGTGTTTAGTGGGCCTCCGTAGTCCTCATCTCTTCGTCTGTTAGACTTACCTTATAATCAAGTGAACATAAATCGGGTTGTGAAACAATGTTATTCAATTTCATTTGGATTTAGTGAGTAATAACGGGTAACACCAATAAGTTTCGGTCGTAGTCTGTTGTAACATCCCAAAATTTAGAAGTATGATTGAAGGACTTAAGTGTAAATTGAAGAAGGTACTCGACGAGTAGGTATGCTTACTCGTCCATTCGGAGCGGGTTCTAGTCGCGAGTTAAGTGACCAACTCGCCGATTCGACAGCTGGACTCGACGAGTTGGTGCTGAAAAGAGAAAACCCTAATCTTAAGGGTTGCACCCTATTTAAAGGACCTTATGTCCTCCCTTCAGCCTCCTTATTGCCCTTGAGAGTCAGTAAACCCTAAAAATCGTGTGAGCTTCCATTGTTAAGAGATTTAAGCTTTGGAGGAGGAATATTGAGAAAGGAGCTTGAAGATCAAGAGGCTAGCATCAAGGAATTTGTGTAGATCCAGAATCTACTTCAGCTTGGGCACATTTTGGAGGTAACAAGCTGTTACCTTGACTCTATTGCATTTATATCTATTCAAGAATGAGCTTTGGGGCCATTTTGGCATGTTAGGGACCTATTCCGGGTTAGGGGCTAGATCTGAGGTTGCTACTTCAGATCTAGACTTGTCTTGGTCCAGAAACCCACAAAGTACCAGCCCTTGGTTTGTTGGTGAAGCATCCTTGTCTTACACCTTAGCCCTAGACTGATTTGGGCCTATAGCTCTTTGTTTCCACGTAAAGTTTGCAACTTTATGTGAGAGTTATGCCCTAGAAGAGTGGATCTATAGTTTGGAGCCCCTGCATGACTCCAAAAACCTCTGTATGAATAAAGGACTGAAGAGACTCGACGAGTCAGTTGGGTGGACTCGGCGAGTCATATGAAGATAGGCATGAACTCGACGAGTTGGAGGAACAACTCGGCAAGTCTGTTGAAGATTGTCGTGGAATCGGCGAGTTTGTTCTTGGACTCGGCGAGTCAGGATGCAAAACCCCAACCTCTTCTGGTTAAGACTCAGATCAGTGAGTTCAGTGGTGACTCAGTGAGTTGGACATGATAGGACTCAGAGATTATTGAACTCGACGAGTCATGGGGTGACTCGGCGAGTCGACTCATGATATGGGAGTTCTCTAAGTTTAGGAACTCGGTGAGTCAGCGGGTTGACTCGGCTAGTAGGGTCAATCAGGAAGGTTGACTTTGGCTAGGACTTTGACTTTGACCAGTTTGACCTTCAAGGGTATTATGGTAATTTGGATATTTATGTCAATAGATCATTGATAGCCATAGGTGTTGGAGTTTGGGGCAGTACTTCGGGATTGTGATTTCGTGGTTCTGTTCGGCAGTTGCAAGGTGAGTTATCCTCACTATACCCAAGGGTCTAAGGAACCAAGGCCGTCCCTTTGTTTTGTTATTTGAGATAGTTACTGCTGTGATATGTTAGTTGGCATCCTGGTAGATAGGATGGTTATATGATGGTATGCTCTGTTAGATAAGTATCCTGGTAGATAGGATGGTTATATGATGGTATGCTCTGTTAGATCAGTATCCTGGTAGATAGGATGGTTATATGATGGTATGCTCTGTTAGATCAGTATCCTGGTAGATACGATGGCTATATGATGGTATGCTCTGTTAGATCGGTATTCTGGTAGATTGGACGTGGCTATGCTTAGTGACCTGTAGTTGGTGTGACTGTCTGTATGCTAGTAGAATATTACCTGTTATATGTGCACGTGTTGAGCAGTAGTAGAGGGTATTCCATCCCGGTAGGTTGATAGGGCCCTAGTATGTTGTCTTGTATACTGTTATATGATTATTTGTTAGGTGCACATGTTTGCTAGTATGTGGGCATTCCAACCCGATGGTTGTGGGACAGGAGTATTCCATCCCGGTAGGATGATTGGACTCATTGTAGGTGGGCATTCCAACCTGATGGTTGAGGGCCTGGGGTATTCCATCCCGAGGGATGATTGGACCCATAGTAGGTGGGCATTCGAACCTGATGGTTGAGGGCCTGGGGTATTTCATCCCGAGGGATGATTGGACCCATAGTAGTTATTTGTATGTATAGGTGTGTGGGCATTCCAATCCGATGGTTGTGGGCCGAGAGTATTCCATCCCGAGGATGATTGGACTCGTAATATGTTGGCATTCCAACCCGATGGTTGAGGGCCTGGGGTATTCCAACCTGATGGTTGATTGGACCCATAGTATGCTGTTCATTGCTGTATTTGTATGGTTATGTGTGTACGGGTATTTTGGGGGAACTCACTAAGCTTTCGAGCTTACGGTTTCAGTTTATTGTTTCAGGTACATCATGTGATCGTGGCAAGGCAAAGGCGTGATCGTACCGCTCCTCATATTTCATGATTTTGTGATTTGGTTCTGGGGATACTCTGATGTTTAAACTATTTTGAAAACATGTTGTAATAACCTAATGGTTTTTGAATGGGTTAAAATGTTTTAAATTGGCTTGAATTTTATGGGTGTTACATCTGTAGTCATAATCAAAGTCTCCTGGAGGGAGAGCGAAAAGTTTGTGTATAGATCTATACGGGGGTGACTCCCACACACCTATGCTGTTCGCTATAGTTAGACTCGGCCGGTCTAGGGTGACAATCTTAATTCAATATCGGCATTCGCTAGAATGACAAGACAGACGAATTAGTCATTATTATGCATGGTTATAACGAATCACATAGAGATCCAATACCATCTAAGTAATCATGGGAAATCATATTCATTCGTTGTGACGATACAATAATACAAGACGACCATACCATTTATATCGGAAAACATCGGGTTTTCCGGGGGAACAACATTATTCACTTTTACTTTCAATAACTATAATACAAGAATTTATTATGAGAAACATATCACTTTTACATGTTTTGAAATCATTCACGCATATACTTATGGATCATCACACCTATTTCGTAAACAATTGTCGTTTCAGAAAATATCGGATTTTCTGGGTTTTACAAACAATACAAAACATTTTCACATCAACCCTGCTTATGAACTCACCAACATTATATATGTTGACCGTTTTCAAAATAACTTGTATTCTCAGGTAACAGATAAGCTGAAGAAATTACCAAATGTGTTAGGATGTTATGTTTTGTGACTCTCAAACAATTTATGCTATGGATATGTAATATTTAGACAATGTACTTGATGTGAACAATGACGGTTGTAATGTATTAATGCATGGTGATGTTTATGTTATGTTTCATGTATATTCATTGTGATGATATTTCAATTTAAGTCACACGAGCCCTCGGACGTTTCCGCCGTCTGGTTCGGGGGTGTGACAATTATTTTTCTCACATGTGCATAAATAATCAGCCAAAGACTTATTCTCAACGAACAGTCGTCATGACCATGCAAAAGACCCGGAAGACCAAGTCAAGTAACGTCTATAAGTTGATATTGGACGATCCCGGAATTCTCGGAGTTCTTGTTATTGGCTTTACACTATAAAAATAACTTATATTCATCACACTACACACGACATATAGTAGAACAACAACACCTGTACTTATATTCCATACATTTTATCTGTAATCAACATTTTCAATCAATAAAATTATCGAGGGAGGTGATCATTATCACCTCCCAAGGTTTTATGCCGCAGATCCTAGCAAGGATCAAGGGCTTTCGTTGTAAACAACTTGTGTCACTTTGATCAACATTTTATACTTGCATTATTCTGAACATCATAACCTCTCGTACACTTTGGTCGATTCTTGCTTGTTCATTTTTTGACCCAAACAATTTGGCGCCCACCGTGGGTCCGTGGTGTTCAAAATCCTTCGAAAAATCATGTCTACACAATCAACCATGTCCTCTTCCTCAATTCCTCCCATTTCTTCCAAAAACCTTCCACCTCCTCCTGCCGGAGCTCCCAAGAAAGCCTCAAAAGCACCGAAGAAAAACATTTTTCCAGTCGTTACCCCAGGACTCTAGGATCCTCCTGTGCTGATTTCCAACAATGAAATCTTCGCTATGATGAAGAGAATGCAACGACAAGTTGCCCAGCAACATGAGGATAATAGAACAATTCTTAAGGAAGTGGAGAGAGTGAGGACAGAAATCCACGAACCTCACGAAGCAGCACCCTCGATGTAACGTCCAAAAAAATACGGTCCAAAAATTTCATTTTTAATTATTAATAAAACCATAGTTATCAAAACATGAGTCAAAGTATTTTAAAACATTATTATCAGAGTTTACAAATCAAAACATCAGAGTAAACATCCCAGGCTAAACATCATGGTGTGTGCAATGAAGTCATCCCAAGCTCTTCTCCTTGCAATTGGAGGTACATTGAAACCAAAACTGAAAACCGTAGGCACGAAGCTTAGTGAGTTACCCAACCTACCACATACCATACACATAATCGCATATACTGGGCCCCGCCCCTACATCGGGCCCCGCACGACATTAGTAAGTGTCCAACATCAGGCCCCGCCTGGCATCGAGCCCCGCTCGAGATACATATCTGTTTCTTCCAAGCCCCGCATGTCTCTGGGTCCCGCCCGTTATACACATACAAACAATATCATATAATCATACTAGCACATAAAGAATCATACACAATTCTACATGCTCCAGTCCTAACACCTCGCCTATCATGGGCCCCACCCCTACTCCGCTAATGAAGATATACAGAACCCCGTCCACACCCAGCTAGTGATGAGATACGGGACCCCGCCCACACTCACCTCCCTACCAGGCACATACGAGTATCACAAAGACAACAAGTATAACTAAACATGCACACTTTCCTCGGGCACCGCCCGACATCAGACCGTATCCAGAAACATACATATAAATATTCCTCGGGCCACGTCCGACATTGGACCGTAATCCGGAAACATACAATACAGACACATGCAAGAATCACGAAGACATCAAGCATACCAACATTCCTCGGGCACCGCCCGTCATCGTACCGTAATCCGGAACATACAATCATACATGCATACATATACGGGCCGACATTGGTGCCTTAGACCCGTTCACACAAGGGGAAACTCACCTCACAAAGCTGAATCTCATGGATAATCCTCTGCCTGCTAGCTGGTAGATCCCCGATCCGCTGATCTCTCGACTACCCAAGCTACCATTACCAAAATAACATTTAGTCCAAAAACCAATAATCCTCCTTAGGATAAAACGACCATTTTAACCCGATCTACTTTGGTCCATGCCTAAAGCCCAAAACCATAACATGAAAGGCCCAATACTAGATAGACTTCCTAAGCCCACTAATGGCCCGCCAATGGGCCAATTTTCTAAATTGGGCCCAATCCCATATGGGCCTTTCCCAAAAGTCCAACGATTTCTGGTCCAATAATAATAATTCTCCGATGGCCCAAGGACCAAGCTCATTGGGCCCACTAAGGTCCAAAACCATTGGGCCCACCAAGGACCAATACAACATCTTGGCCCAACAGGACATGTCCAAATAAAAGTCCAAAACTCTAAGAAATTTCTGACCAAAAAGCCCAATCATGAAAAACTCCAATCCAAGTCCAAGCCCAACATGAAAAAGCCCAAAAAGCCCACTGTGAACCGAACGTTGGGCGTTCCCCTGTGGAACGATGGGCATTTGTTACTTGACCGTTGATCGGGAATCTACGTCGGAACGCATGGCGTTGCCAAGGTGAATGCGCCGTGTTCTCGACCAGGGACCAAAAACCACATTTATGTATTAATACTTTAAGTCCAAAGCTCAAATCTTCAAAATAGCTTCCTATCAGAGTCTTAATCCATAAAGTCCTTGAATTGGCACCTTTACATGGCCCAAAAGTACCCAAACCACCATTCAAGCTTCCAATCCATAAACCAAGACCAAAAACCTTTGCATGGTTGGTCCTCAACCATAAAGTTACCATTTTTATGACACTAACAAGTCGGAAACGTGAGGATCTTCAATCCTAGGCTCTTGGAGTAGCTCAAACTCCCAAAGAGCATCCATACGATTATCAGAAACCCAATCCAAGCCCTAATCTAGATCTTAAGCTATAAGATAGCAAGATAGAAACTTTATACATTTTGAGGCTTGCAAATGAGCTGGAGAACTTGGATCCAAAAGCTCTTCCTTGATCAATGAGACTCCAAGGTGTTCACTCTTCTTCAAGAACTCCAAAATACACTCAAGGATGGTCTTCCAAGCTCACACACTCATAATTAGGGTTACGGTTTCGAAAAGAGGCTTAAGGTTCAGTGGGGGCTGAGAGAATGAAGAGCCTTGGGTCTTAAGTTGTTTAAATAGTGCACACTTAGGGTTTTGAGTGCAGACGACGAATGCGATGCGTTCCCCCTGGAACGCCCCGCGTTCGTCTTGGTCTCCGCATCAAATTCGTGCACTGAACGCTGAGCGTTCAAGATATGAACACCCCGCGTTCGAGCCTTGCGTCCAACAACCATCTATCAATTAAGGTCCCAGGCTTGAAAAACTTACATACCTATTTGATTAAAGATTGTGCATGCCATCTTAATCTTATAATTCCCGAGATGTTACAAATCTCACCCACTTAAACTAGACTTCGTCCTCGAAGTCTGCTGCCACAAATCCCCTTGTATACCGCTCACATGCCGCTTCGACAGGTCACGCTACCTTGTATCAGATGTCACCCCCACAAGGTGAAGCCTTAGGAGCACTATGACCTTGATAAAAACTTGGGTACTTAACTCCCACCAACAACCGAAGATTCCACACATAAGACAATATTTCTGAGATAACCGAACCCAAACCGAAATTCCAACCGGAAGAAAAACAAGCCTTAAACTCCCGTAAAACCACCTCTGCCTATCCGAAACCTGAAATCTATAGTGATCTGTCTCCCTGACAGACTGCCCACGCTGAAATATTATCATGCCAGACCCTCATCGAATGACTGGCCAACCAAAATGCTTTCGACCCTGAATATCTGGTTGCAACCCACGAGAACAAAACTACTAACCATAACTAGCTGTAAAATACTTACACCCGAAAGAAGGCTCAGATAATCCTTCGAGTAGAGGATTCATCCCTGTCACGGTTAGACTTAGACAAGAGTTGCGCAACAGGGTCAAATCAATTACTTTGATATTATTTAATCCCGCTGCAAGTGTCTTAGCACTTTTGATCTACAAGCTACTTCCACACACACAGGAATCCTCACATCGCTACTGCCCGAACATCTCGCTGCCTCCTATACACTGTCTGAATGAGCCGAGACCTCCTAGGTCCCAACTTATCTACCAACTATCTGGAATAGCAAATTCCCACCCGGTTGCTGAGCCAATGAACACTCTCTTAGTCGCTCGTCGCGATTTCCGAAGAAAACTTCGACTATCAAAACTGCTCTATCCACATTGCCACTCTTGCCTCTATAAATCGTGGGATCCCCGGTCCCATACCTTGACCCAACGGTCTCTGATAGGTCCCACCTACATAGCTATAAGCACACGGGCCTCACCCACGAGTCCCACCCAAACCATATCATGGAGCGGCCTTGCCCACAGGTCCCACCTATCAAGGGCCACACAGGCCCAGCTCCACCTCGAATCCCAACGAACTATCATTTCCTGATTCCGATTCTGCTGTGGCCTTTCCACGATCTTACGAACTAACCCACCCTATCCTAACTTATCTGAATGAATATGTTAATGCTACGACTCATTCCGTAGTCTAACAACACTTTCCCACACTCTAACCGCACGAAAAATGCTACGACTGCCCCGCAGTCGTACTATACTTTCCATGCTATCTGGTCGCTGGTGAATGCTACGGTTATCCGACAGTCTTACAACACTTCCCACGCTAACTCAACCATTAACCATAATTTTACCGCTGATTACCATTCCGAACACGTCCAAAATCGAGCAGTCACGCGGTCTAGCATCCTGACTGAACTCGCGTGACATGAAATCCTAACCTGATTCCCCAACATCAACTATCAAACACCAAGAAGACGCGAACCCAATGTTGGGAAGTTTCCCAAACTACCAAATCACACACTCCTCGATCCAAACAGCCACTTGGGCCGTCTTCCTCCCCAACAGGAATGCGAACTCATCCTAGTTTCGCATCTACTTCTGTTCCTGAATACCTAAACGATTCTCCCCCACTTTGATTCAACTAATATCTTACAGTACACAAGACTGGAAGGATTCCCAATCCTTCTTACCATCCAATGATCAATCTGCTAGATACCAACGCTTACCACTGTTAGTGTTCCAGAACTAACCAGCGCTAAAGCATTACAACTCTTGAAGACTAACGGAACACCTCTTGAGCTCCAATTACACTTGCTACAGCTACCGCATCCTTGGAACCCACTATATAAGGAGACGATCTCGAACCACTACCCTAAGTTTCATGGTATGCATATGACATATTACCCAAACATAAGAAGAAAATATAACTCCAAGATACACTTACTCATACCGATGCAGGACAATAACAATAAAATCATAAGTAAAAACTGATAAGAAAGTAAAAGATACACACCTGCAACATCGGAATCCGCTCATGCCTCCTTTGTGGTCAGCTGGAAAGCCTTGCTCCTCGCCGCAGGCGCCTCTGCCCGGCCCTGACGGTCGTCGGTGATCCTCAATGTCACAGGGGCAGGTGCTATCACCTGTCCCACTGCAGCCAAACTCGGACATTGAGACTTCTTTTGGCCCCGCTGACTGCAATAAAAGCAGATCAGGTCTGATCCCTAGGTGGTGGCAGAAGTCCAATCGATGCTATAATGACCGATCCGGCCGCACTTGAAGCAGCCAAAATCACCACCACTGCCACTCCTACACGCACCCTCGTGTGCCCTGCCGCACTTGCCACAACGGCTACGGTCCTGTCGACCCATCAATCTAGAATCTGATACCTTGGGCCTCTTACCCGATCCTGCGGATGTCTGAACCTCATCTGGCGTCCTCTTCCTCTCTGCCTCCAAGTCGATCACCCACTCCCTGGCTCCACCAATCATATCCTCCAGCATCTTGCAGCTCGACTGACTCACAAATTTCCTGATGTCACTCCTCAGCATTTCATGGTACCAAGCCTTCTTCATCTCCTCGCCTGCCACGAACTGCAGAACAAGAAGGGCACTCTCCCTGAACTTAGCGGTGATCTCAGCCACCGTCTCTATAGTCTGCTGGAGGCCCTGGAACTCCCGTGCAAGTTGTTACACCTCAATCACTGGTGAAAACTCGACCCTGAACCTGGCCGAGAAGTCACTCCATGTCATCGCATCAATAACAACATCATCTCCAATAGCATGTCTGAGCTCCTCTCACCAATCACGTGCTCCGTCCTTTAGAAGACAGGAAGCGAGTCGGACCTTGTTCCCCTCCCCCCCGGGATACCGGCTAGTACAAAAAGAGTTGGCGACATCTGCCAACCACCTGCTGTTAGAAATGGGGTCCCTAGTCCCATGATATTTTGGAGCTCCACAAGCTTTGAACTCCCTGAATGTCAACGTGCGCGCCCCCATCATGGCCGCCATCTCGGTGTGGAATGCACCCAACCTCTCGTCCAAAATCTCCAAAATACCCTACTTAACCGTACCGAAGATCACAGGAGTCTGTTCCATGATACTGCGTGTAACCTCAGCTGAAATAAACTCTCTCATCTGCTCATCGAGCTGTCCGGCTCCTGAGCCCGAGCCTGATCCCTTACCGGCACCTGAACTGCCAACTAGTCTAGTATATAGTGTCACCATGCTGCAACATATCATAACAACCATCCGAATACTCTCACACACACACACTACAAGTTTCCTGGTTTTATCTCATCCCTCATTGCCTCGAGTACGGATCCTCTGCTTTCAGTAGTACGGGCCCATTCTACCTTCCACATCTATCCGTACTTTCCTCAAGAATTTCCTTGACTCCACCAAGTCCCTTTCACTACCACTGCTCCCAGCACTAATCTCATCCTAGGCTTGCCTTAGGGTAACCCCTGACCCACTCTCCGCCATTAGCTGCATAAGAAGTCCCTGCTATCTCTCCCTAACTATCTCGCGAATACCATTACATATCACTAAGACCAGATAATTCTTCGAATGAGAGGTCTCTCCCTACAACGGTTAGACTCAAACAAGAGCTGCGAAATAGGGTTAAACCTAACCTTCTGAAATTATTTAGTCCTTATAATATGTAACTTAACATATTCGTTTACTAGTTAGTTAAAGATAACTACAACTCCTAAAAGCACAAAGCAAGCAGCATTCGAGCATTGAGTAACCAAAACCAAGAATATCCTAATCAGGCCATCATATTACTGACTAATCAGTACTAGTATACAGCTCATAAGCTCATACAGTAGGCATACAAGGCGTCCGTCCTAGATCCTTATCCCTAATCTAGGATGCAGTTCTCACAGTCATATCATAGCATAACAAACATGTATGGGTAATTTGGGAGAACTTACTTGAGCTCGGCTGATTGCATTCACCACACCCTTTTTGCTTTTCAAAATCCTTTTATAAAAACAGTTTTCTTTTCTTTTTGAATTTTTTCTTACCAAGTCCTCATTTTGAGTCCAGACACACCCAAGAGTATGTCTGAATCCCTCAAGCCAAGGCTCTGATACCAACTTGTAACGTCCAAAAAAATACGGTCCAAAAATTTCGTTTTTAATCATTAATAAAACCATAGTTATCAAACCATTCCATCAAAACATGAGTCAAAGTATTTCAAAAAATTATTATTAGAGTTTCAAATCAAAACATCAGAGTAAACATCCCAGGCTAAACATCATGGTGTGTGCAATGCAGTCATCCCGAGCTCTTCTCCTTGCAGTTGGAGGTACCTGAAACCAAAACTAAAAACCGTAAGCACGAAGCTTAGTGAGTTCCCCAACCTACCACATACCATACACATAATCACATATACTGGGCCCTCACTCCTTCATCGGACCCCGCCTGGCATCGGCATCAGGCCCCGCCTGGCATCGAGCCCCGCTAGGGATACATATATGTTTCTTCCAGGCCCCGCCTGTCTCTGGGCCCCGCCCGCTATACACATACAAATAATAACATATAATCATACTAGCACATAAAGAATCATACACAGTACTACATGCTCCAGCCCAAAGGCCTCGCCTATCATGGGCCCCGCCCCTACTTTGCTAATGATGAGATATGGAACCCCGTCCACGCTCAGCTAGTGATGAGATACGGGAGCCCACCCACACTCACCTCCCTACCAGGGACATACGAGTATCACAAAGACAACAGATCGTAGTCCGGAAACAAACATATAAACATTCCTCGGGCACCGCCCGACATCAGACCGTATCCGGAAACATATATATAAACATTCCTCGGGCTCCACCCGGCATCAGACCATAATCCGAAAACATACAATACAGATACATGCAGGAATCACGAAGATATCAAGCATACCAACATTCCTCGGGCACCGCCCGTCATCGTACCGTAATCCGGAACATACAATCTTACATGCATACATATACGGGCCGACATTGGTGCCTTAGACCCGTTCACACAAAGCGAAACTCACCTCGTAAAGCTGAATCTCACGGATAATCCTCTGCCTGATAGATGATAGATCCTCAATTTGCTGATCTCTCGACTCCCCGAGCTACCATTACCAAAATAACACTTAGTCTAAAAACCAATAATCCTCCTTAGGATAAAATGACCATTTTAACCCTGATCTACTTTGGTCCATGCGTAAAGCCCAAAACCATAACATGAAAGGCCCAATACTATATAGACTTCCCAAGCCCACTAATGGCCTGCCAATGGCCCAATTTTCTAAATTGGGCCCAACCCAATATGGACCTTTCCCAAAAGTCCAATGATTTCTGGTCCAATAATAATAATTCTCCGATGGCCCAAGGACCCAGCCCATTGGGCCCACTAAGGTCCAAAACCAATGGGCCCACCATGGCCCAATATAACATCTTCGCCCAACAAGACATGTCCAAATAAAAGTCCAAAACTCTAAGAACTTTCAGACCAGAAAGCCCAATCACGCAAAACTCCAATCAAAGTCCAAGCCCAACATGAACAAGCCCAAAAAGCCCACCGAGAATCGAACGTTGGGCGTTCCCCTATGGAACGCTGGGCGTTTGTTACTTGACCATTGATCGTGACTCTACGTCGGAACGCACGGTGTTCCCAAGGTGCACGTTCCGCGTTCCCGACCAGGAACCAAAAACCACATTTATGTCTTAATACTTTAAGTCCAAACCTCAAATCTTCAAAATAGGTTCCTATCAGAGTCTTAATCCATAAAGTCCTTGACTTGGCACCTTTACATGGCCAAAAAGAACCCAAACCACCCTTAAAACTTCCAATCCATAACACAAAGACCCAAAACCTTTGCATGGTTGGTCCTCAACCATGAAGTTACCATTTTTATGACTCTAGCGAGTCAGACACATGAGGATCTTCAATCCTAGGCTCTTGGAGTAGCTCACACTCCCAAAGAGCATCCATATGATCATAAGAAACCCAATCCAAGCCCTAATCTAGATCTTAAGTTATAAGATAGCAAGATAGAAACTTTATGCCTTCTGAGGTTTGCAAATGAGCTGGAGAACCTGGATGCAAAAGCTCTTCCTTGTTCAATGAGACTCCACGGTGGTCACTCTTAGTCAAGAACTCCAAAATACACTCAATTATGGTCTTCCAAGCTCACACACTCACAATTAGGGTTACGGTTTCGAAAAGAGGCTTAGGGTATAGTGGGGGCTGAGAGAATGAAGAGCCTTGGGTCTTAAGTTGTTTAAATAGTGCACACTTAGGGTTTTGAGTGTAGATGGAGAACGCGCTGAGTTCCCCCTGGAACGCCCCACATTCATCTTGGTCTCCGCGTCAAATTTGTGCGCTGAATGCTGAGCGTTGAAGATATGAACGCCCCGCGTTCGAGCCTTGCCTGCCACACCCATCTAACAATTAAGGTCCTAGGCTTGAAAAACTTCCATACCTATTTGATTCAAGCTTGTGCATGCCATTTGAATCTTATAATTCCTGAGATGTTACACTCGATCTTCCAGACCAAGCACCTGGACTTCAACAACACGGGATCCTCAACGATTCGCCGCGAGATAGGATCCTCAACACCGACCTCTGTTCCCGCTTGGGGCGCGACTCCGAGAGACCAAACACATATGAAATAAAGTACGAACCAAGATCCGCTATAAAGTCCCAAGCACTAGCGAACTTTGTGGCTGACTTTAGTTATGATCTAAGAGTTGAAGTGGAAATAGAAGCCAAACAACTTCTATAAGAAGAAAACATGGGAAGATGGACGCTGATCATAGATGGAGCATCAAACCAAAGAGGACTACCTTGGGGATCATACTAAAATCGCCACATGGGGACATCCTACCTCAAGCAATTAGTTGTGAGTTAAATGCAACCAACAACGAAGCAGAATACGAGACACTAATCATGGGACTACAACTAGCCAAAGATCTTCAAATCAAGGATCTTCAGGTATTCATCGATTCTTTATTATTAACTAACCATATTTATGGATCCTAAGCAGTAAAAGGAGAGAAGTTAGCACTATATCTCCAGATCCTCAAAAACCTGGCCTTAGAATTCGAAACATTTAGCCTAAACCAGGTTCCTAGAGAAGTTAATACCGAAGCAGATGCTTTAGCCAATCTAGGATCCTCTCTAAGGATCCCACCCGAAACTAGGATCCCGATCACCCACCTGTTGATCCATGCAATCGAGGATCCTGCCAAGAGACTGAAGGATCCCGATGATCATGTGGAAAATACTAACGTCGTTGGAATCGAAGATCCTTATTCAACACCTCCATGTCAGGATAATAACATCCAGGATCCCTCTCCAACCTCAGGATCCTGGATCCAACCCATTATGGAATACCTTCAGAATGGCACGATCCCTAAAGAAGAAAAAATTGAAAGGGCATTCTGAACAAGGATCTCATGGTTTGTTATAATCCAAGGTAAGTTATACAAAAAATCCATGGCAGGTATATACCTTAGATGTTTAGAAGAACATGAAGTTGCAGAAGTCCTAAGAGATATACATCAATAAGACTGCGGCCACCACACTCCAAAGGGTTGAGGACAGGATACTACTGGCCAACCATGACGAAATATTCCTTCTTTCATGCTCAGAAATGTGATGCTTCTCAGAGACATAACAACATCATGCATCAACCAGCAGAACCTCTACATCTTATCATTTCCCCTTGGACATTCATGAAATGGGGAATTGATATAGTGGATAAATTGCCAGCAGCCCCTAGAGGAAAGGTCTTCATGCTAGTGATGACTTACTACTTCTCAAAATGGATAGAAGCCGAAGCTTTCATCCTGGTAATAGACAAAGAAGTAGTTTCCTTCATCAAACGTAACATTTTGACTAGGTTTGGGATCCCTGCCGAAATTATATGCGACAATGGATCCCAGTTCATAAGCAAAAGGACAAGAGAATTTTGCACAATTTGGGGAATCAAGATGGTAATGTCCACTCCTGTCCAACCGCAAGCCAACGGTCAAGCATAATACAACAACAAACTCATAGTTAACAACTTGAAGAAAAGGATGGATGAGAAGAAAGGATTATGGGAAGAAGAACTTCCTTTCGTATTGTGGGTAGATAGGACCACTTCCAAGGTAGCTATGGGCCAAACCCCATACTCATTAGTGTTTCGAATGAAAGCAATGATTCCCACTGAAGTGGTGATACGTACTTCAAAACCAAGAGGAAAACAACAGGATCATGGCCTAGGATCTTAATATTGTAGATAAACTCAGGGATCTTGCAAAGATCCGCATTGCTGCTCATCAACAGAGGATCACCAAGGCATACAACAAAAATGTAGGAGTCAGAAGGTTCCAAACAGGGGACTTGCTAATAAGGAAAAGTTTCCAAAATACCAAGGATCCTAATGCATGTAAACTGGCACCCAAATGGGAAGGACCATATCTCATAGATGATAAAGTAAGAAAGGGGGCATATTAGCTGGTTACCCTCGATGGAAATGTCCTTCCAAGATCCTGGAATGCCATACATCTTAAAGTTTATTTCATGTTAGTAGGACTAGTCATTTACAAACACACTCAAGGTATGCATATACCCTCTATTTTTATTACTTTTTATTCTCTTCAAATACCATTACTAACTTTGGCATCGGAGGGGCGTTAGGTAGGCTAACGCCCACCCCTAGCTAATGTTTGTTGCACGCAGGAACTCAAGGATCCTAACATTCAAGGATCCTGACACTTAAGGATCATGTCCTATAAGGATCTTGACTGATAAATATTCAAGGATATTGATAAACAAGGATCCTGACGTTCTGAAGACTCTGGCATAAAAGAGTTTCACAACTGCAAACATCCTACTATTCATGTTGAATCAAGGAAGTGACCCTCTTATACTTGTTATCCGAAGTTATCTCTTTCTTCCGCAACCTCAAGCGAAGATGTCATCCGCAACAACCTTATCCGCAACTACGACTAGTTATTTTGTTTCTTTAACTTACACGATATTGTCCAGTGTGCCTTGCATGGACACTTTATTAGAATTTTAGTAGTTGTTTATTCACCATGTACGTTCTTGAGACTCTATAAATAGAGTTCTCTTATTCTGAACGAAATACAACTCTTATCTCTCATTTTACATCTCTAATCTCCATTTGTATTACTCTCTCTATTCTTACCTTCAAAGATCTTTCTAAACGTACACTCATATATTAAGATCGAACTCTCAAACTCTCCTTCGGAGCAAGTCCATGTGACTTCATTCACTTTAAGATGATCACATATACTGACTCGGTTTGAATGCGAACCTTGTTAAGAATCAGCTTCGTGTTTACTTGATATATAACTTGTTGTCATTTCCATTTCCTTTACTTTTAGCACTTACATTTCCGCAACTAACATCTCTAACAATCCTAAGTTCTTATTATTATTGAGCTTTATGATCCTTTGTTATTAACTTCATTCCGCAATATATAACTTGTACTAACGTTTGTTCAAGTGTTTCTTAAACTTTTTTCTCTCAACAATTGGTATCAGAGCCAAAGTGGTTGATTTTTAAACAAAACTCTGATTTTGAAGAACCTTCTATACCACTAAAGCTCGGTTTCTTAAAACAAAAAAAAAACAAAGGAAATATGGCACAAGCTTTATCACTCAACGTTTCCAACAGTGTTGGTGGTTCCAATCGATCCCCAATACTTATTACTAGTGAATATCATCACTGGTCTCAAAGGATGGAGAGGTATATAAAAAGACTCGGTAGAGATGTGTGGAGATTCGTGGAAGAAAGACCCCATGTTCCAGTTCTCACACCTGTTCAAGACGATGGTGCTCAAGCCAGACGTTGAGGAGCTCAAGCAGCAATGAATCTGCCCAAAAAAGATGATCTTGATAAAATGGAAAGTGATGTTGTTTCCTTTTATGAAATATCATGCAGAGTTGCTGCTGACAACTTCGATGTTATCATTAATTGAAAATCAGCCAAAGAAATCTGGGATGTTCTCAAGAACTTGTATGAAGGTTCTCAGCAAGCTCAAGATTAGAAGCTTACCACCACACTCAACGAGTTCAACAACTTCAAAGCTCAAGCTGGTGAAAGTCTTGAAGATTATTTTAAAAGATTCAACTTAATGTCACAAAGTTGTCAAATGTTGGCACCGTCCGAAGTAATCATGAAACAAATATGCAGTTTCTCAATGGTCCCGGTAAACACTCGACTACTGCAAAAATTATAGTCCTAGGAGATAGGAAGATTCATATACTCTCTCTTTTCAAGTTACATGGTGAACTTCAGGCACAAGAATCAACAGTGCTAAAAGACTGTGCAAACTTCGGAGGACCATTCTCTCTCATAGCTCAAACCCCTCACAACAAAGACATCCAACCTTACTATCCCTCGTATGACAATCCAAAGCAGTCATACGAAGCCGATTCAGAAATGACGACGAAGAAGAATTCCAAAATGCTATTGCCATAGTTAGCCAACAGTTAAACAGACTACCACCCTCATCTTTTCGTAAAAATCAACAGTATACTAAACCGCCCTTCAACCGCAATTTTAACTCGAACAACAATTATTCTCGATATCCCAAAAATCCTCACCAGTCTCTGCAACCTCAGAATACTCATCAATCCAAGGAGGGATCGCAGTCTGTCAAACCTACTGACTCCGGTACCTCAACCGAAGACAAGAATGTTATTATCATTTGTCACAAATGCAACAAAGAAAACCATTTTGCCAAATACTGTAAAGCCAATATGGTAAAGGATAGAGCATTCTATCTTTGAATGGCTCAAGAGATAGAGGAAAGGGAGAAGGCAAGGGCATATGTGGCCCAAGTCAAGAGCGATCATCAAGTTTGGTCCTCTGGAGATGAAGATCAAGATTTCAACAACATCAAGGGCAAGGGAAAATTTTGCATGATGGAAACTGCTGATGAGGATGGTTCAACAAAGCTGGAGAAAAACTACTACTACATGGAAAAAGATGGAACTCTCATCCTCGTTGAACAGGTAAAACTCATGATCCAATCTAATAACTACAACATGCATTATTGTCAACCTTTTTTAAAAGACCTTAATGACACTTGTGCTGCCGTTCTTTCGGACTATAACAAGGCCTTAGATGAGAAGAACAAAGCATCCCAGGAAATGTTTCATGTAAGAGGATGATTAGAAGATACGAGAATCATGGTTGCCATGTTGGAAAAAGACTTAGTATTAGAAAAGGATGCCAAAATGTTGTGTGAAACTCAGTTAGGAATAGCTTTGAATCAAAGGGATCTAGCCCAAAAGGAAAATGTATAGTTAAATCTTTTAATTGAAATTTTTTTTAATGAAAGTGAAGATATTGAAAATCTTGTGAATAATGGAAGCATAGATAACACATATAATTAGGGTTGGTCCAATGGGTATTCCACCGCAATGGACTCATCACCCCGATTCAACAAAGACCGTCCCTATGTCCCTCAGGATCGAGAGTTTCATTTCCCAGTCAATGACAAAACATTCCCCGAGGACATTAGAACCCACTTCGGTAGACTCCATAATATGTGCAATAATTGTGTCATCGAGGAAATTCTTCCTGAAACCTCAGATCACTTTGGTGATCAAATACCCATCATTGGCACACTTTATCCCAACTCTCAGACATCTTCAGTTGTTGATGAAGAGATTCTTATGGAAGGACCGGATGAAACTGTAAAGTTGACACCTTTGTCCTTAGACCGCAGTCCCGTTCTCTGCAGTCTTGGACCGCAGTCCTCAACACTCTCCTCCATAAATTGTTAAACTACAGAACCATCGTTGAGTTACTCCGCGGTAGTCCAATCTTCCTTACCGTAGACCACAGTCAAGAGCACAGTGACTGTTCAACCAATTCTTTATGAATTTCCCATAGAAAACTTTGAATACGGTCATTGTTCTATGAGTCCTGAGTCCTCTAGTTCAGATGACTCAATCCCTCGTTGAACATGACTGACTGCGGTTCACCAAAAACAGTCAAGCAAAACTAGCTTTCAAAGAGGAACTTAAATCTCATGATAAAAAAGAAACAAATCTTTTTCCAAAAAAAACAAGACAAAGTTTCAATCCAAAAGAGTCTTGAAAAACCTGTTATATCAAATCAGTTTTCAAAAAACACTTCAGTCAAGAATTTAGACAAAGAGGAATGTACAGTTCCAAGTCTTTTCAAAGGTATCATTTTCAAATCTATTCCTTGGACGACCCCAAATGGAAATGGATTTTACCAACTCCAAAACCTTTTAAGGCACATCAGTTTGTCAATAGAACACAAACTAGGAGGAATTCACGTGCTCACACTTTTTCAAATCCCAAGGGCACCACAGTCAGAACTCACTCTTGGACTTGTCATAAGACTCACACTACACCCTCCGGACCATTGGCCAAATACAGTGTCTGGATGAATGAGAAAAATCTTACTTTTGGATTTTATCATCAGAAAAGGTCATATTAAGGTCAACCTCGTAATTCTCCAAAACCTCATAACACTCCAAAAGTTCAAAAACACCCAGGTCTAGGTCTCAAGGTTGATACGAAACTTGTCCCTACGGTCCCTGCTCATGCATCTATGAAGAATAACTCACATGTAACCCCGGGCTCCAAACTAGTTTGGGTGCCTAAACTAACCGTGTAATTTTTCAGGCAATGTGCAAGGAGGAACAAGAAGATGAGTGGTTGATTGATAGTGCATGCTCCTTTCACATGACTGGAAGGCTAGAATACCATTGGGATTTCAGGCCTATCTGTAATGATGGAAATGCCACATTCGGCAAAAATGCGAATGGAATAATCAGTGGTTACGGTGTGTTAACAACAGGGAACTTCTCAATACAAAAGGTTGCTCAGGTAGAAGGCCTCAAACATAATCTCATCAGTGTAGGCCAACTATGCAAAGCAGGCTATCAGGTTGAGTTTGATCATGATCACTGCTACATTATGACAAGTGACAGAAGCACCTGTTTGATCAAATCTAAGTTCGAAGGGACAATGTATCCTTTGGATGTCTCATTGATCATTGGGAAACCGCAGTTGTGCTTTCTATCCAAAGCAGCATCCGAAGTCAGTTGGTTGTGGCATCGCAAGCTGGCTTATCTGAACTTTCCGTATAGCAACAACCTTGTCACCGGAGAACTCGTCTGAGGTCTCCCCATCCTTAAGTACAACAACAATACACTCTGCCCAGCCTGTGAGTGTGGTAAACAATCAAAAGGAAGCTATCCACTGGTGATTGATTCATCAATTTCCGAACCCTTAGAAATCTTGCACATTGATCTCTGTGGTCCATCTACCATAGGTAGTCTCCATCACAAGAAGTACATACCGGTTATAGTTGATGACTTCACTCGTTTCACTTGGGTCTTCTTCCTGAGGCTCAAATCTGAAACACCACAGGTTCTGATCAACTTCGTTAAAGAGATTAAACTTCAAATCAAGTTACCAGTGTGACGAATCCGAAGTGACAATGGAACCGAGTTTACGAATCATCTCTTGAATAGTTTCTTGGTTTCCAAAGACATCAGTCACAACTTCTCAGCTCCCTACACACCGCAGAAAAATGGAGTTGTAGAGCGAAGAAACCGTACTCTGGTCGAAGCAGCCAGATCTATGCTAAACTTTTCAAACCTTCCTCTCTACCTCTAGGCCGAAGCGGTGTCAACCACATGCTTTGTTCAGAACCGAAACATTGTTTGCAAGCGTCTTAACAAAACTCCTTATGAGGGCCTGAACAACCGCAAACCAAATGTCAGATTCTTTCACATATTTGGGTGTAGATGCTTTATGATCAACAACAAGGATCAGCTCAACAAATTTGCACCGAAGTCAGACGAAAGAATTTTTCTCGGCTACTCAACAAACAAAGTGGCTTACATGGTTCTCATCAGACGTACGAGGCTGATAGTCGAAAGCTTCGGTGTTAAATTCGATGACTATTATGTCCACAACACTTCTCCCTCATATGAAACAAAGTTCATCATGGAAAGTGATATTCCAGTCTCCTCGGGTCCTCTTAACATATTTGAAGTTAACTATGATGACCTTTTCGACCCCTTAGAGACTGCTCATCTCTCTAAAATTCTTGTGTCTCCGATTGCTAAAATTCTTGTGTCTCCGGTTGCTAAACAGCAAGATTTATCATTGAACACTTCCACCTCGTCGGTTGAGGGGGAAAGCTCAACTCCGGTTCAAGCAACAACCATCGAGGTTCCAGTGCTTGAAGAAGCAGCTCCGACATCTACTCACAGAGTCACCGTCCCATCAAATTTACTCACAGAGTCACCGTCCAACTATGGTTCAAGAAACAACCATCGAGGTTCCTATGCTTGAAGAAGCAGCTCCGACATCTACTCGCAGAGTCACCGTCCCATCAAATGTCTCCTCAGACTCTGGCGATGAAGAAATAGATAATATTGACACAAGAACTGACTTAAGGATTATCACTCACTCACCAATCCAGGGGGAACCATCTCAGGTTTAGGGGGAACACCCGTCCGCAATCCAGGGGGAACCTCAAAAAATGCTGATCAAAATCCTTCAGTCCAAGACACTTCTGCGGGCTGTTCACAAGTCGAGGGGGAACTGCTTTCCCCAACCGCAAAATCTCTTGATATCGAAGACATTCCCTCCTCCGCAGCTGCTGATCACCTTCAACCTCGTCTGCACGTCTGGACAAAGGACCACCCACCGGGTCAAATCATTGGTAACCCATCAGCAGCTGTACAAACTCGATCTTCTAATGAACTAACAGACCACTGCCACTATGCATCCTTCAGTAGAGCCTCGATCCATTAATGAATCTCTCCTAGAGCCTGACTGGATCATCGCCATGCAAGACAAACTAGCCGAATTTGAAAGAAACAAAGTTTGGAAGCTGGTTCCGAAACCGAAAGGTCACACTATTGTTGGAACAAGATGGGTGTTCAAAAAAAACTTGATAAATCGGGTGCGGTCATGCGAAACAAAGCAAGATTAGTTGTTATGGGGTATAGTCAACTGGAAGGTGTTGACTATGATGAAACTTATGCCCCTGTAGCCAGGATAGAAGCCATACGCATCTTCTTAGCATATGCGGCACAAAAAAATATCATAGTACATCAAATGGATGTAAAAAGTGCCTTCCGAAATGGTGAACTGAAAGAAGAGGTTTACTTACAACAACATCCAGGCTTCGAAAATCAAGATTTCCCAGATTATTGTTTCAAGCTTGAGAAAGCAGTCAATGGTCTTAAGCAAGCTCCAAGGGCATGTTACGAGACTCTCTCTATGTTTCTTGTCACGTCCGGATACAAAGAAGGTGTGATTGATCCCACATTGTTTAGAAAGACAAACGATAATCACCTTATGCTTGTCCAAATCTATGTGGATGATATCATATTTGGTTCAACAGATCAAGGTATGGTGGATGAATTTGCAAAGCTCATGACTAACATGTTCCAAATGAGCATGAATAGAGAGATCAATTTCTTTCTAGGACTACAAGTGAAGAAAGTCCCTCAAGGGATATTCATCCATCAGGAAAAGTATACCTCTGAAATGCTGAAGAAATACGTAATGGACAATTGTTCCTCACCCAAGGTTCCTATGGCCTTTGGATATAAGATTTCTGCTGATCCTTCCGAAGAATCAGTTGATCACAAGACTTATAGAGGAATGATTGGTTCCTTGACGTACCTCACCGTAAGCAGACCAGGCATTGTCTTCGCAACATGATTATGTGCTAGGTACCAAGCCGATCCCAAAGTATCACACTTGACCGTAGTCAAGCAAATCTTCAGATACCTCAAGGGAAGCAAAGCCCTAGGCCTCTGGTACCCCGCATGAAATGATTTCATCCTTCATGCCATCACCGATGCGGATCATGCCAGATGCAGATTGGATAGAAAGAGTACTTTTGGTGGTTGTCAATTTCTTAGAGGAAGATTGGTCAGCTGGTCTTCAAGAAAACAAAATTGTGTTTCTTTGTCTACCGCAGAAGTTGAGTATGTAATCGCAGCCAGCTGTTGTTCTCAAGTCTTATGGATGAAAACTCAACTGATAGACTACGGATAAAGAATGCTGCGGATACCGATTTACTATGACTCAGAGAGTGCCATTGCGATTTCTCACAATCCCATTCATCACTCAAAGATGAAGGACATTGAACTTCGATATCACTTCCATATTCTCTAAGGTAACATCGAACTAATTTTTGTCAATACTCACGAAGAGATTGAGGATGTGTTTACAAAGGCACTTGATTCAACAAAACTCAAACGTTTTCTGAAAATGTTAGGGATGATGAATCCGGACCCATAATTCTTCTTGAATTGATAGGTACCGCAGACCACCTCTGGTCTCCATTGCGGTCCTAGAGTAATATATCTATAATACATGGTTTCAATATACTTTATATACTGTAACTATATATCATACTTAGATTCCTTGGGTCTTTATTGTTTGTTGTTTCTGATCTTTTATCAAGTGTTCCATTCAGATCATGCTACCGCAGTAATGTTGTCTCCTACCGCAGTCATTAAACAATCCGCAGTCACATTGAATGAATCCTCAACCATTTCATAAATCCACTGATAATATTGTGTGCTATTTAATGATCTTCATTAAATAAAGAAAAACATTCTCAAACAAAAAAAATTCGTTTTGTAGCATACAACGTTTCAGTTTCTTTCAAAATCACCTTTATCATGTCAGACCCATTTTAAAAAAACTAAGAAATAAATTGTTTTTCCCATAAAAGAAATCTTTTAAGAAATCTTTTACCTTTTCCTGTCACATCTCCTAGCCCCAAAATGTCTAATCCGTTTCCACTTCCCCATTACCCAATGGATTTGTAGCCCCATCCTTCCACACGATCTTCAAACGTGTGATAATAATCTGACATTCATTAAATGTCCTATTTCTTTTCTTTTAAATTAAAAAAAACAAACAAATCTTTTCGATTAAGTTTTGAATGGCTGATAATGGCTTAAACCCAAGGGTTTTTACCATTAACAGTTGTTAATAAATTAATTTGCATAACTTTTGACATCCGATACTATAAAAACCCTTTTTCCCTCCCAAGAAAGCTTTACGCTTTCTGAACTCTAAGACGATCTTTCTTCTTCTTCATCTTCTTGCACTCAACTTTTCTGCAAGTTCTTCAAACTATTTCAAAATGGTGAAATCCAGTATCTCGAAAAAACAATCCAAAGCTTCTAGGTCAGTGCAGCCAACCGGTTCTGAATCAACCACAAGAAATCAATCATCAACGATAGCCTCAAGCAATTTTAGGGCTATTTTTGAAGATCACCCTTCATACAATAAAGTGATTGGCGAATTCAAAGAGAATCAACTGCCTACTGTTTGGAAATTTGTTTGCCACTTTGTCATCCGCAGTCTTTCTGGTCGAACTGGAGGCACGGATAACATGGGACTGAAACTGCTGGAAATAGTGTGGAGCATCTTCACAGGCAATGCTGTTAACTACGGTCAGATACTATGGGATTATTTTCTTCAATATGTTCCCAAGGAGAATCCGAGAGAAGACCCCACTGAACTCACCTTCACACGCTTCTGGTCTCTCTGCATCTCGGGCCTCCATAAGGATGCTAAACTCAACATGGGTGATGACATCAACTTCTTTATCACCCGAGACTTAAAAAGGTACACTCTTTCAAAAGATTAATCAATTTTTGGACCTCTAAGAAGATTGCCTGCCCACATATTGACATCAGTTGGACTTGAAACCCGAGAAGTCATTGATCACATAGAGGCTACAGATGGTATTGACCCATACCATTCTTCCCCGCCTCGTCCCAGTCAACCAATTATAGCCCCTACCGCAACCCAAGGACATTCAAGATCTGTACATGCCTCAGTCCTTCCTACCATAGAACTATCTAACCCTCCACAACTACACGTCGTAAGAAGATTGTTCATTCCAAGAAAGCTCCCCGCAGCAGAGTCCGAAAAGGTGAATCCTCAAAGAAACGCAAGACCAGGGCCATCGAATCTTCGGATGACGCTCCTGTTTCCCCTACAAATTCTCAAGGTGATATTACTATCAATGACGATGAAGAATTTGATGATGACTCTGGTCCAATCCTCAGACACAAAAGGCAGAAGACCATCCAAAGCCAAAGCCAAATGCCTGACCGGACAGATACCACAGTCTCTCAAAAGACTCCGGTAGTCCTTGGCGCCCCCGCAAGCATATTCACTTCAACCCTATCTAGCTACTCAGATGCAGCAAGTGAATCTGTTTCACTTGATCATGGAGACACAAGCCCATAGGGATCCCAAGAGGATCTCAGTGGTATTACTCGCCCTAAGGTCTCCAGGGCTTCCCACCTTCATATCTTTGATCCAGAGGAGTTGTACTCCATCCTTCTTTCAGTCACCAAAACACTTTAAACAGACAACCAATTGCAGGGCACTTCTTTCGCCCATGCCAGAACCGAACCGAGCCCACACTTGACTACAGGTCAAGGAGACAGTAAGTTCAGGAAATCCTACTCCACCACCATTTCACTCAAGTGTTTTAGGCGTGGTGAGCACAATCGTGTAAGGATCTACGAACCCGAGAGACACCCCGGTGCGTACAAAAGGATTTGACGGTTACTGTTCTGATGACTCATGGTCACGGTTTAAACCAACCACCGTGTCCGAAATCAAGAAGTATGTAGCCTTCAGGAGAGTATTGCAGGCCCGCAAAGCACAATAAACGAAGCAACTACAGCAGAAGGAACAAGAAATCTAAACCGTCGCCAAATACTGGGCAGAAGCCTTCAGGAACGCTAAAGCTGTTCATGATATTCTACAAATTCAGGAATAGATGTCCAAGATAGAAGCTACGGTGCACCAGGCTTAAGATCTCAATGATGTTGGTCCCTCTAAACCTCCCCCACTGCGTAACAACATGACTCCTTCGCCGATGGCACCGCAATCGAAATCAGTTCAAATCCGATGTTCGGACTTGATGATCTTGAAATTGATGAAGTCGATCAGCATGTTCACTCCGATGATTTCGTGATGATCTTTGATGAAGATGAAGAGTCCAGTGGTTCTCAACACTCCACCTCTAACCCAAAAGAGAAGAAAAAGAAGAAGAAGATGTCCGTTCCTCGTAAAGAATTTCTCAGTCTTCAAGACAAAGTGGATAAGATTCTAGCCGCAGTCACAACCCTCAACCGCAATAGACTAAAGTTGCTAGGCCATACTCCCTGGCAGAATGGGTTGAACGTCTCGAAACGAGGGAAAGACTGGCTGCTGAAATGATCTCATTAAAGGTTGAAATAGGCATTCGAGCCCTAGATAACAACAGAACTGCTGATCACAAAGCGTTCCTGGCAACTACTGAACGTCTGATCCAAGAGGTATCCGCAATCAAAACTGAACTCCAATCTACAATTGCGGATCAAGTAGTCCAGTCGAAGAAGCTTGTTGAGGAAACTCACAACGCTTATGAGTCCACAATTGCGGTCCTTCAATCCACAATCAACAGCTTAAGGCGCTCTTTATCCGCAAACTTCCATGGTCAAGAGATATTGAAACTTACCAAAGAAATTCATAAACTTCTCTTCAATACCAAGATTCCAGACAATCAACAACTCTCAGATATGATCAAGTCTCAGTTTACCACCACATTCTCAAAGATTTATGACCTCCGTCAGTGGTTTGAGGAGCAACATGATGTTACTTCATCAAAAGGGGGAAGTGAACACTCAAATCCACAAATCCATCAATCTACTGAAGCAACTCCCACTCCAAACTTCGGTCCATCTCACTTTAGTACATCACAGCCAAGAATCGAAATTCTACAACACTCTCCTCAGCAAAATCCAATTGCAACTGTGGATATGCACAAGCCTTCCTCTCCAATACAAGTTCATCACTCCCCTTCACCTCAGCACTGGCCAATTCAAGAAATCCATCATTCTCCACCTCGTCCGGAAACCCCACCTCACTTCAAAAATCTAGAGCCAAACATGTCATCCAAACACTCCAATGACTCTCCTGCAACTATTCAAAGGAAAAAAGATTGGCGAGCTGCAAACTTTGATGAACAAATCTGGAGAGATCATGGCTATGATACGACTATGGATGAATCCCTGATTAACTCCTGGGTTAATCCTACAATAAGATTGCTCGATGATGACTACAAGCCAGTTCTGACCTGCGCAGAACCTCCCTCGGATGGATACTGGAACATTCCAATTTCTACCAATGTCAAATTCTTCACTGTGTTTGAACCTTTCTATCGCAGTCTACCAGATGACCAAAGACTCCCTCTTGAATTTGAGCGATTGAACAAATTCCACGCCAAGCACGGATCTGCCCTCGAAAGTATTTGGTCTAATGATAGACCTTCCGCAATCAAGAGCTATAAGATCGGAAGTTTCATGAAGTCAGACTTTGTCCAGTACACACTGACAAGAAGAGGTGACGATTATATCAGGACTCAACCAGACTTTCCCTGTATGAATCCGGAGGAAGTATTTCTTATCGCAAGGGTGTTTCAGATCAAGTCAGAGAAACATCCAAAGATGACAATTGCATTTGAAAAGGCGTGTGAATACCTCAAATCCACAGTAGTAGACTTTTCAAAGATTTATGCAAACATTCATCAAGCCCTTGCTCAAAAATTCAACCTCCCTGCACTTGATCCGACTCCCTTCTTCACCGAAGGATATCAAAATCAATCCCTAGGTGCAACCAACTTTCCAGAGTTGGGAGTTGTGTTCAAAAGAGCAAACGACAATGTTAAGTACTTCATTCCCATCACTGCTATGCACCGCCTCACCTGCAAGCAACTGGAAGTCACCCTGTCTTCGGTGCAGAGAACCAAAAATACTACGGATGAAGTAAAGTTTGAGATCACAAGGAGAATCACCAGGTTAGGTGAAGAAAGAAAATTTTGGTGGTTGCTAATCAAGTTTTTGAAGCTTAACAATTAGTGAAATTGAAGAGGTCACTTAGGGGGGAATTGTTGAATCAAGGAAGTGACCCTCTTAAACTTGTTATCCGAAGTTATCTCTTGCTTCAGCAACCTCAAGCGAAGATGTCATCCGCAACTACGACTAGTTATTTTGTTTTTTTAACTTACATGATATTGTCCAGTGTGCCTTGCATGGACACTTTATCAAAATATTAGTAGTTTTTTATTCACCATGTACGTTCTAGAGACTCTATTAATAGAGTTCTCTTATTCTGAATGAAATTCAACTATTATCTCTCATTTTACATCTCTATTCTCTATCTGTATTACTCTCTCTGTTCTTACCTTCAAAGATCTTTCTGAACTTACACTCATATATTAAGATCGAACTCTCAAACTCTCCTTTGGAGCAAGTCCTTGTGACTTCATTCACTTTAAGCTGATCAAGTATACTAACTCGGTTTGAATGGAAACCTAGTTAAGAATCAGCTTAGTGTTTACTTGATATATAACTTGTTGTCATTTCCATTTCCTTTACTTTTAGCACTTACATTTCCGCAACTAACATCTCTAACAATCCTAAATTCTTATTATTGTTGAGCTTTATGATCCTTTGAGATTAACTTCATTCCGCAATATATAGCTTATACTAACGTTTGTTCAAGTGTTTCTCAATAGTTTTTCTCTCAACAATTCACAATATGAATTTCCCAAGAGTAGATACTGATCATTTACCCTATGAGTAAGGGTACTTAATCCCCTCTAAGGTTTAAAGAGTTAATTCCCTCTTTCACACGAGTTAAGGTTTATACACCTCGCTTGGACGCACATTATCTAACTATGGGATGTGAATAAGAGGATCATTTCACGCTGCAGTGACTTGGCAACCCTCTTATTTTTGAACATAAGTTAAGATCCTAAAGCTGAAATCTAAGGTTTATAACATTGACATGTTATCTTAAGTTGGGATTCTCCCCAGATAACTCCTAAGGTTTATAACATTTTCATGTTATCTCAAGTTGGGATCCTCCCCAGATAATACACATGGCTTATAACATTTTCATGATATCTCAAGTTGGGATTTTCCTTAGAAAATAAATAAAATTTATAACATTTTTATGTTATCACATGATTTGGGATCCTCCCCATAAATTTACTAAGTTTGGAATTTTCCCAAGGTTTTTCAAGAGTTACGATACCAACATATTGCTTGAAGATGGGACACTCCCTGGAAAATAAGTAAAATTTGTAGCATTATAATGTTGCAAAAGTCCTTTCAGTCGTTTTCCAAGTTAGAATCATTACCAGTCGACTCCTTAAAGTGGGTCCCAAAGGTCACAAAGCCCAAAGATAATTAGGTTCTATCTATCCTTATTCTTACTAGTATTTCTTATCGAAGATTTATCCCGAGTAGATCTCAACTATTTTGGGATACTAAATGGGCTATTAGCTGTTTTCAAGTTATTAGGATCCTGAGAGTTCTTATAAACCCGGGTCTACTTAAGATCCTGATTGTAAAAATCCTTGAAAATCCTACTACTACAACCACACAATCAAGCATGAAAAGAAATATTAAAATAACCATTGCATTAAGGGGTTGCCCACCAACCCCAAAAAAAAGGAAACAATATCATTGTCTTACATCATCAAGAAAATCATAAACTACTTAAAACCAAATTTTCACAGGCCTAAATCGCTGACTGGTTATCATCGCCTGTGACCTTCTCCACCTCATCCACCTTCGATGACTTCCTTTTCGGATCCTGACTGGTATTCACAAGCTTACCAGTTAACTTGGATAGAGCTTCATGCCACCCCATCAGATCCCAGTATCATGTATAGGTGATATCCTCAGCTAACCTGATCTTGGTTTCCCAAACTGCTATAGCAGCATTGGACTTCGCCTCCGCAATCACCTCTTCCATCTTAGCAGCATGCTCCTTCTCTTTCTCAGTTGTTTCATTGCTCAACAACTCCACCCTCTTGAGGAGATCTTTATTTGTCGCCATCCACTCCTTCTCCCGCTCCTTCAAGACCCGCTCAACCTCCTCAGCTCGAATCCTTAGATCAACTACAGACTGGGAAACGTGATCTGAAACCTGAAACAAGTATGGCGTTAGTAAAAACAAGTAGGAATCAGAAACCTATGTGACATAAACACTTACGACTTGGGAAAAGGAAAGCAACTTTTGAAGCGCCTCCTCGGCTCCGAGATTCTCCAGGTTCAGATCTATGTCTTATGAGGTCTTCCTCTTTCGATAACTCGGGGTCGTCACAGTAAGGTCGATGTGAGATTTCTTAAAAGGAAGAGGCAAGGCAGTTTTCTCCTTCTTGACTACAATCAGGCCGTTGGACATATCGTCCTCGAGATCAGACAAACCAAATCGGGTATTTGAGAGAGTAACCTTGGATCCTGCACATTGCAGAGGATCCTCATTAGTTCAGGATCCTCATTAACTCAGGATCCTTACTACTTTTAAACTGTCATAGGCAAAACAAGGACTCTTACCAGTAACCATTGACGCGGTGGTGGAGGAACCTTCCTGGAAACGGGCACAATCGAACTTGAAAGACCTATCAGCAGCTGAAATAGCAAGAAACTTCTCTATCTTGTCTTCGGTATCCTCGACGACATGCATGAGTTCTTCAAACTTGAACGCTGCAAAACATCAAACAAAATAATGAAATTAGAATTCCAGGATCCTCAGTGCAAGGAAAAATTATTCCTACCCTTTTTAACCCAGGTATTCGGCAGGGAATCCCCACCAAGGATTGAATCATGTCTCACAAAGAAGTATTTTTCCTTCCAAGCACTGTCGTTGTGTTTTATTTTCAGAATGAGAGGGGACTTGTGGGGTTTGATCCTAAGAAGAAATCTGTAACTTCCAAAGGTAAAAAGATAATACACATGAGCCAAATCAGCTAAACATACGTCTAGATATTGGGACTAGTTCAGTTTGTCGATCCAGAACTAGATCTTCCCAACAATAGGCATGGCTCGAATGTAGGAGATTTGGGAAAGTTCAAAGAACTTGGAGATGATTACAGAAAAGGGGTATTTCAAACCCAAACCAAAGGGGTATTCGGGAAAACAGACGCAAGAGGAGGAAGCAAAATCAGGTTGGTTCTTCAGATTGGAAGGTTTCAAAACAACATCATTGGAGAAAGCACCGACCGTTTTTAACGACTCAATACCATCCTCATTGAAAGAACAGATCTCGTCGTATGACATGATCTTTTGGTCGACAAAATCATCCTCAGCAGGAGCGAGGATGTTCTTATGGGATACGACCATTTTCTTTCCCACGGGTAGTGAAAAGAAAACTAAGGAAAAGAAGTGAGAAGCGTACCTTTAAAGACGACTGGTAAACTCTTGGATGAAAGTTAAAAGACGTGGGGAAGAATAGCTCTAATCGATTACCTCTATTTATGCTGATGGCTGAAGAAAAAGAAAGATCGATTTGACCGGTTATGATGATTTTTGTACGGATAAATTCTATCTGTTAGGGTTTAAAATTCAAGACCCCTTATCACGTTTGTTTCTTTTTTATTTTTTTAAATTATCCCTCTAAATTTTGGAAAACTAACTCCAAAATATTTCGTAGGAACAATTTGGGGGCAATTGTTTGGGCTAGGATCCCGGAACTACATTCAGGATCCTCAAACCTCAGCATCCCCAAAACACATTTCAGGATCCTGACTATTATCTATTCTCCTAATGTTTATAACGGTCATATACTCTATTATTTTTCTCACATGTGCAGAAATAATCAGCCAAAGACTTATTTTCAAAGAATAGTCGTTATGACCATGCAAAAGACCTGGAAGACCAAGTCAAGTAACGTATATAAGTTAATCTCGGAGGATCCCTGAATTCTCGGAGTTCTTGTTATTGGCTTTAGACTATAAAAATCACTTGTATTCATCACACTACACACGACATATAGCAGAACAACAACACTTGTACTTATATTCCTTACATTTTCTCTATAATCGACCTTTTCAATCATAAAATTATCGAGGCAGGTGATCATTATCACCTCCCAATGTTTTATGACGGAGAGCCTAGCAAGCACCAATATCTTTCCTTGTAAACAACTTGTGTCACTTTGATCAATATTTTATACTTGCATTATTCTGAACATCACAACCTCTTGTACACTTTGGTCAATTCTTGCTTGTTCATTTTTGACCAAAACAGATAGATAGATAGATAAATAGATAATCTATCTTTATACAATTCTTATAAAAAAGACCATCTAAATCAATATGGCTCAACTAATTCTTCTATCTTCAACTATATTGATTTTAAACTCCAGAACATTTCAAATTATACTACTTAATTGTCTTTAAACATTTGTTACTCTAAAACTTTTCCTCTTCTTCAACTAAAATGAATGATTAAATGCAATGTTTTGCATATATAAGAACATTATCTTTCATTGTTTCTTATTCATATTTTCTTCTCTTATCTTTCCGGTTTTTTTTTATATAATGTGCCTGAAAATTAACAAGTAGATTCTATTTGTTTGATGTATAAAATAAACATTTCAACGATGAAATATGCTCGTGCGACATGATCTTTGGAATTAAGATTGTTCTTTTAAAAAAAAAAAATTGGGTTGTTCATTTGACGCTTGGATGCATTTAAAAGGATTTTTAATTAAAATTCTATAAATTCCTTGGTTAAGTTTGAATAAAAACGATTTATGAATACTTACTGATGAAAAATGTGTTTTCATTGCATTATATAAATCCTATCATCCTAATTTATAGTGAATACAAATTTATGGAAAATATAGGTTAAATATTTTCTTATTGATTTTCTTTCTCACTTTCTCTCTCTTTCTCTCTCTCTCTCTCTCTGATTGGACTAGTTAAACATTTAAGGAGGTCAAAGATGTGTTTTTTAGGAAAAAAAAACATATGTCACAACATGGTGGGATAACAACCATGAAGTGGCATGAGACTTAAGTGAAACGTGCATCTTGATGGACACCACGATACGACAACCACTACAGCCTAAGCCCATGATTTTTAGCGTTTCCTCCATATTTAAGGACCTTAACTTTAGGGTTAGGTTATTCTCTTCATCCTGTACTCTCCTATCTCGAAAACCCTATCCCTATTTGAGTGTTCTTGATGTGTTCTTGGTGTTTTGAAGATTAAAGCCTTGGATTGAATCTTGGGAAGAATAAGAGGGTGTACTTGTTGGTTGGAAAAGTGTATCCACTTTAGATCCTGCATCTCCTGCATCTTGTGGAGCTTAGGAAGGTATAAATCTTCCATATTTATCATTCTCTTCTAATGTTTCATACCTTGAATCCCTTTGAAGTAATGTTCTTGGAGTTTTGGAAAACTCCAGAATCTTAGGTTGGTTGGGTAACTATATTTTGGCCTTATGTGATGGAAAAAGTGTTAATTCTTGATCCCCTTTGTTCCATGCATAATTTTTGGTCATATAAAGGACTGAATGGACTTAAGGTTTAAGATCTTTCCTTGAGGTGCATCCTAATCGATAAAGTTGGAAACTTTATCCCTTAAGTCATTAGGAAGAACTAGATCTAAAGTTTAGGGATTTGATCTGTAAGGATTAAGCTCTTGATGAAAAATAGGAGATCTACCAGCAACCACGATGTAGCCAAGGAGGGCTCATGAAATGGTAGAGTTTAGATTCACGATAGTGTTGTCCTAACATTCCTACCCAACGGCATAGCCAAGGAGGGTCCATGATGTGGTGGTGTCCTGCATGATGACTGTTTTGTCTTGACATGACCACGACGTGGACAAGAGGTCTCCACGTCGTGGTGACCATTTACTAGGTTGATTGTTGACTTTTGAATTTTGACCATTTTGACCTTGGGTCAAACTTGGAGTTTTTGGGATGTGGATTAAGGAGTTATCTTTATTTCGTGTTAGTCGGTTTGTGAGATTGATCAGTGCAAGGAGTGAGAGTGTTGTTGTGCTTTTCCGGTTCTACGCTTCAGGTTAGTTTTCTCACTATGCCACATATAACATTGTATATCCTTTGCATCATACGATAGAGGTGTTGTTAGGACACGGGAATGCTAGTTGGCTAGAGTAACTCCTTGTTATGCATGTGCAGTTTAGCACACTTGTTGTCATGGTATGCTAGACTGGTAGGGTCTTGCCTGTGAATTGTATGATATTGTTTTTTTGAGAAGTGTAGGACATTTAGTTTCATAGTATGCAGGACTGGTAGGGTCTTTCTTATAGACTATATAATATCGTTAGGTATCACGGTTGGTTAGTTCAATGCTTGTAATGGTTGTAGGTGGTTAAGTTGGATAGCTTGAGAATTCATGGTCTAAAGCCTGATTGCATGGTTCTTGTATGATTTATTGTTTTCGAGTGGACCACCGGTTTGAAAAGATGTATTTAAATTTAAAAAACTCTTTATTGGTGGCCGAACATGAAGGCTGAAATTGCAACATACGTAAGTAAATGCCTAACATGTTCCAAGGTCAAGTTAGAAGATCAACGGCCCTCAGGATTATTACAACAACCGAAAATACCCGAGTCGAAGTGGGAACAAATACAATGGATTTTTGACCAAATTGCCTAAGACTACTAGTGGTTATGACACTATATGGGTAGTCGTCGATAGATTAACCAAGTCTACCAATTTCCTACCAATAAAAGAGACAGATAAAACGGAAAAGCTGACCAGGACGTACCTTAGAGATATTTTCAGGTTACATGGGGTACTGCTATCTATTATCTCTGACAGAGATAACAAGTTTACCTCCCGATTCTGGAAAAGTTTTAAAAAATACTTGGTACTCGTCCGGATATTAGTACAGTCTATCATCCTCAGACTGACGGTTAAAGAGAAAGGACAATCCAAACGCTTGCTCAAAGCATGTGTGATAGATTTTGGAAATGCATGGGACACTCATCTTTCATTGATCAAGTTCTCATACAATAATAGTTATCACACGAGTATCAAGGTTGCATCGTTCAAAGATTTATAAGCTCGGAAATGTTGATCTCTTATTTGTTGGGAGGAAGTTGGCGATACCCAACTTGCCAAGAAGTTTGCAGGAAATATCCTAAGAACAGGCCCAAAGGTTATTCATAAGAAGATTGAAAAGATAGTGCAAATCCACGAGCACATGAAAGCAGCACGTGATCGTCAGAAGAGGTATATTGATATAAGATGCAAACCAATTGAATTACAAGTTGTAGATAGGGTGATGCTTAAGGTCTCTCCTTGAAAAGGAGTTATAAGGTCTACAAAGCGGGGAAATCTAAATCATAGGTACATAGGACCATTTGAAACCCTCGATCAGATTGGTCCAGTGGCCTATCGGCATAGGATACCCCAAGGGCTCAATAACATGCATGATGTCTTTCGTGTTTCAAATCTTAAGAAGTGTCTCTCTAACGATACAATAGGCATTCCCCTTGACGAAATTCAAATCAACCCTGAACTGAACTTCGTTGACGAACTAGTTGAAATTATGGATAGAGAGGTCAAATGGCTTAAATAAAGTCGGATTCCCATAGTTAAGGTACGATGGAACTCTAAGTGAGGACTTAAGCATACAAGGGAACCATAGTACCAAATGAAGAACAAGTACCCTCACTTGTTCTAAGGAATCCCAACGGTAAAATAAAATTTCAGGACGAAATTTCTAAAATGGGGGAGAATGTGACAACCAAAAAAAAATTCATCACCAACCACTGCTAGGAAATAGTAGGGAGCCATAAATGTAATAGCTTAGTATTCTAATGTTTGATTTTATGAATAAATATAATCAAATATGTTGTTACATTTATAAATAATTCGACGTTTAGACTCAAAATAAGCATCTAAAAAGTTGTACCGTCTTTTAAAACAGTTAATATATTCGGAAAGTACTCGTCGACGTCATTCCCAAGATATCAAATTGGTAAAAATCTGACTCTGATTGGTGGAGTTATGATTTTTCTAAAAAGTAAAATCAACAACGTAAATAATTATTAAGACGTCAAAACGATACATAGAGATTGGTTAAGTTTTAACTAAAGTTATAAAAAGGAGAATCGTAGTACTGCTCGAGATAAGAACTTTAGAAAAAGAATGTTGAAAACGAGATCCATATGAAAGATATGATTTTTGTAAAATCATTTATTTTTAACCCTGTGAGGCAAAAAGATGAAAGTTAAAAGTAGCCAAAACTCCCGGATGGAGCCACAATGATCATTCCCACCTCGTGCAAATATTTGCACCGCGTGCACGTCAAAACCCCAACTATAAATAGCATGGTCTGCAGCTCATTATGCACCCTCAAATCCTCTCTCTCACTCTTTCTGATATTTAATGCTTGTTCCATGTATCATTTATTTTTCAAGTTTTTAGGGTTTTGCCCCAACTCGACGAGTAAAGATCAATTTTGACGTGGGACTTAGGGTCTACTCGACGAGTTGGAAGGCCCCAACTCGACGAGTAGACACTGTAAAGGAAAACCCAAATTTTCAGTGGTTTGTACCCTATTTAAGGAACTTATGGATCATTTGTGGCCTCCCTCATCGTCCTAACTCTCATGAGAGAAACCCTAGCCGTGCTTTAGTGCCTTCTTGAGTGTGTGTGTGTGTGTGTGATTTGGAGAGTGAATCTTGTGCTTTTTGGAAGGAAACTTGAAGATTGAAGAGATTGAAGTGAGGAGAGGGCTTTAGATCCGACATCTACCTGGTGTTAGCATTCAGTTAGAGGTAAAAATTTGCTACCTTGATCTCTATTTGCTTAGATCTCATCCTATGGAAGTATATGGTCACTTTTGGTGCAAAATAGTGTCATACTTGGATTTGGACTTGTCATGAGGATATGGTTCAGATCTGGACATCTTTAGGCCTCCATGGACATAAAATTGCTCACTTTATCTAGTCTAGGCCCTTTTCCATGCCCTAAACCTTGTACGAACCTTAGTTTCAGTGTTTTAGCCTTTTTAGGCCTTGCATGCACATAAAATTTGCAACTTTACGTGGTATTTCAGTCCTAAGGGACTGGATCTATAGTTTGGAGGTTTGGATTCGACTAGAAGGATTGATTATGTTAAGACAAGGGAAAACTCGATGAGTTGCCCTGGCAACTCGGCGAGTTGGATTGGGTTTTCCCATTTTCATCCTGCAGAGTAAACTTGGCGGGCTGATAAGATAACTCGATGAGTTGGATCGAGTTTTTCCCCGTTTTCGGTCTGACGAGTAACTCGGCGAGTTAATAAGATAAATCGGCGAGTTGGTTAGGGGTTTCCCAGGTTTTCTGATCACTAAAGGAACTCGACGAGTTGCTAGATGCACTCGACGAGTTGGGTCAACATGGACTGTTGACCTTGACCGTTGACTTTCACTTTGACCATGGTTGACCAAGTTGGACTTTTAAGGTTTTGAAGGGTTGAGTTGTATACTAAGGAGTTATTTATGATTAGGGAGTTGGTGGAGCTGATACTCGGAGCTTGGACCTATTCAGCTATAGTTTGAATTTGAGGTGAGTCTTCTCACCATACCAATGGGTCTAAGGCACCAAGGCCGGCCCATTTTATGATATTTGGATTATTGATTGATTATGCATTATGTTGGTATGACATTTGCATGAAAGACCCCGGGGGGTTCCTGTAACATCCCGAATCCCAGGTATAAATTTAAATGTTTATTATATCCATATTGATATGGTAACTCGACGAGTTGGAGGCCCCAACTCGCCGAGTAAAGACTGAGATTGGCCGCGTGATTATAGAACCAACTCGACGAGTTGGTGGACTCAACTTGACGAGTTGGAGCTGAGTGTGAAAACCCTAATTTTTAGGGTTTGCACCCTATTTAAAGGACCTTAAGTCCTTTACCCCGCCTACCTCATCACCTTATCACCCAGAGATAATTGAGTTAGCTTCCATCTTGAGAGTGTGGTAATGCTAAGAGTGTGTGTTTTGGTGAATTCCTTGAAGAGTGAAGAGCTTGGAATAAGAAGGATTCTATAGATTCGACATCCATTCAGTTGTAGCAGCCATTTGAAGGTAAAAAGCCATTACCTTGATCATTTGTTTATTAGATCTCTCCATTAGAGAGTTTATGGCCTTTTCTAGCTTCTTCATGAGTCATTAGAGAGGAATTATCGGGTGTGCCTCCTGAGAGACAGGTGGAGTTCCGGATCGATCTGATTCCGGGGGTGGCACCTATTGCCAAGGCACCATATCGCCTTGCGCCGCTAGAGATGCAAGAGTTATCCTCGCATCTCCAGGAGCTATCGAAGAAGTGTTTGATTAGACCGAGTAGCTCGTCGTGGGGAGCACCGATCCTTTTTGTCAAGAAAAAGGATAGTTCACACCGGATGTGCATCGACTATCGGGAGTTGAACAAGTTGACGGTCAAGAACCGTTATCCACTATTAAGGTTCGACGATTTGTTTGATCAGTTGCAGGGAGCATCTTGGTTTTCCAAGATTGAGTTGAGATATGGGAATCATCAGATGAGGTTCGGCGAGAAGGATATCCAGAAGACGTCCTTTCAGACTCGTTATGGGAATTACGAGTATGTGGTGATGCCTTTCGGGCTCACCAATGCACTGGTAGTGTTCATGGACCTCATGAACCGGGTGTGTAGGCCCATGTTGGATCGGTCAGTGATCGTGTTCATCGATGATATTTTGGTGTACTCGAGGTCTAGGGAACAGCACGAGGAGCATCTACGGCAGATTCTTGGAGTATTGAGGATGGAGAGGCTTTATGCCAAATTCTCCAAGTGTGATTTCTGGTTACGAGAGGTCCAGTTTTTGGGACACCTCGTTAACCAGAATGGGATTTTGGTTGACCCATCCATGATTGAGGCAGTTATGCAGTGGGAGTTGCCGAGGTCCCCATCCGAGATCAGGAGTTTTCTGGGTTTGTTAGGCTACTATCGGAGGTTTATCATAGATTTTTTCAAGATTGTTGTTCCTCTCACCAAATTGACCAGGAAGGGTGTTATCTTTACTTGGGGGCCCAAGCAGCAGGCATTATTCGAGACTCTTCGCCAGAGATTGTGCGAAGCTCCAGTGTTAGCCCTTCCGGAGGGAGTAGAGGACTTCGTAGTCTACTGTGATGCATCCATTTTGGGAATGGGTGCCGTGTTGATGCAGAGAGGGCACGTTATTGATGGGTTTTGAGCATTCTAACACTCCTATGGTGTACTTGCAACCCTATAAACCTTGGATCTATGTTTTCTCTATTATACATGCAAATATTCAATATTCCAAGGTTTCATCCTTACTAGCATAATATGAAGCAACTATACTTCAAGAATATAGTAGAATGACATACCTTTTGATGGAGCTTGAAGTCTTGAACCTTTAAGAGCCTAGTACCTCAAGTGTTGCACCTCAAATGGTTCACACAACACCAAGAATCCTTGGAATAACTAGACAAGAAGGATACTTAGGTTCACTCTATGAAAATCAGCCTTACCCTCTTGTGTACTATACACTAGTCCTTAGCCCCCATTTTATGAACCATAGACCTCTTTATATAGTGTGGAAGATTAGAGTTACATTCATGTAAACCCTAATACCCATGACCTTTCATTTCCATAGGATCCATGGGTTAAACACTCGATGGAGTATCCATGAAAGCATAACCCAACCTAAATGAACTTGGCCCACCATTTATATAAGAGTCCATATTTAATTAGTTCCTTTTTATTACTAAATTAATTCTAAATTAATTCCTGATCAATACTAATTAAATAATGTGATTTCATATTAATATATTACAACTTATAATATATTAATATAAATCATAAGTATCATTTTTCTCATTTTGTCTATCTAATTGTTCCGATGCCATGCAACCCAAATGGACCATACCAAATCGGATCAAGTACATACCAATTATAGTTATGGACTTAGACACTAATCCAATAGTCTCCCACTTGGATAAGTCTAAAACTATTATTGAGTATGACTCCAAAACCCAACTAGCAATCGTATCTCTTAAAGTCGTTGTCGAACTCTGACCTAGTCAATGACTTGTCCATTAGATAAGGGATCACATATTCCTCCATTCTAGATATCATATGGACTGAGAAATGGATTATAATCATTCTCTCTATCCATTTGTTGTTTCCCAATTTCCGATTTATGACGACCGCCTAATTGAACAAATCAAATCAGTCCAGTCTTGGCCAAGCACTTAGGGGTGTCATCACTAAATCATTGAGGGGCCCACAGATATCGCTTTTGTCCTTCCAAGGGTAAAAGGAATGGATAAACTTCGACTCATATGCTTGTTCTACTACTTGTTGAATCATACAAAAAGGCACATTTTTTAACATCGAGTTACTAATGCGTTTTCGAACAATCAATGTATAACCAACTCATAGTCAACAACTCATATCTATAGGTTTGAAGAATATAAGATATTATCGTCTCATGATCACTCGTGATAAAATCTATGAAGTGAGTCCAATGAGTGTGGGTTTAATCTAATACTCAGAACTTATGAGCACTCATGAATGTTGTAGCAACTCTTCCTATGTCCAACACCTTAGACATCTACAAGCCAGATTCATGACAGTCTTTATTCATACTTACTTCCAACATATGACCGACTGTGGAGAATTTGAATAGCTTAGTCATTCGGGAAGAATGACCTAGTTATTCTGGAAGTCAAAACATGCAAAGTGAAACACAAAAATAATCGAATCCAATATGGTCTCAGAAGTTATGAATATAAATAGAACACCTTTTATTTATCACCATATCGATTACACATTATTCATTGCATAATGTTTCAAATCATCAACTTTATACTTGAATCAAAATCAATAGTCATGCCATGCTCTAAGCATGCACACCATGTTTATACAAACTATAGTTATGCCATACACCAAGTATGCACACTATGTTTTTCTATGATCCTTACTTTGTGGAATAGATCAATTGAACATGATTCCAATGATTCTCATTTCACAATCCCAAATCCTTACCGTAAATGTAATAATTCTAAATTCCTGCCATTTACCGAAATCTGTTAGATTCTAAACTTATATGCATTGATCCTCTTGTAATGACTATGCACAAAGTCACAAAGACTTGTCAACAAACATTACATGGTATTCCAATGGAGATAATTCCATGGAAACGACTTCTCAAATTCAAAGTACATTGCTTTGAACATCCTTCTTGCATTAAGTTTCCTAATCTTACACATATCTAATGAATAACTTCCACCTATGGGAACATTTCCATATTCCCATTTTGAGTATCACTTCTGAACAATAGTTGCCTTTTTTTTCCAGAATATCTCAATATGGTCCTCTCCAAGAATTTACACCATACTTCCAACTGTCCCTGAGCAACCAATCTTTGGTAAACCTTAGATTGTCCTCGACAATTGCTAAATCAAATTAGTCATATCCAGTTCTAGTACTTTTTCCCTCTTAATGCCCTAGGCATTTGGAAAAATTTAGAACAGATGAATATTATACCACATACAATCGATCCTATATCTGAAGCATATGGGACACGATTCATGATGTCTCACATAAGGACATGATACAACACCAGTCTTTTGCTATAATATTTCTACTTCTATTTTGCCATGTTCTCATAATTCAGATTATGAAAAGGGATGCCGTAATCACAATCAAATTTTAGAACGCAAATAATGTTCACATATATAGAATTTCCTTATGTTGAACCATTCCAACATAACATTCATATATATACTTGACTAAATTTGATTAAAATCTCACGATCTAAACTTTTAGATTTGAAATGAAGTATAATTTCCTCTCCCTTAATTATAGCAAAACAACTTTTCGCAATTGAAACTTTTGTTTTCTATAATTAACATTGCTAACTTGCAACACTTATTTTAACTGATTATGCTCCCACTAGCATAATAATTACTAGCATAACAATTATGCTCCCACTAGCTTTGACATGTACTCAGAAATTAGTTGGACTTCTAGAAATCAATACTTTATTGACTTTCTTACCAAAGTTCAGATTTCTGATACGAGATGCTTTGATAAAACTTTATCAGAATCATACACCTTTCCATAGATAGCTCACATATGTGTCTAAATAATTTTATAAATATGAAGAGGGATGCCGTAATCATAGTCTCAATTATTTAGACCTTTACCATTTCTCACAAGTCCATGTTAGTGTGTCGGTTAACCACACACGCTCCACTAACGACTTTGAGAATGCAAATATCAAAATTGCTATCTATTTAAAATCTACTTAGTGAAAGCGTTTCCTCACCATCATTTTCATAAATCGGAGAGAAACCTTATGACACTTAGATTTTATGGTGTATGTGTTCCTATCCATGTGAATTTGTCACTGTTGGAACCTGAAAGTGAACCTCTAGCAATCCTAAGTCAGGTTCCGAAGTACTTGTGTTCCGGAGTGAATGTTCTAGAGTCAGCGGTGAAGAGTGGTCCGGTATCTGTCCGGACCAAATGAGGAGAAGACACGAAGTTGGAGACATTCCGGAATGACTTTCATGTCCGGAATGGTTGATGATCCGGAGTTACCTTATTTTGTCTTTACACATTTATTGTATTTGTCTTTATATTGATGTGACTTTTCATAGGACTTAGTCTTTTGTTGTATTTAGACAATCAGAATGTCAGAAACATTTCTATTGTCCAGTCATATGTAAGTGCTCTAGTTAATTCATTGTAACCTTCACTCCTGTTTATAGGAGTATTCAATACAAGTCAACAACGGATCTTTTCACTCGCTTTTGGAATTTTCACTAAGTTCATTCAAAACATTCTTCTTGTTCTTCATTTATTAGCTTTACCTTGATCATTTATTCTCAATCATCATTTATGTCTTGATCATTTGTTGAATACATTAACTTACACTTGACCGGTTTTTCCAGACTTGACTAGAACATTTATTAGCAAGCAGACATTGATCTTAAGCATTCACTCAAGGTTTGAGTTCTCAAACCTTGTCCATGCGCATCAGATAGATCTTGTTCTCACAGTTACAGCCATAATTACAAGACAAGGTTAGTGACAAATCCAAACTTATATGGACTGAACTTGTGCAATCTTAAATTCTTGCCACCTGGCAGCACAAGGGCCTACCATTGCTTCCAAGTTGTTATGCAAACAACTGAGAACTTGTAGAACTTAGATGTATAGTCAACTTTAACTGGAATGGGTACATAAATAAGAATATGTCAACATGATAGGTTATAAACCTCAAGTCGTGTGCTAGTGATAAACTATAGGTTTTATTCTTGATTAGTTCTTGAAACTCTTTCAGGATCTTTAAGACTCCCACTGTCCTCTTGACATATAAGACTCTCTTGCCAAGAACCATTCCTTGACAAACAAATATTCAAGAGATAGTGCAGATTCTTATCAACACAAACACTTCACATAATTGGCCTTAGTCGGTCTTTGTTTTATCCAAAACATCACAACTTACCAATTTTAAATGTACAAGAGTAGAAAAAATTTTACTCTTACATTTGGCAAGTGTTATACACCTTCTTTTAAGATATGTAACTCAATTTACAATCTTGGAGTATGACTCTAAGAATTGTTTTGGAACGAAGTATGACTCATCTTCTTGATTTAACCACTTCAACAATTCATGATTCCTCTTCTTAGCCATAGGAATGCACTAAGATGTCCTTAGAGGACCAATTGTGATATGGTTTCTTAATCATTAAGATGATCACAAAACATGATACTAAAGTACTCTCCCATCATTTCAGATTTGAGATACTTTTATCTTTCTCTCTAATTTGATTCTTCTCATTCATTCTGCCATACATCGTAACTTTTCCAATGTTTCAGAATTATACTTAAACTTGTAAGTTTGACCATATTTACTAAACTTTAGTAAATCATGACGAATAGTCTTATCGATCTTTTGTGGTGGACTTGACAAGTGCAGAAGAATGTGTACTCGATCCCTTAGTCCTTCACTTGACTCACATATACATGTGTAGAAGGAATTAGTCTTAATTTTCCAAAGATGAAAATTCTCATTCATCATACGACTTGCATGATTCCAAGATTCTTTCCAATTGAAATTTGGGTGATGAGAATCTTCCGTTATTTGGTAAATTTAGACACTACCACAAATGAAAGAATCAAATTCATATTTCCATTATTGCTAGAAACATACAAACATCAATTTTCCATAAATACCATTGCAAGGAGATATAAAATAAAGTAAAACAAAATTTTATTTATTTATAAATGCAGAAAAAACTTTTTCCTTACAATGCAACTTTAAATGAAAATTATGCTATTACATCTATCCTAGCAATCTATCATAACTCCTAAGTAGTAGCTCAAGAATCCGATGTTCGAACCATGCGATTGAAATCCATCTTCGCGATCAGATTCAGCATACTCTTCCTTTAAGTTTCCTTCCCTTTGCTTGATCCTGCCAAACATCAAAATGTAACCGAGTCACATCTTGTATTAAGAATCATCAATTAGGAACTTAACAGAGTTAGATAGTGGACTTACCTGAATCAGAGTCAAACTTTTTGATTCTTCCTTCTATTTGATCTTTCAGGTAGCCAGGACAGCTTCGCAACCAATTCCCCTTACATTGGCAATAGAAACATATGGACCCTTTGGAAATGGTACACGAGACAATCTCAGACTTAGCCTTTCTCTTTACCATTTGGTCAACCGAGTTGACTATGGCCGATCCCTTTCCTTTGGGAAGAGAAAGCTTTTCTAGATTTCCAATGTTACCATTGTTAATGTCCATGGAAGTTTGGGATGCCGATCTTCCAATCAAATTTGCTTTACCATTGCTCCAAATCATTCCTGATTCAGCAACATCAAGCAAATAGGTAAGATCATTAAGGGTCATGTCATAGTCTGTTACAGGAACTCACTATGTGACTTAGAAAGTGATTATTGAACCTAGTCAACAACCAACTTCCTCAAGACTTGACACCAAACTCTCCCGGTTTGTCAATATATGTGACTTCATCTCCAAGATGTGAGCACACATAGACATTGCTTGCCAATAGGGCTTGAGTGACCTTGAACTATTCAAGAACTTGTGGGTTAGGTAGAATAATTGGAGGAGGTGGAGGAAGAAAAGTATGATTTCCATGATCCAACCACGAGACATCAACTTTATTAGGAAAGCTTGTTCCAACGGATTTGGGATGATCATAGATGTTTGAACCAGACATCTAAAATGGGAGAAATTCAAGTTAGTTGATTTAAAGTCCTTAATATAACACCCAATATGAAATATTAAGGCTAGGACCCAACACAATAGTTTATAACTTGGAAGAGGGATGCCGTAATCCAAGCTACAAAATATTTGAAGGTATGCGAATGATGATTCACCAATTTCCACCATGAAAAACGAAATAGAAAGTAGGTTTTAATTGGTTTGAAACTCCTAGATCCTTTGAGATTCATTGAACTTTTCAATGGCATGTTTAAATCTTTATTGTGCCCTCTGAATTTTGTGACTGGGATGCCGAGGATCATAAACAAGGTGTAAATAACCATGCAAATATACTTGGTACCCTTAATATTTATCACTTAATCGATGTGCCAGTTAACCACACGCGCTCCACCGATCCTATGATAAACATTAAGTTACCCTTTGCCTACCTTGTTAAATCCAAGCAAGTGTGCTGGTTAACCATACGCGCTCCACTACCGACTTAAGCAAAGTGCAAAGTATAATTTCATGGGTTAGCACCAAATTCACATTTTCCTAAAGTAACTAAAATTTGGGAATTTATAAAAGGTTTAATTACTTTAAATTTATCATTATACTTATAATGAAGGGAGAATTAGAGTCCTGTCAAACCCGTTCGGCTAATGACCCTCCACCAGTCAAGGAAGCGGTGGGTGGGAGTGGACACCCATTAAACTCTCATTTTATAGGCAGTAGCCTTATACCCCCCTTATAGAACGGTAAGACTGACTTTGTTCTTATACATATATATATTATTAACTTATAATACTATAAAGTATAAGGGTTGAATTTTAACTTTTAAAATTCTTGGAATTAAAGTATTCATGAGGGGAAACTTTACAAATTCCAAAACTTGCGGCCAACTCTTGAACTATTCAAAAACTTTTGGATTTTCCTAACTTATGAGTTTAATAAAGGTTTACAAAACATTAATGAAGAGACTCTTGAACATCCATAACTTGAGGAAAAGTTATGGAGTTCATAAAACAAAAAGACTCTTCAATTGTGTAACCTATGCATTTTAATGGATCTTTAAAAGAAATGACTATTAGTAATCCATAACTTGAGGACAAATTATGGACTCCATTAAAAACATTTAGATCAATAATTAACTAACAAAAAATTTGCAAATAATTCCTATGATCTACCAAAACTCATAAGTGTATTCAAGAAATACATAAACACACATAAAACTTGAAATTTTGATAACAACCTTGAAATTGGTTTACCATAATCATTACCACATCAAAAACATGTTTTATAAGTCCAAAACAATTTAAGGTAATGATTCTAGACCAATTCCAGCCTTAAAACTCGAAGATATGCTGTCAGGGGGACCAACTCGTCGAGTGTATGAACCAACTCTACGAGTTGGATGAATTTAGGCATGGACTCGTCGAGTCCATTAATGGACTCGACGAGTCAACTGTCCAGACAGCATACAAACTTCGATTTTCAGTAATTTGCATCAAGTATTAATGAAAACAAGCTTAGGCTCTGATACCACTGATGGGTTTTGAGCATTCTAACACTCCTATGGTGTACATGCAACCGTATAAACCTTGGATCTATGTTTTCTCTATTATACATGCAAATATTCAATATTCCAAGGTTTCATCCTAACTAGCATAATATGAAGCAACTATATTACAAGAATATAGTAGAATGACATACCTTTTGCTGGAGTTTGAAGTTTTGAACCTTTAAGAGCCTAGTGCCTCAAGTGTTGCACCTCAAATGGTTCACACAACACCAAGAACCCTTGGAATAACTAGAGAAGAAGGATACTTAGGTTCACTCTATGAAAATTGGCCTTGCCCTCTTGTGTATAATACACTAGTCCTTAGCCCCCATTTTATGAACCATAAACCTCTTTATATAGTGTGGAGGATTAGGGTTACATTCATGTAAACCCTAATACCCATGACCTTTCATTTCCATAGGATCCATGGGTTAAACACTCCATGGACTATCCATGAAAGCTTAGCCCAACCTAAATGAACTTGGCCCACCATTTATATAAGAGTCCATATTTAATTAGTTCCTTTTTTATCAGTAAATTAATTCTAAATTAATTCTTGATCAATACTAATTAAATAATGTGATTTCATATTAATATATTTGAACTTATAATATATTAACATAAATCATAAGTATCCTTTTTCTCATTTTGTCTATCCAATTGTTCCGATGCCATGCAACCCAAATGGACCATGCCAAATCGGGTCAAGTACATACCAATTATAGTTATGGTCTTAGACACTAATCCAACAGTCTCCCACTTTCATAAGTCTAAAACTATTATTGCATATGACTCCAAAATCCGACTAGCAATCGTAGCTCTTAAAGTCGCTGTCGAACTCTGACCTAGTCAATGACTTGTCCATTAGATAAGGGATCATATATTCCTGCATTCTAGATATCATATGGAATGAGACATGGATTATAATCATTCTCTCTGTCCATTTGTTGTTTCCCGATTTCCGATTTATGACGACCGACTAATTGAACAAATCAAATCAGTCCAGGCTTAGGCAAGCACTTAGGGGTGTCATCACTAAATCATCGAGAGGCCCAAAGATATCACTTTTATCCCTCCAAGGGTAAAAGGAATGGATAAACTTCGACTCATATGCTTGTTCTACTACATGTTGAATCATACACAAAGGCACATTTTATAACATCGAGTTACCAATGCGTTTTCGTACAATCAATGTATAACAAACTCATAGTCAACAACTCATATCTCTAGGTTTGAAGGATATAAGATATTATCGTCTCATGATCACTCGTGATAAAATCCATGAAGTGAGTTGTGACATCCCCATTTTCACGGCCAAAAAAGACCGATTTTGTTTATGCTTTATAAAAATCAGAGTAACTCTTTTAATAAAAATGTTGCGGAATTTGTTCCCAGAAAAACATGATAAGTACGTTATCAAAGCATTTCCGAAGAAATGTATTTTTCATTCATTTTAAAACATTTGGGATGTCATCGTCAATACAGAGACATAAGCGTAAACAGAACTTACATTCATTATCACTAGTGGTCTACATCTCTTTAATCTCTCAGTGTAGTGCAGCTTTATATCGACACCTGTGATACAAATAAACTGAGTGGGTCAGGTTGGGAAACCTGGTGAGTACATAGGGTTTTCAACCCACAATAATATAATTATTATTTTTAATCATAAAAAAATCAACCCGATTACCCATCCCCATTATCTTTATTCTTAAGGTTTACCCTAAAAATCAGTTATCCTTCATTCATTCATTCCTAAGGTTTATCCTAGGGAATACGCGTGAAGTCCATTACTGCTAATGTCATCTATTAGGCACAACTACCATTATTATCCTTTAGGCGCAGCTGCCAGGATTGTGTTGTTCTCAACTAGGTGCAGCTGCCAGTATCGTATATTAGGCGCAGCTGCCAACGTTATCTTTTAGGTGCGACTGCCAATATCATCAACTAGGCGAAGCTGCCGGGATTATGACGTTCTCTATTAGGCACAACTTCCGATATTATCCTATAGGCGCATCTGCTAGGATGTTTAGAGTACATTGTATTTCCAAATCATCTACAGCTTATGATGCAGCTACCAATATTCACCAATATCATCTTTCATACCTCATCATTTATCTACCCATGTTCTACCCAATATTTTTTTTGTACATATAAAATACCTTTATAGCTTTAGATTTGAAGAGAACGTTCAGATCTGAAAATAAAATACATCTACCGCCTAGATCTGAAGAAAAAGGTTCAGATCTGTAACAAAGTACATCTACAGCCTAGATCTGAAGAAAAAGGTTCAAATATGTAAACAAAGTACATCTACAGCCTAGATCTGAAGAAAAATGTTCAGATCTGTAAACAAAGTACATCTACAGCTTAGATCTGAAGAAAAAGGTTCAGATCTGTGAACAGAATACATCTACAGCCTAGATCTGAAGAAAACGGTTCAAATCTGTAAAAAAAGTACATCCACAGCCTAGATCTGAAGAAAAAGGTTCAGATCTGTAAACAAAGTACATCCACAGCCTATATCTGAAGAAAAAGGTTCAGATCTGTGAACAAAATACATCTACAGCCTAGATCTGAAGAAAAAGGTTCAGATCTGTAAAGAAAGAAGTTAGATCTTTCATCCAACGTAGATCTCAAAGTATAAAATACATATACAGCTTAGATCTTAAAAATAAAGAAGTTTAAATATTTCATCTAGCATAGATCTTAAGTAGATATGCACACATAACACGTAATTTATATAAAATACTTCATATCTATGTGTAAGATGAAAGTAACTATGCGCTCACCTGATAAGGAGTGATTCGGACAGCATCTCGCCTCTAAAAATAATCTTCTTTGACGAAATCGGGAGGTTGGCTTGAAAACCGGGCTCTGCACGGGCAGAGTTTCAAACCGAAAAACTCTTTTTCTCGGAGACTCCAGGCTCTCTGAGGCTTTCTTCTAGTGCTAGCAGGTTTTCCTAGGCTTTTTGGGGGGTTTGGGGGCTTAGAGAGAGATTCTAGAGAGAGAAAGTGAGTTTGGGAAGGTGTGGGAATGAAGGGAACCCGACACCTCTCTTTATAGTTTGTCTGGCACTTCTACTCGTCGAGTTGGCCTCCAACTCGTCGAGTCCATGCTAGGTGTCACCATTCTGGTGGCAAAACGTGGGTGGCCTATATTGTGCCACGTCACCCCTTTTGCAGCAGCACCCTGCCAACTTCTAAACCCCGTAACTTTCGAAAACGAGCTCCGTTTTCGACGTTCTTTATATCCACGCGTAGGTAAAAACAAGATCTACAACTTTCCTTTTGACTCCATAGGCTAATTCTTGACAGATTTTAAATTTAACAGTAGGAGGAGATTAGACTGTTAAATGACCGCGAAGAGTTCGTAACTCCTTCATACGGACTCCGTTTTCGTCTGTCCTTTAACCGTTGAGTTCCTATTAATGAGATCTTCAACTCTCATTTAGGTCACGTAAGCCAAACACCGCTCGAACTAAAATTCGAGTTTCGGGTCGTGCACTACTAAGCCGAATCTTAGAAAAATCATAACTTCCTCATACGAAGTCAGATTTGGGCGTTCTTTTTATGGATGTTCTCGGTTTAACATATTCTACGACTTTCGTTTAGATTACTCAGGTCAAAAATTCCTCTATCATAAATTCACTATTTACGTCTCTCGGTGCCGTGCCGGTTTTGCCGAAAAAATTGGACAGGCCATAACTTCTTCGTTATAACTCGGATTTCGGCGTTCTTTATATGTACGGAACCCTTGAGACATATTCTACAACTTGGTTAAGATTATTTATTCTAAGTAATCGTCCATAAAAAACTCATTTTTGACGCTCATTGTCTCTAAATTGACTAGCCCGGATCTGCGGGCGTTACATGAGTCAAATGAGCGTGGGTTTAATCCAATACTCAGAACTTATGAGCACTCATGAATGTTGTAGCAACTCTTGCTATGTCCAACACCTTAGACATCTACAAGCCAGCTTCATGATAGTCTTGATTCATACCCACTTCCAACATATGACCTACTGTGGAGAATTTGAATAGCTTAGTCATTCGGGAAGAATGACGTAGTTATTCTGGAAGTCAAAACATGCAAAGTGAAACACAAAAATAATCGAATCCAATAGTTATAGCATATGCGTCGAGGAAGCTGAAGCCTCGCGAGAGGAGATATCCCACCCATGATTTGGAGCTAGGGGCGGTGGTATTCGCCCTCAAGATTTGGCGCCAGTATCTTTATGGTGTCCGATGTACCATATACACGGACCATAAGAGCCTGAGATACCTTATGGATCAGCCCAACCTGAATATGAGACAGAGGAGAAGGTTGGATCTAGTGAAGGACTATGATTGTGAGATTTTGTATCATCTTGGCAAGGCTAATGTGGTAGCTGATGCCATGAGTCGTAGAGCAGCGAGTGCTCTGATCCGACACATGTGTATGAGGATGACGGTCATGACTCCAGTCTTAGATACCATCCAAGAGGCCCAAGAGGTGGCCATGAGACTAGAGAACTGGAAGAGAGAACGAGTGATTGGGCAAATTTCTGAGTTTGAGACGGATGGACGTGGGCTTATGACCTACCATGGGCGGATACGGGTTCCATACACGGGTAGAGCTCGACAGATATTGATGGAGGAGGCCCATAAGTCAAGGTTTTCCATTCACCCTGGGGACACTAGGATGTACTTGGACTTGAAACGTGAATATTGGTGGCCCTGTATGAAGAGAGTTGTGGCATGGAAGGTTGAGAGATTTTTGACCTGCCGCAAGGTCAAAGCAGAGCACCAGTGCCCACATGGCAAGTTGCTGCCTCTGGAGATTCCCTTATGGAAGTGGGAGCAAAGTTTTATGGATTTTATCACCAAATTACCGGGGACTAGAAGGGGTGTCGGTGCGATCTGGATGATAGTATATCTACTGGCGAAGAGTGCTCACTTCCTTGCTATTAGTGAGGGTTCCTCTGCGGAGAAACTGGTTGAGGTCTATGTTCGAGAGGTGGTGGCACGGCATGGGGTGCCAACATTGATAGTGTCGGATCGTGATGTGTGTTTTACTTTCAGGTTCTAGAAGAAATCTCATGAGGAAGTGGGTACCCGACTACATTTCAGCACCGCATACCACCCGCAAACAGATGGGCAGAGGGAGCGGATGATTCAGATGCTCGAGGACATGCTACGCGCATGTGTTACGGATTTCGGTGGGAGTTGGGACTCCTACCTGCCCTTGGCTGAGTTTTCATACAAGAACAGCCATCACTCCAGTACTGGGATGCCTCCCTTTGAGCTTTGATACCAGAGGAGGTCGAACAGAGAGTGATGGGGAGCAATGAGATAGTGCTCAAGACGACATAGCAAATCCAGCAGGTTAGACAGAGGTTGCTGATAGCCCAGAGTCGTCAGAAGAGTTATGCGGACCGGATACATTCTTAGATAGAGTTCCAGGTCGGCGATTTTTTCCTTATGAAGGTATCCCCATGGAAAGGGGTGATTCGATTAAGGAAGCAGGGAAAACTGGGCCCTAGATATATTGGTTAGAGCTGTCTGCAGAGTTAAGCCAGATTCATTACACCCTCCATGTATCCCAGATGAGGAAGTATGTAGCCGACGAGACGGAAGTGGTCGCTTTGGAGGACATTCATGTTGATGATCGCCTGGACTACATCGAGAAGCCGGTAGCAATTTTGTATAAGAAGGTGAAGATCTTGAGAAATAAAGAGGTGCCCTTGGTTAACGTTTAGTGGCAACATCGGAGGGAATCCGAGTGGACTTGGGAGCCAGAGCCTGAGATGAGTGAGCAGTACCCGGAGCTGTTTCCAAAGAATGACTTTGAGGGCGAAGTCTGATTCTAGTGGGGGAGAATTGTAACATCCCGAATCCCATGTATAAATTTTAAATGTTTTTTATATCCATATTGATAGGCTAACTCGACGAGTTGGAGGCCCCAACTCATCGAGTAAAGACTGAGACTGGCAGCGTGATTATAGAACCAACTCGATGAGTTGGTGGACTCAACTCGACAAGTTGGAGCTGAGTGAGAAAACCCTAATTTTTAGGGTTAGCACCCTATTTAAAGGACCTTAAGTCCTTTACCCCGCCTCCCTCATCACCTTATCACCCAGAGACAAACCCTAATCGAGTTACCTTCCATCTTGAGAGTATGTTAAGGCTAAGAGTGTGTGTTTTGGTGCATTCCTTGAAGAGTGAAGAGCTCTGAACAAGAAGGAGTCTATAGATCCGGCATCCATTCAGTTGTAGCAGCCATTTGAAGGTAAAAATCCATTACCTTGATCATTTGTTTATTAGATCTCTCCTTTAGAGAGTTTATGGCCTTTTCTAGCTTCTTCATGAGTCATTATTGGTTTTGAGTTTGTCTTGAAGCTACGACTTCAGATCTGGACACTATTAGGCCCTTTAGGCCTAAATATTCAAGCTTTATCAAGCTTTGGCAAATCTTCATGCCTTAAACCCCTTGGTGAGCCTTGTTTCGGCGAAGTTAGCCCCTTAAATGCCATGCATGGACGTAAAGCTTTCAGCTTTACGTTGTATCTTAGCCCTAGGAGGCTAGAACTAGAGTTTGGGGCCATAGTCTCGCTTCAGAGCGTTTGAATGAGAGAATGGGCTGAAGGAACTCGAAGAATTGGTTAGCCAACTCGACGAGTTGGTTAGGGTTTACCCCGATATTCCGGACACTGAGTAAGCTCGACGAGTTGGTGAGACAACTCGGCGAGTTGACTCAGACCTTTCCCGATTTTTCTAAGAACAGAAGGGACTCGACGAGTCGCATAGATGCATTCGACGAGTTAAGTCAACATTGGCTGTTGACTTAAGTGTTGACTTCCTTTGACTTTTAGGGTTTGGTCAATTATGGACTTGGAGACCATGGAGGGGTAAAATGGTCTTTCACACTTTCTGAGATTCAGTAGAGGAGTAGCTTAACATCTTTGGAGTTGTTAATGCCAATTGTTGATTAGAGATGATTGTGATATATGTAGGCAGAGTCTAGACTGACAGTTTTAGCATGAGACATACTTGCTTTACTTACGAGGTGAGTCTTCTCACTATACTTACATGAGTGGTAATTACTGTGCAACCGGAGGGTCTTATCTGTGTTATTGACCGGAGGGTCTTATGTGCTTATACTGAGATATGTGATATTATGCATTCTTTCTTTGTGATTTATGTTGTATATTATTCTGTACATTTATTGAGATAGGACCAGAGGGTCCAAAACGAGCTGCGAGACCGGAGGGTTCTCACTGAGATACATGACTGGAGGGTCCAACCCGAGCCGTGAGACCGAAAGGTCGTCACTGAGACACATGACCGGAGGGTAATCTGTTGTCGTCGGCGGGGCTACTTCTTCTTCTTTCGAAATGAGAAGAATAGCCATGAGAGGCTAATTATTGTGTATGGTATTTTGGGGAACTCACTAAGCTTTTTGTTTTCAGTGTTGTGTGAAATGTGTTTTAGGTACATCTCATGATCGCGGGAATACGCCGACATGATTGTACACACCAGCTTATTGATTATGTTTTAAGGATTCTGGGATATGAGTCAAAAAAATTCTGTGATTGCGTTTTGAGACAATTATGATTTGAGTAGGAGATGTTAAACCGTGTTTTGTGTGGAATTAAAAATGAAAATTTTATTTGAAAACTTAGAGTGTTAAAGTTCCTGTGGAAATAGATTAAGACAATGTGGGGGTTCCCATGGCATTTGATGTAAGCCTTTGAAGGGTTTTCATGGCATCCTATTATAGTTGCATGTTTAGCTTGTATGATATTTTCTTAGTAAATGAAGACCATGTGGGGGTTGCCATGGTAGGAAGACCATGTGGGGGTTCCCATGGCATGTAGTTAAGACCACGTGGGGGTTCCAGTGACATTAGGTATAAGACCTTTGTGGGTTTCCATGGCATCGTTATATGTTGTATGCATGGATTATGTGGTTTATGTAGCTTTTATAGCTAATATGGATTATATGTTTATGTGGATTGTGTGGGGTATGTTCTGGGAAAGTCACTAAGCATTAGGTTACAGTTGGTTGATTTGTTTCAAGTACTTCTGAGCCTAAGGGCAAGGGCAAGGCTTGATGGCGTGGCATGCGCTCTCTCAGGCATTTTTATGGGACACTCTGATATTTGAAATAAAATGTTGATGTTATGAACTTGAAAACAATTGTTCTTGAAATTTTGTGGATTATTGGAAATGTTTTTATTATTCGAAAATGGAAAAGTTTCTTTGAAAAAAATTGGGTTGTTACAAGTTGGTATCAGAGCCTTGGTTTGAGGGATTCGGGCACACTCTCCGGTGTGTCCGGACTCAAACTAAGGAAATGATAGAATTGTTTTCAAAAATCAAAAAAATTAAAAAACTTCTTAAAATGGAAAAAGAGGAGAGTGCAATGCGCGTGATCGGCCAAGCTCAAGTAAGTGGTTCCCGAATATGTTAGCCATGTTATACTGATGTATGGATTATGATAGTGTGATGGATTTTGCTATGTGTATGCTTTAAAAATTGTATACGATTAGGATCTTATGGCCTTCGAATAACTGATTTGGCCTTATTTCCTGTTCCTTGTCTGGTTGTGGTCCTAGGGTAGATTCTATTATTCGAAAGTCCATTTGATCTTGTTCTGCATATAATTTGCATGCATAATGCTACCTGTTATGATTGATTTGAGATTTGATTTGATGGGATTGAGCAAATCTTAGGATCGCCTAGGATTTGAGTTATACAGTAGTCTGTGAGATATGTTTTGTTCTGGGACGAATTAGGGTTATCAGGTAGATATTTGGGGAAGGTAGAGGTAGGTGTGGAAGGTAGTATTGGGCCCGTACTACTGAAAGCACAAGACCTGTACCCGAACTGATGCTAGATCTGGTAGCTCTAAGGAGAACCGGTGTAGGAGGATCCCCTTTTTGATTATCATGATCATTCTGTCTTATCAGGATGGCGGTGACACGATTTAGAGCAGGGGGGTCAGGATCAGGATCAGGGTCCGGATCTGGGCCGGGCGATGGTACAGTGCCCATTGACGAAAGGTTGCGCTAGATCATTGCAGCCGAGGTTATGAGGGGCATCCTTGACGCTACCCCAGTGATTTTTGGGATGGTCAAGGAAGAGATGGAGATTATGGAGGAGAGGCTCAGGTGATTCAGAGCCGAGATTGTTGCGGGCCAGGTCGGGGCCCAAACTCCCTTGTTTCGGGAGTTCAAGGCATGCAGGGCACCATAGTTCTTCGGGGTCAGGGATCCCATAGTTAGCCGAAGCTGGGTGGCAGACATGGAGAACGCCCAGCGCACAAGTTCTTTCCATGATGCAGAAAAGGTGGGATTTGCTTCGTGTATGCTGAGGGACAAAGCCCGGGACTAGTGGGGAGAGGTGACTAGTCAGGTAGGAGCAGTCGGTGTGGCTGAGATGACATGGGCAGAGTTTATTAGGCGCTTTGATCTGGAGTTTGCACACCCTATTGAGGTGCAATGACTAGTAAGGGAGTTCCAGGAGCTCCGACAGACCACCGAGACTATGGCGAAGATCACCGCCATGTTTCGGGAACGAGCGTTGTTGATCCCACAGTATGCTACAGATGAGGACATGAGGAGGACGAGGTATCATTCCATGCTGAGGGATGATATATGAGATTTTGTGAGCTTTATAGGGTGCAAAACCCTGAATGAGATGGTGGAGAAGGCCCGTAAGCAGGAGATGGAGTTGGAGTTCCGCACCAAGCATAAACCAGAGCAGGAACAGACAACAGTAGGTCAGGCTAAAAAGCCTAAGACCTCAGATTCTTCCAGTAGTGGCCAGCAGGGTCGTGGCCAGTTTCCCAAGTGTGGGACATCTCATGGTGGAGCTTGTCGGGGGACGGACCCGGTATGTTATACGTGTGGTCAGATGGGCCACGTGAGTAGGAATTGCCTGAAGAAGGGCCTGATTTGTTTCCACTGCAACCAGACTACCCATAAAAAGGCTGATTGTCCGAGGTTGCACGGAGGAGGAGGATCGGTGGCGGCGCCTGCGCCCGCCACAATGAGGATCTCCGATGGCCTCCCTGCCAAGGCGGATGCTCCAGCGGTGAAGAGCCGTGCATTTCAATTGACCACCGAGGAGGCTCGGCAGCGCCAGACGTTGGTGCTCGTACGTATTTTATCTTCCTGCTCTATATTGATTTGCATTGTTTATGTATATATTTATGATTATGTATAGAGACCTTTTTGGTCAATGGTATGTCGGCTCACGTTCTATTCGATTCGGGTGCTAACCGATCTTTTGTATCTCTTGCACTTAGCAAGAATTTCCGAGATGCGTCAGGACTTTGGATTCCCCGCTTGAGGTTAAGATTGCGGATGACCACACCATGAGTTCTGCAAGAGTGTATTAGGACTGTGTCCTGCAGGTTTTTGGGGAAAGGTTTCGTGTTGATCTAGTTCTGATACCGTTTGCGATGGTTAAAGGTGATCAACGGGATGGACTGGTTGGGGGCCAATGGGGCCATGATAGATTGCGAACGCAAGCTGGCGAGGGTTCGAACCCCAAGTGAGGGAGGACTGGTTATTCATGGAGAGAGGGCCTCGCAGGGGCCAACCCTCTGTTCAGCTACGAGGGCTAGGAGACTTCTTCAGTAGGGTTGTTCGGGATTTTTTGCATATATCTCAAATATGAGGGTTAAGACCTTGATGGATTTGGGAAGTGTACCGGTTGTATAGGAGTTTTCGGGATGTATTTCTCGAGGAGTTACCCGGAGTGCCTCTAGAGAGGCAAGTGAAGTTTCGCATTGATTTGGTGTCAGGTTCCGCTCCGATAGCTAAGGCACTGTATCGGCTAGCTCCGCCCGAGATACAGGAGTTGTCTACGCAGCTTCAGGAGTTGCTAGACCGAGGGCTTATTCATCCGAGTAGTTCCCCGTGGGGAGCACCGATCGTGTTTGTGAAAAAGAAGGATGGGTCACACATGATGTGTATTGATTATCGGGAGCTGAACAAGCTAACAGTGAAGAACCCTTATCTGCTCCCGAGGATCGATGATTTGTTTGATCAGCTGCAGGGTGTATCTTGATTTTCCAAGATTGATCTTCGGCCGGGGTACCATCAGATGAGGATATACCGAAGACGGATTTCAGGACTCAGTACGGGCACTACGAGTTTGTCGTGATGCCATTCGGGCTCACCAATGCCCCAGTAGCGTTCATGGATCTCATGAACAGTGTGTGTAGTCCGATGTTGGATCGGTCGGTGATCGTGTTCATCGATGATATTTTGGTCTATTATAAGACCAAGGAGCAGCACGAGCAACATCTGATGGAGGTATCAGAGACAATGAGGACGGAAAATCTTTACGCCAAGTTCTCAAAGTGTGATTTCTGGTTGAGAGAGGTGCAGTTTTTGGGACACATCATCAACCAATAGGGTATTTTGGTTGATCCGGCCAAGATTGAGATGGTGATGCGGCGGGAAGTACCGAAGAATGCATCTGAGATTCGTAGCTTCTTGGGTTTAGCGGGGTATTATCAGAGATTCATACAAGATTTTGAAGGGTTTCGAGCATTCTAACACTCCTAAGTGTACATGCAACCCTAGAAAACCTTGGATCTATGTTTGTCTAAAATACATGCAAAATACTTTTTTTTCCAAGGTTCATAACCTATCTAGCATGGCATGGGGAACATTAAACATAATGGCTAGAAGAGTTACATACCTTTCAATTAGTGAGTTGATTCCTTGGAGTTTGAGAGCCTGGCACCAATATTGTGAATGCCTCAAATGGAAGTCACAAATCACCACAAACATGGAAAAAACCTTAAGAGAGTGTATGCTTGCTTATAGAAATCGGCCACCACTTTTACACACACAACTAGTGCCATTTCAAGAATCACAAGCTCCTTTATATAGTGTGGAGGATTAGGGTTACATCAATGTAAACCCTAATACCCATGACTCTTCCTTTCCAAGGATCCATGGGTTAAAAGCTCCATGGACTATCCATGGACTCCCATGCATGCCAAGCCCATTTCAAATGAGTATTAGCCCACACTTATATAAATACAAGAGCCCATATTTAATTAGTCATCTTTTTGATCACCAAATTAATTCTAAATTAATTTATGATCACTACTAATTAAATAATATGATTTCATATTAATATATTATAACTTATAATATATTAACAAATCATAAACATACAATTCTCAAAGGTTTAACCATAAATAGTTTGGGTGAAGTGCAACCCAAGTGGACCATGCCGGGTCGGGTCAAGTATACACCAAATAAAGTTATGGAGTTAGACACCTTATCCAACAATCTCCCACTTGGATATGTCTAATAACTATATTTGCCTATATTACTTCAGGAACCAATCGGCAATCGTAGCTCTCAAAATTTTGTTGAACTATGAAGCGCCATTTTAGATAAGTGATCATATAATCCTCTGTTCTAGATATCAGCCGGACAAATACATGGAACAATGTCTTACTTATTGTCCAGCAGTTTGTTTCTCGATTTCCCGATTTTTTTGACAAAGAACTTAATCGAACACATCAATTTAGTTCTGACCGGGCCCGGTACATGGGTCAACACAAAATCATCGAGGGGCCCAGATATCGCTTCTAATCCAAGAAGGAACAGATAAACTACGACTCATATGCTTGTTCTTCTACTTGTTGAATTATACACAAAGGCACGTTTTATAACATCGACTTACCAATGCGTTTACGTACAATCAATGTATAACCAACTCATAGGCAACAAGTCATATCTCTAGGTTTGAAGACTTATATGATATTACCGTCTCACGATCACTCGAGATAAATTCCATGAAGTGATGCCAGTGAGCGTGGGTTTATTCCAATACTCAGAACTTATGAGCACTCATGAATGTTGTAGCAACCATTGCTATGGCTAAACACCTTTAGTCATCTACAAGCCCAATTCATGACAGTCTTAATTCATACTTACTTCTGACGTATGACCGACTGTGGAAGTTTGAATAAAGTAATTTATTCTGGAAGTCAAAACATGCAAAGCTGAAACAATAGTAAATAATTGACAAAAGACAGTAACACCTTACTCATAAATAAATACACCTTTTATTCATCATCAAATGTCGATTACATTTTACAAGTTTCAGAAATAGCTATCTAATCTGTCAAACTTATATCATCCTTCAGCCCTATGCGCCTCGCATGCTGTAAGTGGCTAACCCTCGTCAGTCCCTTCGTAAGGGGATCTGCAATATTATCTTCTGATGATACCCTCTTTGCCACGAGGAGTCCTTCTTCTATCTTGTGTCTTATGAAGTGATATTTTCTGTCAATGTGTCTGGATCTGCCATGATCTCTCGGTTCCTTGGCTAAGGCAACCGCACTATTGCTGTCACAGAAAATCTCCATGGGCTCCTTAATAGCTGGTACAACTCCAAGGTCTCTGATGAAGTTCTTCAGCCATATCACCTCCTTTGCCGCTTCACTCGCTGCTATGTACTCAGATTTACAATTCAAATCAGCTACCGTCTCCTGCTTGGAACTTTTCCAAGTGATTGCTCCTTCATTTAGGGTAAAGATCCAGCCCGACTGAGAGAGGAAGTTATCCCTATCAGTATGGAAACTAGCATCACTATACCCTACTACTCTCAAGTCATCACTCCCACCAAGGGTAAGAATCTAATCCTTAGTCCTTCGTAGGTACTTGAGTATATTCTTTACCGCAGTCCAGTGAGCCTTGCCAGGGTTCTCCTGATATCTGCTGACCATGCTCAAAGCAAGGGCCACATCAGGATGGGTATAATTCATAGCATACATGATCGAGCCAACAGCGGAAGAAAATGACAATCGACTCATCTCAGCTATCTCAGCCTCTGTACTCGGGCTCTGAGCCTTCCTCCGTTTGGCATTGCTTTGAATCGGTAATTCTCCTTTCTTGGAATTCTGCATGTTGAACCTTTTCAACACCTTATCCAAGTAGGTACTCTGACTAAGCCCAATTAGCCTTTTACTCATGTCTCTTAATATCCTTATCCCTAGGATATAGGCAGCCTCTCCAAGGTCTTTCATAGCAAAACACTTCCCAAGCCAGGACTTCACCTCCTGCAAATTTGGCATGTCGTTTCCTATGAGCAGCATGTCATCCACATACAGCACCAAGAAGCTAACTATACTCCCACTAGCTCTGACATAAACACAAGACTCATCTTCGCTTCTTGAAAAACCAAACTCTTTGACTTTTTCATCAAAACAAAGATTCCATCTGCGATGTGCTTGTTTCAATCCATAGATAGATTTCTCAAGCCTACACACTCTATTCGGGTGCTCTGTACTGAAAAAACCCTTTGGCTGAATCATGTAAACATCCTCAGCCAACTTCCCATTAAGGAAAGCGGTTTTGACATCCATTTGCCATATTTCATAGTCATGAAATGCAGCAATGGCTAGCATAACCCTAATAGACTTAATCTTTGCTATTGGTGAAAATGTCTCATCATAATCAACTCCCGGAGTTTGAGAAATGCCCTTTGCAACCAGTCGCGCCTTATAAGTGTGTACATTACCATCCATGTCGGTCTTCTTTTTGAAGATCCATTTGCACCCAACTGTCTTACAACCTGGTACATTGTCAACCAGGTTCCAAACTTGATTGTCATACATGGACTGCATCTCGCTGTCCATAGCCTCTTTCCATTTAGCAGCCTCAGGGCCTGCCATGGCTTCTGTGTAGCTGTTAGGTTCGTCCAGATTTACCAGTGTACTATCACTGATAAGTGTATCACCTTCCGCAATAATACGGAAACCATAGTAATGCTCATGTGCATTCCTAACTCTCGTGGAAAGCCTCAGAGGTACAGACTCGTCAGTCGGATCAACACTAGTTTCCTCCTTGGGTTGATTGCTAGGATTTGGGGTTCCTTCACCACTTGACTCTTGAAGCTCTTCAAGGTCAATTTGCCTCCCACTGTTTCCTTGGCTCATGAACTCTCTTTCACGAAAGACCCATCTCCTTGCTATAAAGACCACATTCTCACTGGGTCTATAGAAGAGGTAACCAAAGGATTTCTGTGGGTAGCCGATGAAAATACACCTCTCACTTCGAGGTTCAATCTTATCGTGATTCTCGCGTCTCACAAAAGCCTCGCAACCCCAAATCTTGATGTGGTCCAAGTTGGGAACGTTCCCAGTCCACATCTCATGAGGTGTTTTGGCAACCTTCTTTGTAGGGACTAGATTAAGGATATGGGCGGAAGTCTCTAAGGCATACCCCCAGAAAGAGATTGGTAGCGAAGCTCGACTCATCATGGAGCGAACCATGTCCAACAAGGTCCGATTACGCCTCTCAGCCACACCATTCAGCTGTGGTGTCCTGGGAGGTGTCAATTGTTAGACAATCCCTCACTCCTTAAGATAGTCGAGGAACTCAATGCTAAGATACTCACCACCTAGATCAGATCGAAGCATCTTAACGTTCCTGCCTAGTTGATTTTCTACTTCCTGTTTAAACTCTTTAAACTTTTCAAAAGTTTCTGACTTATGCTTGATTAAGTAGACATAACCATATCTACTGTAATCATCAGTAAAAGTCATATAATAGCGATTAGCATCCCTTGTGGCCGTTTTGAAAGGTCCACATACATCAGTATTTATAACGTCCAACAAACCCTCACCCCTTTCACAAGAACCAGTGAAGGGTGATTTTGTCATTTTCCCAAGCAAACAAGATTCACAACTATCATCTGACTTTAGGTCAAATGACTCCAAGACTCCATCCTTTTGGAGTTGGCCTATGCGTTTCTTGTTTACATGTCCAAGACGACAATGCCACAATGATGCTTTATCCAAGCTAGTAGAAGAATCAATACACAACACATTATTTCCAAGGTTATCTATAACCGACACAGTTTCATACACACCATCACAAGGTAATGCTTTAAAATAAAGAACATTATTAAAGAAAGCATTAATACTACCAATTTCATTATCAAAAGAAAAGGTAAACCCTTGTTTGTACAAACTATGAAAAGAAATAATATTCCTCGCCATTTCAGATGAGTAAACACATTTATTTAAATCTAACTTTAACCCACTATCTAGCAACAGAGTATAAACTCCAATCTTGGTAACAGATGAAACCTTCTTGTTCCCCATGATTAAGTTTATCTTTCCGTGCTCTACATCCTCACTTCTTCTTAGGCCCTGCAAATCACAACATATGTGAATACCACAACCTGTATCAAGAACCCAAGAATTAGAATATGGTGAGTTATTAGATAATATAGTGTAAATAGCTGCATGGGATGCTTTCACTTTCCCATCCTTTACATCCTGCAAGTACTTTACATCCCATCCTTTACATCCTGTAAGTAGCAGAACCACCTTTGGTTCCACTTGATTAGGAGCCATCAAGAGACTATCCCTTGGTACCCTTCGGACGGGTCTTCCTCTTCTTCCCTTTGCCTGGTTCGATAGCCAAAACAGGGGTAGTTGTAGGAGTAGGAATAGTAACAACTGACCTACCTTTAAGAGCACTTTCGGCGGTCTTCACAAGTCCTTGAAGTTTGCTGAGTGTGACTTCCTCCTTGTTCATGTGGTATGTCATGCGGAATTTATCATAACATGAAGGTAAGGAGTGCAAAATGATGTCAATTGCCAACTCCTCAGGGAAGTTCACATTCAATTTCTGCAAACGGTCCACATACCTTTGCATTTTCTGCATGTGGCCCGTGATGGGTTCACCATCCTTCATTCGGGTTGTTATCATGGAGGAGATGATTTCATATCGCTCTTGACAAGCACTCTGATGGTAGCGGTCCATCAAATCCTGGTGCATCTGAAAAGGATAGTAGTCCTCATAGGACGTTTGAAGCTCGGCTGTCATAGTGGCCATCATGATGCATGCCACTTTTGTAGCATCTCTTTCATGTGCCTCATATTCAGCAAGCTCCTCAGGAGTAGCAGTTTGCTCATGCAGCTTAAGCTCCTTGTCGAGAACATATTCTTTGTTCTCATAGTGAGTGACCATCCTGATGTTCCTGATCCAATCTGTAAGTTGGATCCATCAAAGATGACTCTCCCACAAAGGTTCATGAGAGAGAAGGAGTCGGTCGGGTTTGGGCCAGAAGCAGGATTGTTGGAAGACATCTGAAAAGAATAAAAGACAAGTTTAGTTTAGATATAAAGATAGTCCTTAATAAAACACCCAAATGTAGTATTAAGGCTAGGATCCAATCACAATATATTATAACTTAGAAGAGGGATGTCGTAATCCAAGCTATAACATATTTAAAAGGTAGGTGAATGACGATTCACCAATTTCCACCATGAAAACGAAATATGTAAGTATTAGGTTTTATTTGGTTCTTAGAAACCCCTAGATTCTTTTGAGATTCATTGAACTTTTCAATGGCATGTTTCAATATCGAGTGTGCCCTTCAGGTTTTGCGACTGGGATGCCGAGGATCACAAAACAAGGTGTGAATAACCATACAAATTCACTTGGTACTCTTAATATTATCACCTAATCGATGTGCCGGTTAACCACACGCGCTCCACCGATCTATGATAAACATGAAGTCACCCTTTGTTATCCTTACTAGTCCAAGTTAGTGTGCTGGTTAACCACACACGCTCCACCAACGACTTGGTAAGGTACAAAGTGTGAATTTCATGGGTTAGCACCATTTCACATTTTCCTAAAGTAACTAAGATTGGGAATTTATAAAACATTTAGTTACTTTATAATAATCATTATACTTTTAATGAGAATTAAAGTCGTTGTCCTACCCGTTCGGCTAACGACCGTCCACCGATCAAGAAAGCGGTGGGTGAGAGTGAGCACCCATTAAGATGCCATTTTATAGGCAACGACCTTATACCCCCCTTATAGACCGGCTTCGTGAATGAGGCCTACTAACGGTAAAACGACTTGATCTTATACATATATATAAATATTAACCATTAATCTTATAATAGTATAAGGGTTGAATTTTAACTTTTACAATCCTAATGGTTGGAATTTAAAGTGTGTGTCTTTACAAATTCCAAAACTTGAGGGCAAGTTTTGAAACTCTTCAAAACTTTTTCATTTCATAACTTATGAGTTAAGGGTTCATAAAAGTGAAGACTCTTTATTTTTATGTAACTTATGTGTTTAAATGTTCATTAAAATAGGTGACCTTTGGAAATCCATAACTTGAGGACAAATTATGGATTCCATTAAAACACATAAATGATCAAGAATTAATCATTAAACAATTTAGCAAGTAATTCCTATGATCTAACAATAAGTCATAAGAATATGAAAATCCATATCAAAATTTCAAGAACATATGAACACATACAAACATGGAATTTTGATATTAGCCATTGTAAATGGATTAGAACAACCATTACACCATCTAAAATAAGTTTTATAACAACAAAACAGTTTAGGGTAATGTTTCTAGTCTATTTCCAGCAGCACAAATCGAAATTCTGCATTCTGCATGGCCAACTCGTCGAGTGCACGAACTGACTCGCCAAGTTGGTTGAAGTTTCACTTGGACTCGTCGAGTCCCCCCATGGACTCGTCGAGTCCCCTGTGCAGTCAGCTTAAAATTCGATTTTTACACTCTTTTGCATCAAGTATTCACAAACAAGCCTAGGCTCTGATACCACTGAAGGGTTTTGAGCATTCTAACACTCCTAAGTGTACATGCAACCCTAGAAAACCTTGGATCTATGTTTGTCTAAAATACACGCAAAATACTTTTTTTTCCAAGGTTCATAACGTATCTAGCACGGCATGGGGAACATTAAACATAATGGCTAGAAGAGTTACACACCTTTCAATTAGTGATTTGATTCCTTGGAGTTTGAGAGCCTAGCACCAATATTGTGAATGCCTCAAATGGAAGTCACAAATCACCATAAAATTGGAAAAAACCTTAAGAGAGTGTATGCTTGCTTATAGAAATCGACCCCCACTTTTACACACACAACTAGTGCCATTTCAAGCATCACAAGCTCCTTTATATAGTGTGGAGGATTAGGGTTACATCCATGTAAACCCTAATACCCATGACTATTCCTTTCCAAGGATCCATGGGTTAAAAGCTCCATGGACTATCCATGGACTCCCATGCATGCCAAGCCCATTTCAAATGAGTATTAGCCCACACTTATATAAATACAAGAGTCCATATTTAATTAGTCATCTTTTTGATCACCAAATTAATTCTAAATTAATTTATTATCAATACTAATTAAATAATAAGATTTCATATTAATATATTATAACTTATAATATATTAACAAATCATAAACATACAATTCTCAAAGGTTTAACCATAAATAATTCGGGTGAAGTGCAACACAAATGGACCATGCCGGGTTGGGTCAAGTATACACCAAATAAAGTTATGGACTTAGACACCTTATTCAACAAATTTCTCCAAGATCTTTGTACCTTTGACCCGTTTGACCAAGAAGAATGTGACTTTTTGATGGGGCCCGGACCAGCAGTTTGCTTTCGAGACCTTGAGACAGAGGTTATGTGAGGCCCCGATTTTAGCACTACCCGATGGGTTGGATGATTTGGTGGTGTACTGTGATGCGTCTATCACGGGGCTAGGCGTTGTACTGATGCAGAGAGGACATGTGATCGTGTGCGCCTCGAGGCAGTTGAAGACTCTTGAGGCGAACTACCCCACTCACGACCTAGAATTAGGGGCGGTTGTGTTTTCCCTCTAGATCTGGAGGCATTACTTGTATGGATTTCGATGCACCATCTTTACTGATCATAAGATTTTGAAGTATTTGATGGATCATCATAACCTGAACATGCGGCAGAGGAGGTGGTTGGATGTACTGAAAGATTATGATTTCGAGATATTGTACCATCCAGGGAAGGCCAATATGGTGGCCGATGCTTTGAGCCGCAAAGCGGCAAGTGCTCCGATCGGGAATGTTTGTTTGAGGATGACAATGATCTCTCCATTGTTGGATATGATCAAGTGAGCTCAGGTGGAGGGTGTGAAGAAAGAAATTTGGAAGATAGAGCAGATTCGAGGTCAATTTCCCTTGTTTGTTCGGGATAGTCAAGGTCTTCTGACACTGTGTGGCCGGGTGTGGGTACCGGTAACTGCAGGTGTGAGGAAGAAGATTTTGGAGGAGGCACACATATCCAAGTTCTCTATTCAGCAGGGGGCCACGAAGATGTATAGGGATCTGAGGTTGAGTTATTGGTGGCCCTGCATCAAACGGGAGATTACATGGTTCGTGGAGCGGTGCTTGACCTGTAGGAAGGTCAAGGCCGAGCATCAGAGACCCCACGACAAGGTTCAGTTGTTACCCATTCCTAGGTGGAAATGGGAAGATTTCACTATGGACTTCATCATGAAGTTACCGAGGAAGGCGAGGGGTGTGGATGCCATATGGGTTATTGTGGATAGATTGACGAAGAGTACGCACATTTTTTCCGATCTCTGAGAGCATCTCCGTTGAGAAATTAGCAGATATTTACGTGCGAGAGGTGGTGGCTAGGTATGGAGTGTCAGTGTCAGTGGTCCCTGACCAGAATGTCCGATTTACATCTAGATTCTGGAGAAAGTTCCACGAGGAACTGGGCACTCAGTTACATTTCAGCACAACTTACCACCCCCAGATAGATGGTTAGAGTGAGGACGATCCAGACACTGGAGGATATGCTTCGGGCATGTGTATCAGATTTTGGAGGGAGTTGGGATACATACCTCCCACTATTAGAGTTTTCATATAACAATAGTTATCATGCTAGTATCGACCGACCACCATTTGAGATGCTGTATGGTCGGAAGTGTAGGACCCCTGTTTGTTGGGGTGAGGTAGGGCACCAAGTCATGGGGAGCACCGAGGTGGTGCTCTAGACTATTGAGTTGATTCAGTAGGTGCGTGACAAGCTACGAGTTGCACAAGACCGTCAGAAAAGTTATGTTGACCGACGCTGATCGGATCTTGAGTTTCAGGTGGGGGATTTCGTCTTGCTGAAAGTGTCACCACGGAAGGGTGTCATTAGGTTTAGGAAGAGGGCAAATATAGGGCCCCGATATATCAGACCGTTCAGGATTACTCCCCGGGTGGGCAAGTTGGCCTATTGCTTAGATCTGCCGGACGAGCGTAGCCATATACACAACACCTTCCACGTTTCCCTTCGGAAGTGTGTCACAGACGAGGCTGCAATTGTTTCTATGGACAACATTCAGGTGGATGAGAGCCTGAACTACATTGAGAGGCCCGTTGGGATTCTAGATAGGAAGACCAAGGTCCTTCGTCACCAAGAAGTGAAGTTAGTGAAGGTGCAATGGCAGCACCAAAGAGGCTCCGAATGGACATGGGAGCTGGAAGAGGAGATGCGAGACCACTGCCAGGATTTGTTTTCATCAGCGGACTTCAAGGATGAAGTCTCGTTCAAGTGGGAGAGATTTGTAACGCTTGTTCCAGGTATCATTTATTTATCAAGTTTTTAGATTTTTGCACTAGGACTCGACAAGTTGGGAGCCCCAACTCGATGAGTAGAGAACAATTTGGACGCGGGACTTAGGGTTTACTCGACGAGTTGGAAGGCCCCAACTCTACGAGTAGACACTGCAAAGGAAAACCCTAATTTCCAGGGGTTTGTACCCTATTTAAGGAACTTATGGATCATTTGTGGCCTCCCTCGTCGTCCTAACTGTCCAGAGAGAAACCCTAGTCGTGGTTTAGTGCCTTCTTGAGTGTGTGTGAGCTTTGGAGAGTGAATATTGTGCTTTTTGGAAGGAAACTTAAAGATTGAATAGATTGAAGAAAGGAGAGGGCTTTAGATCTGGCATCTACCTGGTGTTAGCGATCATTTGGAGGTAAAAAGTTGCTACCTTGATCTCTATTTGCTTAGATCTCATCCTATGGAAGTATATGGTCACATTTGGTGCAAATGGTGTCATACTCGGATTTGGACTTGTCATGAGGATATGGTTCAGATATGGACATCTTTAGGCCTCCATGGACATAAAATTGCTCACTTTATCTAGTCTAGGCCCTTTTCCATGCCCTAAACCTTGTACCAACCTTAGTTTCGATTGGAACGACTGATTATGTTAAGACAAGGGAAAACTCGACGAATTGCCCTCGCAACTCGGCAAGTTGGATCGGGTTTTCCCGTTTTTGGCTTGCAGAGTAAACTCAGCGAGTTGATAAGATAACTAGACGAGTTGGATCGGGTTTTCCCTCTTTTTCGGTCTGACGAGTAAATCGGCGAGTTGATAAGATAACTCGATGAGTTGGTTAGGATTTTCCCCGGTTTTCTGAACACTGAAGGAACTCGGCGAGTTGCAAGAGGCACTCAACGAGTTTTGTCAACATAGACTGTTGACCTTGAACTTTGACTTTGACTTTGACCATGGTTGACCAAGTTGGACTTTTAATGGTTTGAAGGGTTGAGTTGTATACTAAGGAGTTGTTTATGATTAGAGAGTTGGTGGAGCTAATACTCGGGGCTTGGACCTATGGGACACTCTAATATTTGAAATAAAATGTTGAAGTTATCAACTTGAAAACAAATGCCTTGATATTTTGTGGATTATTGGAAATGTTTTGATTATTTATAAATGGAAAATTTTCTTTGAAAAAAATTGGGTTGTTACATGATCGAGCTAATGCAAGAAAATCTATAAAAAAGATAATTATTATATATAAGGTTAAGTATATATGAATAATTATGGTATCTAAGAAAGATTAAACAAGGAAAATATAAAAACGATAATCATACATTAAGTAAACACGTGTTAGTGTGTTGTTATTATTCATCCAATAGCCTGATTAAATTCGGTTGACATCGAACCTGTTGAATCATAAAAGTGACCCTCTTGAACTCAGCTACCGCAACCATCTCAGCTACCGCAACCATCTCAGCTACCGCAACCATCTTTCTACCGCAACCGCTTCAGCACCCGAAGTCAATCTTGTTCATCAGCAACCGCATCAGCAACCGGAGTCAGCTACCACAGTCAACTTAGCTAGATTACGTTATTTGTCTTTTATGTAATACACTCTATTATCCAGTATGCCTTGCACGGCTGCTTATAGAGTTGTATAGTGTAGTTCCTAAGTCTCTATAAATAGACTTACTCTCTTTGTATTCAAAAAGATAAGGAAGAACCGATAACTTATGAATTCTATCTGAATACACATTCTGAAGTTATCTCTCTATCTTTCTTCACTCATCTCTTCTTACTTAAATCTTATCATAATTCTGCTGATCATAATCCCTCTTCGGAGCAAGTCCTTAATACTTACTCACTAAGCTTGATCTTCCTTATTAACTTGGAGTGAATGCATTCCTTGTTATGAATCAGCTTAAGTGTCTTCTTGATATAACAATTGCTGTCATTTCCATTCCTTTACATTTCCGCAACTAACTCTCTAACTATCTAACTATATTATTGTGGAGCTTTTAGATCCTTTGAGATTAACTATTCCGCATTATACTTGTTCTAACTTTTGTTCAAGTGTCTCCAAGTTTTTCTCTCAACAATTGGTATCAGAGCCAAAGTGGTTGCTTTTTGAAAACGGATGTCTGATTTTTTTTTCAAAAAGCTTTCTATACCACTAAAGCTCATTTCTTCAAAACAAAAAAAAAACAATTTCAAATGGCACAATCATTATCTCTGAATGTTTCCAACAGTGTCGGTAGTTCTAACCGAGCCCCAATACTAGTCGCAAATGAATATCATCACTGGTCACAAAGAATGGAAAGGTACTTGAGAAGACTGGGTAGAGATGTATGGCGATCCGTAGAAGAAGGACCACATGTTCCAGTCCTTACACCAGTCCAAACTGACGGCGCTGCAACCAGGCTAGGAGGAGGTCAACCAGCCATGAGTCGTCCCACCAAGGATGATCTCGATAAAATGGAAAATGATGTTGTTGCTTTTTATGAAATCTCCTGCGGAGTTGCTCGTGACAACTTCGATATTATCATAAATTGCAAATCAGCGAAAGAGATCTGGGATGTTCTAAAAAACCTGTACGAATGCTCAGAACAAGCACAAGATAAGAAGCTTACTACCGCACTCAACGAGTTCAACAACTTAAAAGCTCATACTGGAGAAAGTTTGGAATATTCCTTCAAAAGGTTCAACCTGATAGTCACCAAGTTATCCAATGCGGGCACCATCCGCAGTAACCATGAATCAATCTTCAGTTTGTAAATGGTTTGGGCAGACATTGGACTACGGCCAAGATGATAGTCAAAGGTGATAGAAAGATTCACTCCTTGTCACTTTACAAGCTCTATGGAGAGCTGCAAGCTCAAGAATCCACCGTACTCAAAGACTGTGCTGACTTCGGAGGACCACTTGCTCTCATAGCACAAGCTCCACCGCAGTCACCTTACCCTTCCTCGTATGACACTCTACCGCAGTCATACGAAGCGGATTCTGAATATGATGATGAAGAAGATTTTCAGAAGGCTATTGCTCTGGTTAGCCAACAGTTCAACCGTCTACCACCTCCTTCCTTCCGCAAGAATCAGCAGTTCAACAAACCTCCATTCAACCGTAACTTCGGTTCTCAGAATAACTACTCTCGATTTCCCAAAAGTTCTCATCCACCACCACAATCTCAGAATATTCAACCAAAGGAGGTACCGCAGTCTCCTCAAATCACTGACTCTGGTACTCCTTCAGAAGACAAGACTGATGTTGTAATTTGTCACAAATGCAACAAAGAGAATCACTTTGCATGAGATTGTAAGGCCAATGTAGTAAAAGACAGAGCATTCTACCTTAGAATGGCTCAAGAGTTGGAAGACAAAGAAAAAGCTGAAAAGGCAAGGGCATACGTGGCCCATGTCAAAAGAGACCATCAAGTCTGGTCATCCGGAGACGAAGATGAGGCCATCAGCAGTGTCAAAGGAAAAGGGAAAATCTGCATGCTGGCCACTGAGGATGATGATGGGTCTACAATGTTGAACAAGAACTACTGCTACATGGCAAAGGATGGAACACTAAGCATCATCGAACAGGTAAAACTCATGATCCAAACTCTAAACTATAGCATGCATGACTGTCAGCCTTACATAGATGATCTTAATGACAGTTGTGTTGCCGTCCTTACAGACTATAATAAAGCCTTAGATGAGAAGAACATTGCGTCCCAAGAGATGTTCCACGTGAGAGGACGACTGGATAACAAAAGACTTAAGATGGCTATGTTAGAGAAGGACCTAGAGTTAGAAAAGTATGCAAAAATGTTAAGTGAAACCCAATTAGAGATAGCTTTGAACCAGAGAGATTTAGCTCAGAGAGAAATTGTACGCTTAAATCTCTTAATTGAAAAATTGTTTAATGAAAGTGAAGCTATTGAAAATTTGGTAAACAATGGAACCATGGACAATACATACAATTGGGGTTGGTCAAATGGATATCCTACCTCAATGGATTCCTCACCCCGGTTCAACAAAGACAGATTGTATGTCCCTCCAGACCGAGAATTTCATTTCCCTGTCAATGACAAGACTTTTCCCGAAGATATTAAAACTCACTTCGGTAGACTGCACAACTTAAGCAATAATTGTATCATTGAGGAAATTGTGCCGGAGGTTTCGGGTCACACATGTGATCAAATTCCTATCTGTGGCACCATCTATCCAAATTCTCAAACTTCATCCGTAGTTGATGAAGAGATTGTTGTTGAGGGCCCCGAAGTCTCAAAAGACTTTCCATCTCTGTCCTCAGACCGCAGTGTCTCTCACTATAGTCAAATGTCCCACAAATGTCCCACCGAAGTCCCATCTAAGACTTACTCAACGGTAGTCAAGCCATCCCTACCGCAGTCATCAGTTCAAGGAACTGTAACTCTTCAGCCAATATTTCATGAACTACCTATAGAAAATTTTGAAGTAGATATGATGACTCAATGTTCCCAAATTCCTGAATCCTCAAGTTCCGATGACTCAACTCCTCGTTTTCAAAATCATTCTAAGAATTCCAGGAAACCGCAGTTGAACAACAATGACTACGGTTCACCAAAATCTTTGGCAAAAAAGGCTTTTAAAGAAGAAGTCAGATCTCGCGGTACTAATAGACAAATTTTTTCAAAAAACAAGAAGCAAGTCAGATTTCCTAAATCCAGAAGTCCTAAAAAATTTGTTTTCTCTCACTACATTTCAAAAAACTCTTCTTTCAAGAAAACAAACAAAAAGGAAAGTTCAGTTTCAAAAGTCATTCCTACTCCTTCTGACACAACCCAAAAGGGTGTTCAATCTTTTCGAAACTATGTTTTTCAGGTCTATTCTTCAAATGATCCTAAATGGAAAGGTATTTTACCCACTCCAAAACTTTTAAAGTCACGTCAAAATTTCAAATGGACGGGTATCTTACCAAATCCATCAAAAAGAATTCAAAAATCTACACGTGCTAAAACCTTTCATAAACAGACTTTTTCAAAACCCAAAAACACTCGTGTCAGGAATAACTCATCTTGGACCGGTAACAGATCCAAAACATCCTTAAAACCGCTGACCAATCACAGTGTTAGATCAAAAGACAAAATCTCCTTTTGTAAATGTCAGTGTAGTTGTCAAAAGGTTTTATCTCATGTCAAATCGAGTCAGAGTCAGAAACCTCGTATTTTTTCAAAAAATCACAACACTCCAAATCTACTCAAACACCCAGGACTAGGCTCAAAAGTTGACAAGAGACCTGTCCCTGCAACCTCGTACCATGCATCACTGAGAAACAGATCAATTGTCCCAGGCTCCAAACTTGTTTGGATGCCTAAACTAACCGTGTAAATCTCAGGCTTTGTGCAAGGAGGAACAAGAAGAAGAGTGGTTAATTGACAGTGCCTGCTCCTTGCACATGACCGGAAGGTTAGAGTACCTTTGGGATTTCAGGCCTATATGCATTGGTGGAAATGTCACGTTTGGTAACAATGCAAACGGTGTCATCCGAGGTTACGGTGTTCTCACTACAGGGAACTTTTCCATTCAGAAGGTTGCTTATGTAGAAAGCCTTAAACACAATCTCGGCAGTGTTGGCCAACTATGTAAAGCAGGACATCGTGTTGAATTTGATGATCAATTTTGCTACGTAATGACGAGTGATAGAAACAATTGCCTGATCAAATCTCGATCCGAAGGTACCATGTACCCTTTGGATGTTTCTCTAATCATTGGTAAACCGCAATTGTGTTTCTTGTCCAAAGCTGTATCCGAAGTCAGCTGGCTATGGCACCGTAAGCTAGCTCATCTCAACTTCCGGTACATCAACAACTTAGTCACTAGAGAACAAGTTCGCGGTCTCCCTATTCTCAAATTTAGCAACGATACTCTTTGTCCGGCTTGTGAATGTGGTAAGCAGTCTAAAGCAAGTCACCCTCTGATAATGGACTCTTCTATTTCTGAACCACTGGAGGTATTGCACATTGATCTCTGCGGTCCATCAACCGTAGCCAGCCTCCACCACAAGAAGTATATACTGGTTATTGTTGATGACTATACACGCTTCACATGGGTCTTCTTTCTCAGACTCAAATCAGAGACACCGCAGATCTTCATCAACTTCATCAAAGCAATCGAACTTCAGATCAAGCTTCCAGTTAGATGCATCCGCAGTGATAATGGAACCGAGTTCACTAGTCATCTTCTTAACAGTTTCTTGGTGTCCAAAGGCATTTCTCACAACTTCTCAGCACCCTACACACCGCAACAAAATGGTGTAGTAGAAAGAAGGAACCGCACACTGGTAGAAGCAGCCAGATCCATGCTTAACTTCGTCCAACTTCCTCTCTACTTCTGGGCTGAAGCAGTAGCAACCGCATGCTTTGTCCAAAACCGAAGTATCGTGTGCAAACGCCTCAACAAAACACCATATGAGGGTCTTAACAACCGCAAGCCCAATGTTCGTTTCTTTCATATTTTTGGGTGTAGATGCTTCGTGATCAACAACAGAGATCAGCTCAACAAGTTTGCACCGAAGTCTGACGAAGGCATATTCCTTGGTTACTCCACTAACAAGGTTGCTTATCGAGTGCTCATCAGGCGTACAAGGCTGATCATTGAAAGCATCGATGTGAAATTTGATGATTCTCACATCTGCGACGCCCCTCCATCTACTGAAATCACCGCAATCATGGAAAGTGACATTCATGCCTCTTCAGGTCCCTTGAATCTAGTTGAAGTCAACTATGAGGATCTTTTCGATCCTATTGAAACGGCGAAACTATCCGAAGTTCTTGTGTCACCCGCAGCTCAACAACAACATGCTGATGTTTCTGGACCATCTCTATCTGAAGTAGTCTCTCTCAATACTTCCACCTCTCCGGTTGAGGGGGAAAGATCTACTCCAGATCTAGCCGCAACCGTCGAGGTTCCAGTACTTGATGTTGTTCAAATTCCTGTCTGCAGAGAAGCATTACCATCAAACGTATCTTCGGATTCGGATGATGAACTCATAGAAAATATCGACACTAGAACTAATCCAAGGATTGTCACTCTCCCATCCGCAGTCCAGGGGGAACCTTCTCAGGTTCCAGAGGAACTCCTATCTGCAACCCAGGGGGAACCTCTCCCAACTACTCAGCAGGATGTTCTCAAGTCCAGGGGGAACTGTCATCTCCAACCGCAGACTCCTCTGACATTCAAGATATTCCCTCTACCGCAGCTGCTGATCATCTGCTACCACGTCTTCATGTATGGACGAAAGACCACCCACCAGGTCAAATCATTGGGAACCCATCCGCAGGCATCCATACTAGATCTTCCAAGGACCTATCTGATCACTGCCACTATGCATCATTTATGTCCTTGGTAGAACCCAGAACGATCAAAGAAGCATTGCTTGAACCTGACTGGATAGCCGCAATGCAAGAAGAGCTTGAAGAATTTCAAAGAAATAAAGTTTGGCAGCTCATTCCGAAGCCACGTGGTCACTCCATTGTTGGCACTAGATGGGTGTTCAAAAATAAGTTGGATGAATCTGGTGCGGTAGTCAGAAACAAGGCAAGGCTAGTTGCAAAGGGTTATAGTCAACTTGAAGGCATTGACTACGATGAAACGTATGCTCTGGTAGCACGCATGGAAGTTATCCGGATCTTTTTAGCATACGCAACCCACAAAAACGTCAAGGTACACCAAATGGACGTTAAGAGTGCCTTTCTCAATGGGGAACTAAAAGAAGAGATTTATCTTCAGCAACCTCCAGGCTTTGAAAATTTTGAATTCCCAGACCACTGCTACAAGCTTGAAAAGGCAGTCTACGGTCTGAAGCAAGCCCCAAGAGGATGGTATGAGACTCTTTCTGAATTCCTTGTCTCATCCGGGTACAAGAGAGGAGTGATTGATCCCACACTATTCAGAAAAGCAAATGGCGACCACCTCATGATGGTACAGATATATGTGGATGATATCATCTTCGGTTCGACTGATCAAGGCATGGTGGATGAATTTGCTAAGCTCATGACCAACAAGTTCAAAATGAGCATGAATAGAGAGATTAATTTCTTTCTAGGTCTTCAAGTGAAACAAGTACCGCAAGGCATATTCATTCATCAAGAAAAATACACCATTGAACTATTGAAGAAATATTCTATGGACAACTGTTCATCTGCTAAGGTCCCCATGGCCTTCGGTTATAAGATCTCTGCTGATCCCTCAGGCGAATCTGTGGATCACAAGACTTATATAGGCATCATCGGCTCTTTGATGTACCTCACTGCAAGCAGGACAGACATTGTCTTTGCAACTGGTGTATGTGCAAGGTATCAGGCTGACCTAAAAGTCTCACATATGACCGCAGCCAAACAGATACTACGGTACCTGAAAGGAAGCAAATCTCTTGGACTATGGTACCCCGCAGGCAATGACTTTAGCCTGCAAGCTTTCACAGATGCGGATCATGCCGGATGCAAGCTCGATCGAAAAAGCACTTCAGGAGGATGTCAATTATTGGGTGAAAGACTAGTCAGCTGGTCCTCAAGAAAACAAAGTTGTGTCTCTCTATCAACTTCAGAAGCCGAGTATGTGGCCGCAGCCAGCTGTTGCTCTCAAGTCCTTCGGATGAAAACTCAACTAATGGACTACGGGTATAGAATGTTGCGGATACCGATCTATTGTGACTCTGAAAGTGCTATTGCTATTTCTCACAATCTAATTTAGCACTCCAAGACTAAGCACATTGAACTACGGTATCATTTCATCAAAGACCACATCTTAAAAGGTAATATTGAACTCATCTTTGTCCCTTCTCATGAAGAGATTGCTGATGTGTTCACAAAAGCACTCGATTCAACAAAGCTTAACATCTTCCTGCAAATGTTAGGAATGATGAATCCAGACCCGCAATTCTTTTTGAACTGTTAGCTACCGCAGACCATCCTTGGTCTCCGTTGCGGTTCTAACTGAGAATTACATGTGATAGATGGTTTTGGTACCGCTGTCTAGGTACCGCAACCATATATCATACGTATCTCTCATGGGTCTTTATGATCTGTTATTACTAATCCTTGTACAAGTGTTTTCCTCAGTTTCTCACTGCAGTCTTTCCGTGTTCATCCGTACTGACGTTTCTCAACCGCAATGAATTTTCCATCCGCGATCGTCATGATAATTTCTCAACAGTTTTATCAACTCTTGAATCTTTGTGTGCTATTTAATGATCCTTCATTAAATTAAACATTAAAGACACAAAAAAAAAACATTTTCTTTAGAAACTGTCACATTCTCTTTCTGAATAATCCTTGTATCAGACCTATTTTAGGATGATGACAAAAAGAACGTTTTTCAATAAATTCATCCTTAATTTGTCCTTTCCTCTCCCCAATACGTCCCATCCGTTACAACTTCCTCTCCCATCACCCCCACGATCACCTGACGTATTGACATGCGTCTGACTCTACATTAAATGCAAAATCTCCCAAAATCTCTTCAAACCCATTTTAATTATGTGTGGCTGAGATTTAATCCAAAATTCATAGATTCCCCCCAAAACCTCAATCGACATTTTACCCTATCCTTACCATTTACCTAGGGTTAAACACTTTTTTTACCCCCCTTTATAAACCCATTTCTTCCCCAACAATACTTTACGTGTTCTGAATATCGATTCTTTCTCCCAAATTCCTCAAAACCTTCAAAACTTTCAAGAACTCTGTTTTCTTCTCTCAAATCTTCAACAATGGTGAAATCAGGTGCATCAAAGAAGCAATCCAAGGCTTCAGGTTCTGTAAATCCAACAGGTTCCGACTCTCCAACAATCTCTTCAAGTAATTTCAGAGCAATATTTGAAGATCATCCTTCATATAATGCTCCCATCAAGATTATGATCAAGTTTCTCAGGAACCACCCTCTGTTTGGTCCATTCGATGCATTTACAGACGTTATTCCAGTTTCTACTCTATTTAAATGTGCATTCTCTGCATATCGCCCAATGGAGAACCCCCAAGAAGTTCACCTCAATCTCATGAACGATTCTTTGGTCATCTTGTCCAAAGAAAAGTTCTTAAATGCCATTAATCTTCTGGTTCACCCCTCCATCAAGATTTTCTCACCTACAATGGCATACGTTACATCCGCACTCTACCAGATGGGGTATCAGAAACCAATTCGAGGGAGTGGTGAGTTCAAAAAGAATCAGCTGCCTGCGGTATGGCAGTTTGTATGTCATTTTGTCATCCGCTGCCTATCCGGCAGAACCGGAGGCATCGACAACATGGGACTGAAGCTACTAGAATTGGTATGGAGCATCTACACAGGCCACGACGTAAACTATGGACAAATCCTTTGGGACGACTTCCTCCAATACATTCCCAAAGAGCACCCAAGGGAGAATCCAACCGAGCTCACATTTGCACGGTTCTGGTCACTTTGCATCTCAGACTTACATGCGGATGCTGGAATAGACATGGGTAGTGACATCAACTTTTTCGTCACTAAGGATCTTAAAAGGTACAACCCCTCTTCTGATCAAACGATATTTGGACCGATCCGCAGACTTCCTACTCATATCCTTTCTTCTCTTGGTCTTGAGACTGTTGATGTCTCAGACCACATTGAGGCTACGGAGGGTATTGCCCCATACCCTCCTACCCTGCCTCTTCCATCCGCAGCCATTATCCCTGAGGGTACCGCGGTCCCCTCTTCCACTACACTATCCAATCTTTCTCAAAGAAGAAAGCAGTTGGCAACCAAGAAACAAAGAACACCCAAGAAGGATGCTCCTATCATATCTAGCAGTGATTCAGATGAGGATAGGCATCCAATCTCTATCTTCAAGAAAAGGAGAACAACCGATACCACTATCCATATGCGTGACCGGACAGATGCTGAAGCCTCTCAACAGGCTCCAGTAGTCCTTGGGGTGCCCACACACCCATTTGACACCACCAGCACTTTCCAGTCTGACTCAGAAACTGAGTCTGATTCTCAACTACGTGGAGACTCCCCCCCAGTGCACTCCCAAGAGGACGACACTGGTTCACGCCCTAAGGTCTCCAGGGCTTCCCGACTTCATTTCTTTTCACTAGAGGAGTTACGCTCCATTCTTCTTTCTGTCACCCAAACACTACAAACACCTTCCCACCCGCAGGGCACTTCTTCCGCCCATGCCAGAACTGAGCAGAGGCCACACTTGACCACGGGTCAAGGAGACCGAGGAAGCTCAGGAAATCCTACTCTGCTTTCATCTTTTACAGGTTGTTTAGGCACGGTGAGCACAAATGTGCAAGGATCCGTGGACCCGAAGGACACTTCGGTGCGCTTTGAAGGATTTGACCATGATGCATCCAATGACTCTTGGTTACAGTACAATCCGGTAACTGAGTCAGACAAGAAGAAGTATGCTGCGTTCCAAAGGGCTTTCCAAGCCCGCAAGGAACAACAAATCAAGCACCAACAACAGAAAGAACAGGAGATCCAGTCTGTGGCTAGATATTGGGCAAATGCCATCAGCAATGCCAGTACCGTAGCCACCATTCAAAAAGTTCAGAACTGGATGGATCAGATGGCTGAAACCATTTCAAAAGCTCAAGCTTCAGGTGCAGCCGCAAGTACCTCCAAAGTTCCTCCTACTCCAACTCCCATTCTATCTCCCACTCCTACAGTCAATCCATCACAAGACGAAGAACCTGCAATCGAACTCAGTTCAGCTCCCACCTTCGGTCTTGATGGTGAAGACATCCAAGAAGCAAACAAGCCAAACCCTTCTGATGATGACCTCATGATGTTTGAAGAAGAGGAGTCCAGCGGTTCTCAACATTCGACTTCCAACCCTAAAGAGAAGAAGAAAAAGAAGAAGAATGTTGTCACCCGGAAGGAGTTCATGAGCCTTCAAGCCAAAATCGATCAGATCTTGGCTACGGTCCAGCCTACTCAACCGCAACCTGAAGACACTCCAGGACCGCAGTCACTGATTGAAAGAATAGAGCGTTTGGAAACAAGGGAACGCATGGCTGCTGAACGAATCTCTCTCAAAGTAGAGATGGGGATCCGGTCCCTTGACAATAACCGCAAGGCTGACCACAAGGACTTCATGGCTGCAGCGGAACGCCTCATTGCTGAGGTGACCGCAATCAAAACGGATATTCAAGTGGCCATCGCGGATCAAGCTTCTCAGTCTCAGAAATTGATAGATGAGACTCATACTGCTTATGAGTCCACTATCTCTGTTCTTCAAGCAACCATCAACAGACTGCAGAAATCCCTTTCCTCCAACTTCCATGGCCCTGAGATCCTCCAGCTCACTAAAGAAATCCACAAGTTGCTCTTCAGCTCCTCCACTCCAAACAACCAACATTTGGTAGAAGCTCTCAAAGCTGAGTTCCAAGAAGTCTTCAACAAGGTGGATGGACTTAAGCAATGGCTTGAGGAAGCACCGGGGTTGCATCCCTCAAGAGGGGGAAGTGATGAAGAACAAGAAGTCCATCACTCTGATACTTCTATTCATCAGAGTCCCCCCATCATCACTGAAAAAATTCCCACACCACCGCAACCATCTCAACATACTCCATCTCCTCACACTTCACCTCCAAAAGATACTCCCAAAAACCCAGAGACTCCTGCGCACTTCAAGAACTTGGCTGAAAACATGTCTTCTCCAAGCACCACAGACTCCTCTGCCACCGCTCAAAGGAAGCATGATTGGAAAGCAGCCAAGCTGGCAGAGTTAATTTGGAGAGAATGCGGGTTTGACACCATGATGGATGAGTCCTTGATCAATTCTTGGATCAATCCGCACCGCAGGCTCCTAGACGAAGATTACAGACTGCACCTCACTTATGCTGAACCACCTGCTGATGGATACTGGGATATACCAATTTCTCCAAATGCCAAGTACTTCACTGTATTTGAGCAGTTTGACCAAAGCCTTCCAGATCACAAGAGACTGCCAATGGAGTTTGAGAGACTTAGTCTTTTTCATGCTAAACATGCCTCCTCCATTGAAAACATATGGTCTAACGACAGACCATCCGCAGTCAAGAACTACAAAGTCAGGAAATTTATGAAGGCTGACTACATCCAGTATACCCTCACCAGAAGGGAGCATGACTACATCCGCACCCAGGCAGACTTTCCTTGTATGAATCCGAAAGAAATCTTCCTTATTGCCAGGGTGTTCCAAAACAAGTCAGAAAAGCACCCTAAAATGCAGATAGCGCTTGAAAAAGCCAACTCTTTTCTCAGGGACACGGTCTGTGACTTTTCCAAGATAGATGCGGATATCTACCCCACCATCCTCAAGAAGTTTGATCTCCCACCTTTTGAACCTGTACCAATGCCTACCGAAGGCTTCCAAGAAAGATCTCTAGTGCAACAAACTACCCTGAACTTGGAGTTATATTCAAAAGGAAGACTGACAACGTCAAATATTTCATTCCTTTGACTGCCATGCGCCGCCTGACCAAGAAACAACTTGACATCTGCCGGACTGCAATTGAAAGATCTAAGCATAGTACCGCAGAAGTCAAGTTCGAGATCACAAGAAGAATCACATGGTTGGAAAACATCAGGAAGTTCTGGTGGATTTGGATCAAGTTCCTCAAACTTGATAGCTGAACCGGAGTTAAAGAGGTCACTTAGGGGGAAATTGTTGAATCATAAAAGTGACCCTCTTGAACTCAGCTACCGCAACCATCTCAGCTACCGCAACCATCTTTCTACCGCAACTGCTTCAGCACCCGGAGTCAATCTTGTTCATCAGCAACCACATCAGCAACCGGAGTCAGCTACCGCAGTCAACTTATCTAGATTACATTATTTGTCTTTTATGTAATACACTCTATTATCCAGTATGCCTTGCACGGCTGCTTATAGAGTTGTAATCTAGTGTAGTTCCTAAGTCTCTATAAATAGACTTACTCTCTTTGTATTAAAAAAGATAAGGAAGAACCGATAACTTATGAATTCTATCTGAATACACATTCTGAAGTTATCTCTCTATCTTTCTTCACTCATCTCTTCTTACTTAAATCTTATCATAATTCTGCTGATCAGAATCCCTCTTCAGAGCAAGTCTTTAAGACTTAATCACTAAGCTTGATCTTCCTTATTGACTTGGAGTGAATGCATTCCTTGTTATGAATCAGCTTAAGTGTCTTCTTGATATAACAATTGCTGTCATTTCCATTCCTTTACATTTCCGCAACTAACTCTCTAACTATCTAACTATATTATTGTTGAGCTTTTAGATCGTTTGAGATTAACTATTCTGCATTATACTTGTTCTAACTTTTGTTCAAGTGTCTCCAAGTTTTTCTCTGAACAGAACCTATAATAGTTCTTGTGAGAGCCATAAATATATGTATACATCTATATGGGGCTGACATCCCCACCTGCGATTGCTAGCTACAATCCCGACAGGATAACTTTATTAAGTATAAAAATAATATTATTTGACATCCGATGAAGCGTCGTGTATGGGATTTATCGGTCCACAACGTCGATTATAGGGGCTCATGGTAATGCTATTCGGAAAATCTTAATTTAAAATTGCCTAGAGGGACGCCTTCAAATAGTTGTACGGTTCGATTTGATAAAGATTATAAATATTAGGATAGGTAATATATCCTAAACGAAAGAAAGATTTTTAAAACATAAATAGTTTCAATCAAATAAAATAATAAAAACAGAAATGATAAAACATGTGCACTCACCAACTTTATGTTGACGTTTTCAAATACATGTATTCTCAGGAAGATGAGTGTGGAGAGTATCTGTGGAAGGAAGGAAGTCATCAAGGAAGTTGTTGGAAGTTGTTTATGTTTGTTTTATGCTTAGTTATGAATAGGATGTGTGCTTGAACCCCAAACAATGTAACATTGAAATAATTTAAAATAAATAAAAGTAACATTTGTGTTATACGTTTATGTATTGTTCAATATACCTGCCACTGTGATCTAATCTCCCTACGTCGCACAGCCATACATTTCCGCTGCCGTCCGGGGGAGTGACAGATTGGTATCAGAGCTACATGTTATAGTGAACTAGTATTTCCTTAGGAACTACGACTATAACGTAGGGCATACACTATGAATTAGTTAAATCTAATAGAAAGTATTATTATTAATTACCGTACAGATAGACTACTTACAGAAGAGGTGACTAGTTTCAACTGTATTTTTTGTTGTTGGATTTCAGAACAACTATATGCTAAAATGGTCCTGTACTCCCAAACTTCTCACCTGGTCGATCCTTACTTGATAGTCTTGAAGTACAAAATATAGAATTAAAAAAATACCCTTAATCAAACAATAATCATATAAAATAGTTATATAAACTCTTATAAATATGCCTAAATATCATAAATATCATCCAGTTAAATCACAACTAAAGATTTTAGGTCAAAAACGAATCCTAGCATTAGTACAGTACTACGGCCGTACCACAAATAGATCTTGAATACGCAACTAAGTTTTATATATGGTTCGAACGATGCACACCTAAACCTGGATGTCGTAGTTGACAATCTAAATGCTTAAGGATTTATGGATCAATAGCTTAGTTTGATTAGTTGATTTAAGAGTTAGACCAAGACCTACAGCTTAAGGATTAGTGGATTGATAACTTGGTTCGATTAGTTGATTTAAGAATTAGACCAAGACCTACAACTTGAGGATTTTGGATCGGTAGACTAGATCGACTTATTGAGGATTGGAGACTTAGGTTAAGACCTACTATGAGAGGATTCAACACTTAGTTTGGAATGGTACACCTTGAGGATATCTGGATTAGAGTCAGGTATCCGACATACCACCCATATAGAGAATTCCCGAAGATATGGTACTATCTACTACATACTTATTTAGGTGATCATCAAGTTGAAAATAATCTAATGGAACAATAGAAGACTCGTCGGTCACACACTTAGGAAACTATGAAACATGGAAAGTGTTATGGATCTGAATGAGCTCTTCTGGCAGATCCAATCGGTAAGACACCTTGCCCACTCTAGCCATGACACGAAAAGGGTTGATAAACCTAGGACCCAACTTCCCCCGCTTCCCGAAACGAATAATGCCCTTCCAGGAGGATATTGTCAGAAGTACCATATCCCCGACCTGAAACTCCTACTCCGAACGGCGTCGATCCATATAACTCTTCTGCCGGCTCTGAGTCATCAACAATCTCTGGCTGACCTGTTGAATATGCTCTATCGTCTTGAGCACCACCTTTGTGTTCCCTATAACTCTCTGACCAACCTCTCACCAGCAAACCAGGGTCTGACACTTCCTCTCATAGAGAAGTCTGTAGGGATGCATACCAATGTTTGCATGATGGTTGTTGTTATAAGAAAACTCAGCCGAAGGAAGATAGGAGTCCCATCTCCAACTGAAATCAATGATCCAGACCCTAAACATATCTTCAAGGGTCAACATAGTCCGCTCACTCTAGCCATCTGTCTGCGGACGATATGTAGTAATAAAGTGCAGCCTGGTACCCAACTCCTCATGCAACCTCTCCAAAACCTAGAAAGAAACTGAACGTCTCGATATGAGACTATACAAATAGGCACCCCGTGACAAGACGCAACCTCTCAAATATAGACGCCAACTAATTTCTTGGCCGAGGAACTCTCCTGGATAGCAAGGAAATGGGCACTCTTGGTCAAACAATCCACAATAACCAAAATAGAATCAAGTCCCTTAGTCTTCATTGGTAACTTGGTGATAAAATCCATGGTGAACTGCTACCATTTCCACATTGGGACCTCTAAAGGCTGCAACTTGTTGTGTGGTCTTTGATGCTCGGCCTTCACCTTTCGAGAGGTCAGGCACATCATGATGTACCATGCTATCTCCATATATATGCAGGGCCACTAATAAATGAGTCTCAAGTCTCGAGAAATAGAATATAAATCATTTCATCTATCTCAAAACTATGTGCTATGTCCTTTTGAGATAGACTCAAAAGGTGACGTAAAGTCACACCTTATGATCTGATGAGTCAAACACATTACATTATCGGTCAGCGTCCGTGTATACATCTCACCATCAACACCAGCGCATAAAGTTTATCAGCGTCTGCGTGAAGATAGTTTATTCTAGGTAATATTTTGTATATCAGGTAATGATTCTGATAAGTATAGAGTAGATAGAAAATCTGATATCCTTGTTATAAAGATCGGTTCTTAGTATAGATAAGATACTATCCCTTCAATCAAGGGATATACTTGTATAGACTAGTATATATTCAACATTAGGGTGAAACCCAAATGTGTATCTTAAATGGATTGGTGTCATTAATCATCTTTGTGACCGTCCTTGTGACAAACCCGTTTTCTTGGTGAAATTTTTTTTTCTTGGTGAAAGACAATTTGGAGAATATCTTGTGTTCTTTACTCTCTATTCATTATTTTTTTAGATTAGTTTGCTTTTGTTCTTTATACTTAAAGCGTATCTGATCAATACAAACCTTCAATTAGTATCAGATCGGGTTTTTGATACACTCAAGTAATCATGTCAACTTCCAACAATCTCAAATCCTTTGGTCTCAACAAGAATCCTCAATTTTGTTGAAACATAAAAGTGACCCTCTTAAACTTAAAAGAGATCCGAAGTTGTCATCAAGAACTGTAGTCAAGCTCCACACCGCAGTCAAGTGCCGCAACCGCTGTCATCATCATCAACACTTAGTCTTAGTCTTTTATCTGTTTTTCTAGAAGTACTTTCTTTTATCTAATGTGTACTGCATGGCAACTTTTAACAGATAGGACTTTCGTAATCTTCGAGGCTCTATAAATAGACTTCTCTCTTTCTGAATGAATACATCTCTCTACACATCTTGAATCTCAAATCTCCATCTTACTATCTCACCTTAAACATCTTCAGATTCTAATATCGTTATCTCTTCGGAGCAAGTCAGTCTTGACTTAATCACTAAGTTTGATCTCACTTACTAACTTGGTCTGATTGCATTCCTCGTTAAGAATCAACTTAAGTGTATACTTGATATAATACTTGTTGTCATTTATATTTCCTTATATTTCCGCACCTAATTATCTAACTATCTTGTTGGATAAGGTGTCTAAGTCCATAACTATTTCTGGTAATTACTTGACCCGACCCGGCATGGTCCATTTGGGTTGCATGGCATCATGCATTTGGATAGACTAAATGAGAGAAATAATACTTGTGGTTTATTAATATATTATAAGTTCTAATATATTAATAATATTATTTAATTAGTATTGATCAAAGATTAATTTGGAATTAATTAAGTGATCAAAAGAAGACTAATTAAATATATGGGTTGATTATGTAAATCATCCATAACTTGTATAGTGGGCTAAAGGCTCAATGGGTTATCAAGTTGGGCTAAGGTCCATAGGATGCTCCATGGGAGTTACAAACCCATGGGTCATGGAAATGAAGAGCCATGTTACATTAGGGTTTACGTGGTGTAACCCTAATGCAACATACTATATAAAGAACATGTTATCTACCAAAATCGGCTACACTAGTGAGACAAGAGGGCAAGGCCGATTTCAAGTGTTATACATTTCTCTCAAAGTTTATTCCAAGTGCATTTGGTGTTGTGTGAAACATTTGAGGCATCACACTTGGGGTGCTAGGCTCTCAAGGTTTTTCAAGGAATCAAAACAACTACAAGGTATGTAATCCTAGCCATCTTTTATGATTAATGTTCCCCATGTATGCTAGATAGGATTATGAACCTTGGAAAAAGTATTTTGCATGTATTTTAGACAAACATAGATCCAAGGTTTTCTAGGGTTGCATGTACACTTAGGAGTGTTGGAATGCTCAAAACCCATCAGTGGTATCAGAGCCTAGGTTTGTTTGTTTGATACTTGATGCAAAATTGTGAAAAAAAACTCATTTTTATGCATTTTGAAGCATGAACTCGCCGAGTCCATGGGGGGACTCGACGAGTCCATGACCAAACTCATCCTACTCGTCGAGTATGTTCTTGCACTCGACGAGTAGGAGCCCCTGAGTGCAGTTTTTCATGTTTTGCTGCTGGAAATGGACTAGAAACATTACCTTAAACTGTTTTGGTGTTTTAAAACTTGTTTTAGATGGTGTAATGGTTGTTCTAATACATTTTCAATGGCAAATATCAAAATTACATGATTATATGTGTTCATATGTTCTGGAAATTTTGGTATGTTGATTCATGTTCTTATGAGTTCTTGATAGATCATAGGAATTACTTGTTTAATGATTAATTCATGATATTTATGTGTTTTAATGGAGTCCATAACTTGTCCTGAAGTTATGGATAACCAAAATTCACTTTGTATTAATTCCATTAAAAGAACACATAAGTTACAAAATGAAGAGTCTTCATTTTAATAACTCATAAGTTATGAATTGAAAGGTTTTGTAAAGTTACAAAACTTGCCCTCAAGTTTTGGAACATGTAAAGTCATCTAGTAAACTTTAGTTCCAACCCCTAGAATTTTAAAAGTTGAAATTCAACCCTTATATTTTACAATATTATAAGTTAATAATATATATATATATATATATATATATATATATATATATATATATATATATATATGTATAAGATCAAGTCGTTTTACCGTTAGTAGGCCTCATTCATGAAGCCGGTCTATAAGGGGGGTATAAGGTTGTTGCCTATAAAATGGCAGCTTAATGGGTGTCCAGTCTCACCCACCGCTTCCTTGACTGGTGGAGGGTTGTTAGCCAAACGGGTAGGAAAATGACTTAAAATTCTCATTAAAAGTATAATGATTATTATAAAGTAACAAAATGTTTTTATAAATTTCAAATCTTAGTTCCTTTAGGAAAATGTGAATAAGGTGCTAACCCATGAAATTACACTTTGCACTTTAATTAAGTCGTTGGTGGAGCGTGTGTGGTTAACCGGCACACTAACTTGGACTTAACAAGGTAGGCAAAGGGTGAGTTAAGGTTTTTCATAGGTCTGTGGAGCGCGTGTGGTTAACCGGCACATCGATTAAGTGAAAAACATTAAGGGTACCAAGTAATTTGCATGGTTACTTCATACCTTGTTTTGTGATCCTCGGTATGCCAGTCACAAAACATGAAGGGCACACTCGAGATTGAAACATGCCATTGAAAAGTTCAATGAATCTCAAAGAATCTAGGAGTTTCTAAAAACCAAATAAAACCTAATACTTATATATTCCGTTTTCATGGTGGAAATTGGTGCATCGTCATTCACCTACCTTTCAAATATGATATAGCTTGGATTACGACATCCCTCTTCTAAGTTATAATATATTGTGATTGGATCCTAGCCTTAATTTTACATTTTGGTGTTTTATTAAGGACTATCTTTATATCTAAACTAAACTTGTCTTTTCTTCTATTCAGATGTCTTCCAACAATGTTGCTTCTGGCTCAAACCCTACCGGCTTCTTCTCTCTCATGAACCTTTGTGGGAGAGTCATCTTTGATGGATCCAACTTTACAGATTGGATCAGGATCATGAGGATGGTCACTCGGTATGAGAACAAAGAATATGTTCTCGACAAGGAGCTTAAGGTGCCCGACCAAACTGTTACTCCTGAGGAGCTTGCTGAATATGAGGAACATGAAAGAGATGCTACAAAAGTGGCATGCATCATGATGGCCACTATGACAGCCGAGCTTCAAAAGTCCTATCAGGACTACTATCCTTTTGAGATGCATCAGGATTTGATGTACCGCTACCATCAGAGTGCTCGTCAAGAGCGATATGAAATCATCTCCACCATGATAACAACCCGAATGAAGGATGGTGAACCCATCATGGGCCACATGCAAAAAATGCAAAGGTATGTGGACCGTTTAATGAAGTTGAATGTGAACTTCCCCGAGGAGTTAGCAATAGATATCGTTTTGTACTCCGTATCATCGTGTTATGATAAATCCGCATGACATACGACATGAACAAGGAAGAAGTCACCCTCAGCAAACTTCAAGGACTCTAGAAGACCGCCGAAAGTGGTCTTAAAGGTAAGTCGGTTGTTACCACTCCTACTCCTACTCCAAACTCCGTACCTGTCCTGGCAATCGGGAAAGGTAGAGGGAAGAAGAGGAAGAAACCTTCGAAGGGTACCAAGGGTAAGACCCTTGATGGCTCCTCTTCAAGTGGAACCAAGAAAGGTTCTGTAACTCCTTCTTCTGACCCAAAAGAGGTTGAATGCTTCTATTGCCATGAAAAGGTGCACTGGAAGCGGAAATGCCCAAAGTACCAGCAAGATTGAAAGGATGGAAAAGTAAAACCCAACCATGCAGGTATTTACACTATATTATCTAATAACTCACCCTATTCTAACTCTTGGGTCCTTGATACCGGTTGTGGTATTTATATTTGTTCTGATTTGCAGAGACTAAGAAGAAGTGAGAATGTGGAGCATGGAAAGATAAACTTGATCATGGGGAATAGGAAAGTTTCACCTGTCACCAAGATTGGAGTTTATACTTTGTTGCTAAGTAGTGGGTTTACTTTAGATTTGAATAAATGTTGTCACTCGCCTGAAATGGCAAGAAATGTTATTTCCTTTCATGCTTTGTACAAACAAGGGGTTACCTCTTCTTTTGATAATGAAGTTGGTGGAATAAATGCTTTCTTTAATAATGTGTTTTACTTTAAAGCATTACCTTGTGATGGTGTGTATGAAGCTGTGTCTGTTGTAGATAACTTAGGAAATAATGTGTTGTGTATTGATTCTACTAATGATAATAACTTGGATAAAGCATCATTATGGCATTGTCATCTTGGACATGTAAGCAAGAAACACATAGGCTAACTCCAAAAGGATAGAGTCTTGGAGTCATTTGACCTAAAGTCAGATGATAGTTGTGAATCATGCTTACTTGCAAAAATAACAAAATCACCCATTACTGGTTCTTGTGAAAGGGGTGTACGTTTGTTGGATCTAGTGCACACAGATGTGTGTGGACCCTTCAAAACTGCCACAAGGGATGCTAATCGTTATTATTTGACTTTTACTGATGATTATAGTAGATATGGATATGTCTACTTAATCAAGCATAAGTCAGAGACTTTTGAAAGGTTTAAAGAGTTTAAACAGGAAGTCGACAATCAATTCGGCAGAAACATTAAGATGCTTCGATCCGATCATGGTGATGAGTATCTTAGTATAGAGTTCCTCGACTATCTTAAGGAATGTGGGGTTGTCTCCCAATTGACACCTCCCACGACACCACAGTTGACTGGTGTAGCTGAGAGGCGTAATCGAACCTTGTTGGACATGGTTCGTTCCATGATGAGTCGAGCTTCGCTACCAATCTCATTTTGGGGGTATGACTTGGAGACTATCACACATATCCTGAATCTGGTCCCTACAAAGAAGGTTGCCAAAACACCTCACAATATGTGGACTGGAAAAGTTCCTAATGTAGCCCACATCAAGATTTGGGGTTGCGAAGCTTTCGTTAGACGCGAGACTCACGATAAGCTCGAACCTCGAAGTGAGAGGTGTATTTTCATCGGCTACCCACAGAAATCCTTTGGTTACCTCTTCTACAGACCTAGTGATAATGTGGTCTTTGTAGCAAGGAGGGGTGTCTTTCGAGAGAGAGAGTTCATAAGCCAAGGAAACAGTAGGAGGCAAATTGACCTTGAAGAAATTCAAGAGTCAAGTGGTGAAGGAACTTCAAACCCTAGCAGTCAACTTGAGGAGGAAACTACCGTTGATCATATTGACAAGTCTATACCTCTGAGGCGTTCCACAAGGGTTAGGAATGCACCTGAGCATTACTATGGTTTCCATATTACTGCGGAAGGTGAGACACTTATCAATAATGAGACACTAGTAAGTCTGGATGAACCTAACAGCTATGCGGAAGCCATGGCAGGCCCCGAGTCTACTAAATGGAAGGAGGCAATGGAAAGCGAGATACAATCCATGTATGAAAATCAAGTTTGGAACTTGGTTGACAATGTACCAGGTCGTAAGACAGTTGGGTGCAAATGGATCTTCAAGAAGAAGACCGACGTGGATGGTAATGTACACACATATAAGGCTCGACTGGTTACAAAGGGCTTTTCTCAAACTCCGGGAGTTGATTATGATGAGACCTTTTCTCCAATAGCCAAGATTAAGTCTATTAGATTATTGTTAGGAATAGTTGCATTTCATGACTATGAAATATGGAAAATGGATGTGAAAACCGCTTTCCAAAATGGAAACTTGGCTGAGGATGTTTACATGAGTCAGCTAGAGGGTTTTGTTAGTACATAGTACCGTAATAGAGTGTGTAAGATTGAGAAATCCATCTATGGATTGAAACAAGGACCTCACAGATAGAATCTTTGCTTCGATGAGAAAGTCAAAGAGTTTGGCTTTTCGAGGAGTGAAGATGAATCTTGTGTATATGTCAAGGCTAGTGGGAGTATAGTCAGCTTTTTGGTACTGTATGTGGATGACATACTACTCATAGGAAATGACATCCCAACCCTACAGGAAGTGAAGTCCTGGCTTGGGAAGTGTTTGGCTATTAAGGACCTTGGAAAAGCTGCCTATATCCTAGGGATAAGGATTCTGAGAGACCGGAGTAAAAGACTAATTGGACTTAGTCAGAGTACATACTTGGATAAGGTGCTGAAGAGGTTCAGCATGGAAGATTCCAAGAAAGGAGAGTTACCCATCCAGAGTAACGCTAGATTGAGTAAGACTCGGAGCCCGAGTACCGAGGTTGCGATAGCAGAAATGAGTCGAGTACGTTATGCTTTAGCTGTAGGCTCGATAATCTATGCTATGACGTGTACTCGTCCTGATGTGGCCTTTGCATTGAGCATGGTCAGCAGATATCAAGGGAACCCTGGTAAGTCTCACTGGACTGCGGTAAAGAATATCCTCAAGTACCTGCGGAGGACTAAGGACTGGGTCCTTACCCTCAGTGGGAGTGATGACTTGAGAGTTGTGGGGTATAGTGATGCTAGTTTCCAAACTGATAGAGATAATTTCCGCTCTCATTCGGGCTGGGTATTTACCTTAAACGGAGGAGCAATTTCTTGGAAAAGTTCCAAGCAGGAGAAAGTTGCTGATTCAACTTGCGAATCAGAGTATATAGCGACAAGCGAGGCAGCAAAGGAGGCTATATGGCTAAAAAACTTCATTGGAGACATTGGAGTTGTACCGACTATAAAGGAGCTCATAGAGATTTTTTGTGATAGTGAAAGTGCAGTTGCCTTAGCAAAGGAACCAAGGGATCATGGGAGATCCAGACACATTGACAAAAAATACAATTTCATCAGACATCGAATAGAAGAAGGACTCCTCGTGGCAAAGTGGGTATCATCGGATGAGAACCCGTCAGATCCCCTTACGAAAGGGACTGGACAGGGTTAAGCATCTCCAGCATGCAAGGAGCATAGGGCTGGAGGATGATATTAGTTTTAGTAGTTAGATAATTTTGAAATTTGTAAAGTGTAATTGACATTTGATGATGAATAAAAAGTGTGTTTTATTTATGAGTAACGTGTTGCTATCTTGTGTTGATCGTTTACTATTATTTCTTTTGCATGTTTTAACTTCCAGAATATTTATGTTGTGTTTTACATATTATTCAAATTATCCACAGTCGGTCATATGTTGGAAGTAGATATGAATTAAGATTGTCATGAGTTGGTTGTAGAGGTCTAAGATGTTGGACATGTCCTCAACACTCATCAGTGCTCATAAGTTCTGAATATTGGATTCAACCCACGCTCGCTAGTATCACTTCATGGAATTTATCTCGAGTGATCGCGAGACAGAAATATCATATAAGTCTTCAAACATAAAGATATGACTTGTTGTCTATGAGTTGGTTATGCATTGAATGTGCAAAAATGCATTGGTAACTCGATGTTATAAAATGTGCCTTTGTTTGTGATTTAACAAGTAGTAGAACAAGCATATGAGTCGAAGTTTATCTGTTCATCCTTGGATTACAAGAAATATCTGGGCCCCTCGATGATTTTGTTTTGACCTATGTACCGGGCCCGGTCAGAACTAAGTTGATGTGTTCAATTAAGTTCTATGTGAAACAAATCGGAAATCGGGAAACAAACTGTTGGACAATAAGTAAGACATTGTTCCATGTATTTGTCCGGCTGATATCTAGAACATAGGATTATATGATCACTTATCTTAAATGGCGTATCATCATCTTCTCAGTTCTGAGAGACCTTGAAAAGAGCTACGATTGCTGATCGGTTCCTGAAGTCATACTTGCAGTTATAGTTATTAGACTTATCCAAGTGGGAGACTTTTGGATAAGGTGTCTAAGTCCATAACTATTTCTGGTATCTACTTGACCCGACCCGGCATGGTCCATTTGGGTTGCATGGCATCATGCATTTGGATATACTAAACGAGAGAAATAACACTTGTGGTTTATTAATATATTATAAGTTCTAATATATTAATAATATTATTTAATTAGTATTGATCAAAGATTAATTTGGAATTAATTAAGTGATCAAAAGAAGACTAATTAAATATATGAGTTGATTATGTAAATCATCCATAACTTGTATACTGGGCTAAAGGCTCCATGGGTTATCAAGTTGGGCTAAGGTCCATAGGATGCTCCATGAGAGTTACAAACCCACGGGTCATGGAAATGAAGAGCCATGTTACATTAGGGTTTACATGGTGTAACCCTAATGCAACACACTATATAAAGAACATGTTATCTACCAAAATCAGCTGCACTAGTGAGACAAGAGGGCAAGGCCGATTTCAAGTGTTATACATTTCTCTCAAAGTTTATTCCAAGTGCATTTGGTGTTGTGTGAAACATTTGAGGCATCACACTTGGGGTGCTAGGCTCTCAAGGTTTTTCAAGGAATCAAAACAACTACAAGGTTTGTAATCCTAGCCATCTTTTATGATTAATGTTCCCCATGTATGCTACATAGGATTATGAACCTTGGAAAAAGTATTTTGCATGTATTTTAGACAAATATAGATCCAAGCATTATCTCTAAATGTGGCACAAGCATTATCTCTAAATGTTTCTAACAGTGTTGGAGGTTCGAATAGAGCTCCAATATTGGTAGCAAATGAATATCATCACTGGTCTCAAAGAATGGAAATGTATCTTCGAAGACTTGGAAGAGATGTTTAGAGATCTGTAGAAGAAGGGCCTCATGTTCCTGTTCTAACTCCAGTTCAGAACGATGGCACACAATCTCGACTGGGAGGAGGTCAACCAGCCTTGAATCGTCCTACCAAAGATGATCTTGATAAGATGGAAAACGATGTTATTACTTTTTATGAGATATCTTGTGGAGTTGCTCCTGACAACTTCGACATCATCATAAACTGCAAGTCAGCTAAAGAAATCTGGGATGTTCTCAAGAACTTGTATGAAGGTACAGAACAAGCCCAAGATAAGAAGCTTACAACTGTACTCAATGAATTCAACAACTTCAAAGCTCATGCTGGTGAAAGTCTGGAAGACTCCTTCAAGAGGTTCAACTTAACTGTTACAAAGTTATCTAATGCGGGCACCATCTGAAGTAACCATGAGACCAATATTCAGTTTCTCAATGGTTTGGGTAAACATTGGACCACAGCTAAGATGATCGTCCAAGGTGATAGAAAAATTCACTCTGTATCTCTCTACAAGCTCTATGGTGAACTGCAAGCACAAGAGTCAACCGTACTCAAAGACTGTGTTGACTTCGGAGGACCACTCGCTCTTATAGCACAAGCTCATCACACTCAATCTTATTCACCCTCATATGACAATCCTCCGCAGTCATACGAAGCCGACTCATAATACGATGATGAAGAGGAATTCCAAAATGCCATTGCTCTAGTTAGCCAACAATTCAACAGGTTACCACCCTCATCATTCCGTAAAAATCAGCAGTTTACTAAACCTCTTTTCAACCGCAACTTCAACCCTCAGAATAATCACTCTCGATATCCCAAAAATCCTCACCCAGCACCGCAATCTCAAAACCCTCAACCCAAAGAGGCACCGCAACCCATAAAGACAACTGACTCCATTACCTCAGCAGAAGAAAAATCTGATGTTGTAATTTGTCACAAGTGCAACAAGGAAAACCATTTTGCTAGAGATTGTAAAGCAAACGTAGTAAAAGACAGAGCATTCTATCTCAGAATGGTTCAAAAATTGGAAGAAAAAGAGAAGGCAAGGGCGTACATAGCCCAAGTCAAGAGAGACCATCAAGTATGGTCATCCGGAGATGAGGATGAAGATATCAACAACATCAAGGGTAAAGGCAAAATTTGCATGATGGCTACTGCAGACGAGGATGGATCAACCAATCTGGAAAAGAACTAGTGCTACATGGAAAAGGACGGAACTCTAAGCATCGTCGAGCAGGTAAAACATATGATTCAAACTCTTAATTATAGCATGCATGACTGTCAACCCTTTGTTGACAATCTCAATGACACATGTGATTTCGTCCTTTCAGACTATAACAAAGCCTTAGATGAGAAGAACATTGCGTCCCGGGAAATGTTCCATGTTAGAGGACGATTAGAAGACAAAAGACTCAAAGTTTCCATGCTAGAAAAGGACTTAGAATTAGAAAAGGACGCAAGAATGCTATGTGAAACTCAATTAGGCATAGCATTAAATCAAAGAGATTTAGCTCAAACCGAAACTGTACGTTTAAATCTCTTAATAGAAAATATGTTCAATGAAAGTTAAATTATTAAGAATCTAGTGAACAATGGAACAACAGATAACACCTATAATTGGGGTTGGTCCAATGGGTATCCTACCGCAAAGGATTCCTCACCCCGGTTTAACAAAGACCGACTTTATGTCCCTCTGTACCGAGAGTTCTAATTCCCAGTCAATGACAAAACCTTTCCCGAGGACATCAAAACTCATTTTGGTCGACTTCATAATCTGAGTAACAATTGTGTAATAGAGGAAATTATGTCTGAATTTTCGGGTCACTCAAGTGAACAAATTCCCATCTGTGGCACAATCTATCCCAATTCTCAGACTTCATCGGTTGTTGATGACGAAATTGTCATAGAAGGTCCCGAAGTCTCATTGGACTTTCCAGCTCTGCCCTCAGACCGCAGTGTCTCCCACTGCAGTCGTGAACAACAGTCTGATCATCTGCCTCTCATCAAATGTCCCCCAAGAGTATCAAGTCAGACCTACTCTGTGGTAGTCAAATCTTCTTTACCGTAGACTATCATCAAAAGCATTGTGACTATTCAGCCAATTCATCATGAAATACTCATAGAAAACTTTGAAGTAGGTCAATGCTCTCAAAATCCTGTTCTTTCTAGCTCGGATGAATCAAGTCCTCGTTTTAAAAAATTATCAAAGTGTTCCAGGAAACCGCAGCTGAACATCAATGACTGCGGTTCTCCAAAAACCGAGGCTAAAAAGGCTTTCAAAGAGAAAATTCGATCCCGTGGCAAAAATCAGGAAATCTTTTCAAAAAACAAAAAACGAGTCAGAATTCCAAAATCTAAGAGTCCAGAAAAGCTTGTTTTCTCAAATTATCTTTCAAAAAGCTATTCAATCAAGAAAACAAACAAAAGGGAATGTACAGTCTATAAAACCATTTCAAAAACATCTGACACAACCCAAAAGAGAGTAAAGTCTTTTCGAAGCAATGGTTTTCAGATTTATTCCTCAGATGATCCAAAATGGAAGGTGATTTTACCAACTCCAACACCTATAAAGTCACCTCAAACTTTTAAAAAATCACATCCTAGGAAATCTACACGTGCTCACACATCCTCAAATCGTACTTTTTCAAATTCCAAGAGTACCGCTGTCAAATCTCACACTTCTCGTACCAGTCACAAAATTGTTCCCACACCCTTCAGACCGCTGACCAAACAGAATGTTAGGGTAAATGACAACAATCCTTCATGTAGTTGTCATTGTCAAAAGGGACCATCTCAAATCAAATCTTGTACTTTTCAAAAACCTCGTAACTCTTTCAAGTCTCACAACACTCCAAAAGTTCACAAATACCTAGGATTAGGCCTCAAGATTGACATAAAACCTGTCCCTGCAACCTCGGTTCATGCATCTTTGAAAAACCCACCAGTCTCCTCGGGCTCCAAACTTGTTTGGGTGCCCAAACTAACCGTGTAATTTTCAGGCAATGTGCAAGGAAGATAAAGAAGAGGAGTGGTTAATAGATAGTGCCTGCTCCTTGCACATAACAGGAAGGTTAGAGTACCTTCGAGATTTCAGGCCTATTTGCAATGGTGGAAATGTCACATTCGGCAAGAATGCGAATGGAATAATCTGAGGTAATGGTGTACTTACTACTGGAAACTTCTCTATCCAAAAGCTTGCTTACGTAGAAAGCCTCAAACACAATCTCATAAGTGTAGGGCAACTATGTAAAGCAGGCCACGGGGTTGAATTGGACAATGAATACGGCTACGTAATGATAAGCGATAGAAGCACCTGTCTGATCAAATCCAAGTCCGAAGGGACCATCTATCTGTGACATCCCCATTTTCACAGCCAGAAAAGACCGATTTTGTTTATGCTTTATAAAAATCAGAGTACCTCTTTTAATAAAAATGTTGCGGAATTTGTTCCCAGAAAAACATGATAAGTACGTTATCAAAGCATTTCCGAAGAAATGTATTTTTCATTCATTTTAAAACATTTGGGATGTCATCGTCAATATAGAGACATAAGCATAAACAAAACTTACATTCATTATCACTAGTGGTCTACATCTCTTTAATCTCTCAGTGTAGTGCAGCTTTATATCGACACCTGTGATACAAATAAACTGAGTGGGTCAGTTTGGGAAACCTGGTGAGTACATAGGGTTTTCAACCCACAATAATATAATTATTATGTTTAATCATCAAACAATCAACCCGATTACCCATCCCCATTATCTTTATTCTTAAGGTTTACCCTAAGAATCAGTTATCCTTCATTCATTCATTCCTAAGGTTTATCCTAGGGAATACGCGCGAAGTCCATTACTGCTAATGTCATCTATTAGGCACAACTACCATTATTATCCTTTAGGCGCAGCTGCCAGGATTGTATTGTTCTCAACTAGGCGCAGCTGCCAGTATCGTATATTAGGCGCAACTGCCAACGTTATCTTTTAGGCGCGGCTGCCAATATCATCAGCTACGCGTAGCTGCCGGGATTATGACGTTCTCTATTAGGCGCAGCTGCCGATATTATCCTATAGGCGCATCTGCTAGGGTGTTTAGAGTACATTGAATTTCAAAATCATCTACATGTTATGATGCAGCTACCAATATTCACCTATATCATCTTTCATACCTCATCATTTATCTACCATGTTCTACCCAATATTTTTTTTGTAGATATAAAATACCTCTATAGCTTTAGATTTGAAGAAAACGTTCAGATCTGAAAACAAAATACATCTACCGCCTAGATCTGAAGAAAAAGGTTCAGATCTGTAAACAAAGTACATCTACAGCCTAGATCTGAAGAAAAAGGTTCAGATCTGTAAACAAAGTACATCTACAGCCTAGACCTGAAGAAAAACTTTCAGATCTATAAACAACGTACATCTACAGCCTAGATCTGAAGTAAAAGGTTCAAATATGTAAACAAAGTACATCCACAGCCTAGATCTGAAGAAAAAGGTTCAGATCTGTAAACAAAGTACATCCACAGCCTAGATCTGAAGAAAAAGGTTCCGATCTGTGAACAAAATACATCTACAGCCTAGATCTGAAGAAAAAGGTTCAGATCTGTAAAGAAAGAAATTAGATCTTTCATCCAACATAGATCTCAAAGTATAAAATACATTTATAGCTTAGATCTTAAAAACAAAGAAGTTTAAATCTTTCATCTAGCACAGATCTCAAGTAAATATGCACACTTAACACATAATTTATATAAAATACTTTATATCTATGTGTAAGATGAAAGTAACTATGCACTCACCTGATAAGGAGTGATACGGACAGCACTTCGCTTCTTAAAAGAACCTTCTTTGACGAAATCGGGAGGTTGGCTTGAAAACCAGGCTCTGCACGGGCAGAGTTGCAAACCAAAAAACTCTTTTTATCAGAGACTCCGGGCTCTCCGAGGCTTTCTTCAAGTGCTAGAAGGTTTTCCTAGGCTTTTTGGGGGGTTTGGGGGCTTAGAGAGAGATTCTAGAGAGAGAAAGTGAGTTTGGGAAGGTGTGAGAATGAAGGGAACTTGGCACCTCTATTTATAGTGAGTCTGGCAGCTCTACTCGTCGAGTTGGCCTCCAACTCGTCGAGCCCATGCTAGGTGTCACCATTCTGGTGGCAAAACGTGGGTGGCCTATATTGTGCCACGTCACCCCTTTTGCAGCAGCACCCTGCCGACTTCTAAACCCCGTAACTTTCGCATATGAGCTCCGTTTTCGACGTTCTTTATATCCACGCGTAGGTAAAAACAAGATCTACAACTTCTCTTTTGACTCCATAGGCTAATTCTCGACCGATTTTAAATTTAACAGTAGGAGGATATTAGACTATTAAATTACCGCGAAGAATTCGTAACTCCTTCATACGGACTCCGTTTTCGTCTGTCTTTTTACCGTTGAGTTCCTATTAATGAGATCTTCAACTCTCATTTAGGCCACGTAAGCCAAAAACCGCTCGAACTAAAATTCGAGTTTCGGGCCGTGCACTGCTAAGCCGAATCTTAAAAAAATCATAACTTCCTCATACGAAGTCAGATTTAGTCGTTCTTTTTATGGATGTTCTCGGTTTAACATATTCTATGACTTTCGTTTAGATTACTAAGGTCAAAAATTCATCTATCGCAAATTTGCTATTTAAGTCTCCCGGTGTCGTGCCGGTTTTGCCGAAAAACTTCGACGGGCCATAACTTCTTCGTTATAACTCGGATTACGGCGTTCTTTATATGTACGGAATCCTTGAGACATATTCTACAACTTGGTTAAGATTATTTATTCTAAATAATCTTTTGTCGAAAAGTCGTTTTCGACCCCTATTATATCTAAATTGACTAGCCCGGATCTACGGGCGTTACAATTATCTCCCCCATAGGATGATTACGTCGCGAAATCATCAACGAAACAGGGATCACATGATGACTCCATACGTTATCTATTCATCCTAAGTAATGACCATAACTTTGATGTTTCTTCGAACGAGTATCTAACTCTAAGACTTCCTGACCGCAGGCGGTGCTCGATCTTGCACCTGCTCCCTATCTTACATTAGACTCCAAATTATGACCTTCAAGTCAAAATATCGATCCTTACAGGAGACTGCTTCTTCTTCTTAACAATCTTAAGATAAGTTATTCGATTTCCACATTAGACCGATGGGTCGCGTTCTAATGACCTCTCAACGTATGTTACAATGCTTAGTCTCAAGTCTCTTAGAGTCAAATTCCGGAATGGAATATACTTTTATTCATGTTCTAATGTGATATAATCACATTTCAACATGTAGCATTTCTAGCTACCAACTTCTTTAACTATGAGCGGGATACTGCTTCGATTATCTTTTACTTCAATCTTCTTGGTTTAAGTCAGATGCTACATCGAACTTGGTTCTCTGAACTACGTAACATACTCATCGTAGTCGGACTCAATTTGATATGACCACTAAGGTCGGAATAACAATCATCTTCTTAGTCATTACCGAGACGATGGTAGCGACATACTTGAATAAAACGGAATCAATTACTAGCTCCTTGGTAACCTTGTGACTTTCCCTGATCCAATTGTGAGTCTTGTGCTTCCGGTAACATAGGCCTCTACAACCATTCACACCTACTCATACTCGTCCCAAGTATTGGCTCGCAGTTTTCCAAGTCACCATACATGAAAATTCACACAACAGCTTAACACATCAGATAGAAAAATGAACGTTTAATATTATTCCTTGAAACGATTACATAGGTGTTCAAGTTGACCCTAGATTATGCCTCTAATAGGCTATATCATAAGATACTATTTATACGGATACTCTATAGATTCTTCCTCTTAATTCCTTGCATCGTCGCCTGCTTCATCAAGGATCATCTGAAATGCTCTTGCCTTTAGCGATGCATTTGGCTTTGTAGCTCCTTCCCTCTTTGGGCAGTCTTGCTTGTAGTGCCCTTCTTCATTACATCCATAACGCACCCTTTTTTTGAATGTACACTCATTGGCGTAATGCCCATGCTTCCCACACTTGAAACACGTCACCTCATCGCCACATTTTCCAGAGTGTTTCTTCTTGCACTTATCACACCATCTCACTTCACCTTTTCCCCCTTCAGACTTCTTCGAACTAGAATTCGAGGATTTTCTCTTCTCGTTGGACCTTGAGGATCCATCGAACTTCCTTTTCTTACCGACTTCAGTTCCCTCCAGACCCCTTTCTCTTAACTGGGTCTCAACATTCTTGGCTGCTCTAATGGCTGCCTTCAACGTGCTTGCCATTTTGACTGTTGGGCCAAAGTCTGATGGTAATCCGTTAGCAAATTTCTCTATCTTGGCGAGTTCAGTCGGCACCAGGTAGGGGAATAACTTCATCTTCTCAGCAAATGCAGTAGCATATTCATCAATGCTCATTTTCCCTTTCTTCAAGTTTTGGAACTCATTGTTTAGATCGATCAGATCTATCTCGGAGTAGTACTGCATCTTCAACTGTTCCATGAACGCTTCCCAAGACATCTTCAAAGCTTCTCCTCGTGGCATCGTATCCACCAACAATTTCCACCAGCTCAAGACTCTGGTCTTTAGTTGTCGAACCGCAAAGACGGTTTTCTGCTTATCACTACAGTTGCAGCTTTCAAATACCATCTCCATTTCGGAGATCCAGTCCATAATCTCCACAGGCTTTGGGTTTCTGGAAATACTTTCTGGTTTGGCACCCAAGAAGTTCTTATACATACGTCCATCTCGGTCGATTTCCCTCTCCGGTTCATTCCTTCTCACCACTGGGGGTTCCACCTGACTAACAGTACGACTGTTATTCCCTTCTTCAGACTCGCCGTCATTCAGTTCTGGTTGTTCAACAGGAATTGAAGGTTCATTTCTGTTATTCAGCAACAATTGTCTCATTTCTTCCCTTTGTTCAGCCATCATAGCCCGAATCATGGCTTGAACTCCAGCCATTGTGAATGGCTTAGGTGCAACTTCGACTATCGGCACCTGCTCAATCACTTCGGGTTGAGGTCGTCGATTCCTATTTTCATTCGCGTTTCCAGCTCCACTTCAGGTTCTTGCCATTTAGATCTATACACCAAATCAGACGTTCGATGTGTAATGACGAGAATTAAGATAGGAAAGATTCGACGTGTAATTCTCCCTATCACTCCAAAAAGTTACATGCCAGTTCTAATACCGTAATCAAACGTTTAGAAATCTGAACACATAAAATTTCCAGATCCGGTCGGCAAAAGACCATAGATCCGATCGTATAACGCATATCATAAACCATTTAGCACATAAAAGCATGTTAGGCATTTTCCCTAAATAAGCTAGTGCTTGTGTCTATTCAGGTGTACTACCTAAAATATATTAGACACACTCCTCACAATCATCGCTTAGCATTCTAAGTTTAAGTATAGAAATCCTACAAATTCCTAGTTTGCTTAAACTAATGCTCTGATACCAACTGTGACATCCCCATTTTCACGGCCAGAAAAGACCGATTTTGTTTATGCTTTATAAAAATCAGAGTACCTTTTTAATAAAAATGTTGCGGAATTTGTTCCCAGAAAAACATGATAAGTACGTTATCAAAGCATTTCCGAAGAAATGTATTTTTCATTCATTTTACAACATTTGGGATGTCATCGTCAATATAGAGACATAAGCATAAACAGAAGTTACATTCATTATCACTAGTGGTCTACATCTCTTTAATCTCTCAGTGTAGTGCAACTTTATATCGACACCTGTGATACAAATAAACTGAGTGGGTCAGGTTGGGAAACCTGGTGAGTACATAGGGTTTTCAACCCACAATAATATAATTATTATGTTTAATCATCAAACAATCAACCCGATTACCCATCCCCATTATCTTTATTCTTAAGGTTTACCCTAAGAATCAGTTATCCTTCATTCATTCATTCCTAGGGTTTATCCTAGGGAATACGCGCGAAGTCCATTACTCCTAATGTCATCTATTAGGCACAACTACCATTATTATCCTTTAGGGGCAGCTGCCAGGATTGTGTTGTTCTCAACTAGGCGCAGCTGCCAGTATCGTATATTAGGCGCAGCTGCCAACGTTATCTTTTAGGCGCGGCTGCCAATATCATCAGCTAGGCGCAGCTGCCGGGATTATGACGTTCTCTATTATGCGCAGCTGCCGATATTATCCTATAGGCGCATCTGCTAGGATGTTTAGAGTACATTGCGTTTCAAAATCATCTACAGGTTATGATGCAGCTACCAGTATTCACCTATATCATCTTTCATACCTCATCATTTATCTACCCATGTTCTACCCAATATTTTTTTTGTATATATAAAATACCTCTATAGCTTTAGATTTGAAGAAAACATTCAGATCTGAAAACAAAATACATCTACCGCGTAGATCTGAAGAAAAAGGTTCAGATTTGTAAACAAAGTACATCTACAGCCTAGATCTGAAGAAAAAGGTTCAGATCTGTAAACAAAGTACATCTATAGCCTAGACCTGAAGAAAAAGTTTCAGATCTGTAAACAAAGTACATCTACAGCTTAGATCTGAAGAAAAATGTTCAAATCTGTAAACAAAGTACATCCACAGCCTAGATCTGACGAAAAAGGTTCAGATCTGTAAACAAAGTACATCCACAGCCTAGATCTGAAGAAAAAGGTTCAGATCTGTGAACAAAATACATCTACAGCCTAGATCTGAAGAAAAAGGTTCAGATCTGTAAAGAAAGAAATTAGATCTTTCATCCAACATAGATCTCAAAGTGTAAAATACATTTATAGCTTAGATCTTAAAAACAAAGAAGTTTAAATCTTTCATCTAGCACGGATCTCAAGTAAATATGCACACTTAACACATAATTGATATAAAATACTTTATATCTATGTGTAAGATGAAAGTAACTATGCACTCACCTGATAAGGAGTGATACGGACAACACTTCGCTTCTTAAAAGAACCTTCTTTGACGAAATCGGGAGGTTGGCTTGAAAACCGGGCTCTGCACGGGAAGAGTTTCAAACTGAAAAACTCTTTTTATCAGAGACTCCAGGCTCTCCGAGGTTTTCTTCAAGTGCTAGGAGGTTTTCCTAGGCTTTTTGGGGGGTTTGGGGGCTTAGAGAGAGATTCTAGAGAGAGAAAGTGAGCTTGGGAAGGTGTGAGAATGAAGGGAACCCGACACCTCTACTTATAGTGAGTCTGGCAGCTCTACTCGTCGAGTTGGCCTCCAACTCGTCGAGTCCATACTAGGTGTCACCATTCTGGTGGCAAAACGTGGGTGGCCTATATTGTGCCACGTCACCCCTTTTGCAGCAGCACCCTGCCGACTTCTAAACCCCGTAACTTTCGCATATGAGCTCTGTTTTCGATGTTCTTTATATCCACGCGTAGGTAAAAACAAGATCTACAACTTTCCTTTTGACTACATAGGCTAATTCTCGACCAATTTTAAATTTAACAGTAGGAGGAGATTAGACTGTTAAATTACCGCGAAGAATTCGTAACTCCTTCATACGGACTCCGTTTTCGTCTGTCTTTTTACCGTTGAGTTCCTATTAATGAGATCTTCAACTCTTATTTAGGCCGCGTAAGCCAAAAACCGCTTGAACTAAAATTCGAGTTTCGGGTCGTGCACTGCTAAGTCGAATCTTAGAAAAATCATAACTTCCTCATACAAAGTCAGATTTGGACGTTCTTTTTATGGATGTTCTCGGTTTAACATATTCTACGACTTTCGTTTAGATTACTAAGGTCAAAAATTCCTCTATCGCAAATTCGCTATTTACGTCTCCCGGTGCCGTGCCGGTTTTGCCGAAGAACTTCGACGGTCCATAACTTCTTCGTTATAACTCGGATTTCGGCGTTCTTTATATGTACGGAACCCTTGAGACATATTCTACAACATGGTTAAGATTATTTATTCTAAATAATCTTTTGTCGAAAAGTCGTTTTCGACCCCTATTATCTCTAAATTGACTAGCCCGGATCTACGGGCGTTACAGTATCCTTTGGACGTTTCTCTGATCATTGGGAAACCGCAGCTATGCTTCCTGTCCAAAGCAGTGTCTGAAGTCAGCTGGCTATGGCACCGAAAGCTAGCCCATCTTAACTTCATGTATATCAACAATTTGGTCACCGGAGAACTCGTCCGAGGTCTTCCCATTCTCAAGTTCAACAATGACACTCTCTTCTCAGCATGTGAATGTGGCAAACAATCAAAGGCAATCCATCCCATGGTGATTGATTCTTCAATTTCAGAACCACTGGAACTCTTGCATATTGATCTCTGCGGTCCATCTACCGTAGCCAGTCTTCATCACAAAAAATACATACTACTTATAGTTGATGACTTCACTCATTTCACTTGGATCTTCTTCCTAAGACTCAAATCCAAAACTCTGCAGATGCTGATCAATTTTATCAAAGAAATTGAACTTCAGATCAAATTACCAGTGTGCCGCATCCGAAGTGATAATGGAACCGAGTTTACCAATCATCTCTTAAACAGTTTCTTGGCTTCAAAAGGTATCAGTCACAACTTCTCAGCTCCTTACACACCGCAGCAAAATGGAGTAGTAGAGCGAAAAAACCGAACTCTGGTAGAAGCAGCCAGATCTATGCTTAACTTCGCACACCTTCCTCTATACTTCTGGGCCGAAGCAGTGGCCACAACATGCTTTGTTCAAAACCGAAGCATTGTTTGCAAGCGTCTCAATAAAACTCTGTATGAGGGCCTTAACAACCGCAAACCAAATGTCAGATTTTTTCACATCTTTGGGTGTAGATGTTTTGTGATCAACAACAGGGATCATCTAAACAAATTTGCACCAAAGTGGGATGAAGGAATTTTCCTTGGCTACTCAACAAACAAAGTAGCCTATAGGGTTCTCATCAGACGCACGAGACTAATAGTGGAAAGCTTCGATGTCAAATTTAATGACTACTATGTCCGCAACACTGCTCCTACAGATGAAACCAAAGCAATCATGGAAAGTGATATCCCAGCCTCCTCGGGTCCTCTAAATATCGTTGAAGTAAACTATGATGATCTTTTCGACCCCGTAGAGATTGCTTAACTCTCCGAAGTTCTTGTGTCTCCGGAAGCTCAACAGCAGCATGCCGACGTTTCTAGACGTAGTTTATATGATGATGTGTTACTCAATACTTCCACCTCATCGGTTAAAGGGGAAAGCTCCACTCCAGAGTAAGTGATTAACATCGAGGTTCCAGTACTTGAGGAAACGGCTCCGGTCCCTATCCGCAGAATTACTCTCCCATCAAATGTCTCTTCAGACTCAGACGACAAAGAGATAGAAAACATTGACACAGAAACCGATCCAAGGGTTATCACTCTCTCAACAATCCAAGGGGAACCTTCTCAGGTTCAAGGGGAATTCCCGTCCTCAATCCGGGGGAACCTCTATCATTCGCTCAAGAACACTCTAATTCCACCTTCCCAAACAAAGACAATACAGCAGGCTGCTCACAAGTCCAAGGGGAACTGCCGTCTTCTGCCGCAGAGTGTTCAGATATTGAAGACATTCTATCTACCGCAGCTGCTGATCATCTTCAACCGCGTCTACATGTATGGACGAAGGACCACCCACCAGGCTAAATCATCAGCAACTCGTCCGCAGGTATTCAAACTCGATCCTCAAGAGATTTATCTGATCATTGTCACTATGCAGCATTTATGTCTTCGGTCGAGCCCAGAACTATCAAAGAATTATTAATGCAAGAAGAACTGGAAGAGTTTAAACGAAACAAAGTGTGGCAACTCGTTCCGAAGCCAAAAGGTCACACTATTTTTGGTACTAGATGGGTGTACAAGAACAAATTGGATGAATCCGGTGTGGTAGTCCGAAACAAAGCGAGACTAGTCGCTAAGGGGTATTGTCAACTTGAAGGTGTTGATTATGATGAAGCATACGCCCCAGTAGCCAGGATGGAGGCTATACGTATATTTTTAGCGTATGCTGCTCATAAGAATGTCAATGTACATCAAATGGATGTAAAGAGTGCCTTCCTGAATGGTGAATTGAAAGAGGAAGTTTATCTTCAGCAACCTCTAGGCTTCGAAAGTCTTGAATTCCCAGATCACTATTACTAGCTTCAAAAAGCAGTCTATGATCTAAAGCAAGCACCAAGAGCGTGGTACGAGACTCTCTCTGAATTTCTTGTCTCTTCCGGATACAAAAGAGTAGTGATTGATCCCACGTTATTTAGAAAGGCAAATGGTAATCACCTTATGCTTGTACAAATATATGTGGATGATATCAACTTCGGATCAACGGATCAGGGGATGATGGATGAATTTGCAAAGCTCATGACCAGCAAGTTCCAAATGAGCATGAATAGAGATAATAATTTCTTTCTAGGACTTTAAGTGAAAGAAGTCCCTCAAGGGATATTCATCTATCAAGAGAAATACACCTCCGAACTACTGAAGAAATACTCAATGGACAACTGTTCCTCTGCCAAGGTCCCTATGGCCTTCGGATATAACATTTCTGCTGATCCTTCTGGAGAATCAGTACACCACAAAACGTATAGAGGAATAATTGGCTATATGATGTACCTCACCACAAGTCGACCAGACATTGCCTTTGCAACAGGCGTATGCGCAAGATACCAAGCCGATCCGAAAGTATCTCACAGGACCGCAGCCAAGCAGATTCTCATATACTTAAAAGGCAGCAAGTCTCTAAGTCTCTGGTATCCCGCAGGGAATGACTTCAGCCTACATGCCTTCACTGATGCGGATCATGCTGGATGTAGATCGGACAGAAAAAGCACTTCAGGTGGCTATCAATTTCTTGGTGGAAGACTCATCAATTGGTCATCAAGGAAACAAAACTGTGTCTCACTGTCTACCGTAGAAGCTGAATATGTGGCCGCAGTCAACTGTTGTTCACAAGTCTTGTGGATGAAAACACAACTTTTGGACTACGGATACAGGATGATGCGGATACCGATTTACTGTGACTCCGAGAGTGCGATAGCAATTTATCACAATCCAATTCATCACTATAATATGAAGCATATTGAATTCTAGTATCATTTCATCAAAGACCACATTCTGAAAGGTAATATTGAACTGATCTTTGTTAACACTCATGAAGAGATTGCTGATGTATTCACAAAAGCACTTGACTCCACAAAACTCAACAGTTTCATACAAATGTTAGGAATGATGAATCCGGACCCGCAATTCTTTTTGAATTGATAGGTACCGTAGACCATCCTTGGTCACCATTGCGGTCCTAACCAAATATATCAATCATACATGGTTTTAGTAAACCTTGTGTACCGCAACCATATATCATACCTATATTTCAAGGGTCCTTATTGTTTGGTATATCTAATTATGTTCAAGTGTTCTTCTCAGCTTCTTCTACCGTAGTTATCTAACCATTCCTCCGCAATAGAGTCTTAATCCGCAATGAAGTATCAAACCGCAATCACATTGATTGAACTTTCAACTACTTCATAAATTCTTGAAACATTGTGTGCTATTTAATGATCCTTCATTAAATAAGAAAAACATTCTCAAAAAATATTCGTTGTGTAGCATATGATCGTTTCAGTTCTTCTTTTCAAATAAACCTTTTGTCAGACCTATGTTAGGTGTGATGCCAAAATAAATCAGTTTCCAATAAAAGAAATCTTTTTAGGAAATATTTTTCCTTAAACTGTCTTTTCCTCTTTACCCCAAGATGTCAAATCCGTTAGAAATTCCACCTTTATTCAACGGACTATCGACCCTCACCACACGTTATTCAGACATGGGGTATTGGGCCTGACACTTCATTAAATGCCACTTTTTAGAAATTTAACAAAAAAACTTTTCGTTAAATGTTTTTCTGGCTGATAATGATTCTTTAATTTAAAACAAAACTCAAAGGGTTTTTACCCTTAACCATTTTCCTTTAGGGTAAAAAATAAAAAAAAATGTTCACTTGAAATCCGCCGCTATAAAAACCCTTTTTTCTTCCCAAGAAAGTTTTTACGCTTTCTGATTTCTCTAAAGGAGAACTTCATCTTCTTCACCTTCTTGCACTCCCAATTTTTCTGCATGTTCTCAAATCTTTTAACAAAATGGTGAAATCCGGCATTTCCAAGAAACAATCGAAGACCTCAGCCTGTATTCAACCAACTGGTTCCGACTCTGCTACAAGGAATCAATCGCCTTCGATTGCATCTAGAAATTTTAGGGCAGTCTTCGATGATCAACCGTTCTATAATGAGTCAATCCGTCTCATGATCAAGTTCATCTCCAATCATCCATTGTTTGGACCTTTTGACTCATTCACTGATGTGGTTCCCATCTCAACTTTGTTCAAATGTGCTTTCTCGGTGTACCGACCACTCAATAATCTTCAAGAAGTTCATCTGAACTTGGTGGATGATTCTTTGGTCATATTGACCAAAGACAAATTTCTTACTGCAATCAATCTATTGGTGCATCCCTCAACCAAGTTTTTCTCACCAAGTGTAACAGGCATTCTCTCCACACTATACCAGATGGGATACCAAAAGAAGCTCAAGGGCATCGGTGAGTTCAAGTAGAACCAGCTGCCTGCGGTATGGCAGTTTGTGTGTCACTTTGTGATCCGCAATCTGTCAGGCAGAACCGGAGGCACAGACAACATGGGCCTCAAATTACTGGAATTAGTATGGAGCATCTTTACTGGCCATGATGTCAACTACAGTCAAATCTTATGGGATGATTTCCTTCAATACATCCCTAAGGAAAGTCCAAGAGAAAACCCCACAGAGCTCATGTGTCAACCCGAAATTCCTATTATGTACAACAACTCAATTCAATAGAAGTCAGAACAGTTTCTGCTAACTTTTGCGCTGTGTAGAGTGATATTGAGTGTTCTAAAGCCTAGTACTTCAGGAGATAACAGGGGAGAGGATGCCCTAGGGTTTATTGTGCAACAATAATGTCCCAAAACTCCAAGAGTTTGGAGTTTAAGGCCTAAACATGGTGTTTACGGCCGTAAAGCCTAAAGGAGGTATAAATATGACACTTAGTCATTATTTACCACTTTTTCACATTTTCAAGATCCAAACTCAAATCCTCTCAAGTATCATCCGACTTTTCTTCTTGATCTTCAACTTTGTAAGTGTTTCTAGCCCTAAAAAGTTGATATCTTACTTAATGTAGTGATCTTACATGATTCCATCCGTGAAATCATTCCAAATATGTAGATCTTCAAGTTTCACCAAGAACACCAAGAACACACACTAGTGTTCTTGGACTTATAGCACCTTTTCAAGCTTCTCTATTGTAAGTACTCTTACCCTGGTGTGTTATAAGGCTTGTTACACTTCTTAATCATCTAGAAAACACAAAGAATCAAAGGATCAAAGGTGTTTACGGTCCAAGAACACCTTGGACTGTAAACCCTAACAAAGGGGCCAAAGTGTGCCCTAGTCCCTTACCAAGCCTTGGAAACTAGTCTAGATCCCATCCTTGATGTGCTTAGGACTTAAAACATCAAATGACCATCAACCATTTAGGTTTACGGTCGTAAACACAAAGAGAAATGGTCCAAGGACCGTAAACTCCACAAAGGAGTGAAATGGTGCCCTAATCACTTCCTAAGGCTTAGACATGAAGTAGGAATGCTTCTTATGACTTGTATATCTTCAAAGCACAAAATGGTAGAAGTACCATGAGTTTACGGCCGTAAACTCATGGGTTTACGACGGTAAACTCAATAAGTGTTGGTCACAAAACCGTAAACTCCAAAGGAGTTTACCCTTGAACCCTAAACTCAAATGCAAGGTCCTACCACCCTTAGATGCAATCCTTAGTACTTATAACACTTAAATAAAGTGTTTTACATGTCTTAGGATGTCTTAAACTTGGTTAATTAGTTGTTTAATGACTAATTGGATACATATATGTGTTATTATATGTTAACTAGGATCCTTGTGTGTGTTCAAGTCTTCACTTGACACTTAGCATCCTATACATTCCGTTCATCCAAACCACTCACTACAGCTGAGTTCATACCCCTTAATTAACCTTTTAAATGATTTTAAATGCTTTTATCGGGGGGATACAAGTTGAACTATTATAGTTATTATATCAATCACATGTGATTAATAACTACCAAACAAGTGGATTTCTTACTTTTCAAACTGTGTTATCAAACTGTTTTACTTCAAACTGTTTTTGAATACCAAATGCTTTTATCAAAATCTTTTAAACTTATATTCTGTTTAATGTGTATCTATATAGATATAGTTATATAAGTAGGATTGAATGGACTTAGGACTGATAGCTCACCTTACTTCCTGTTCCTTGTTTGGTTGTGGACTTAGGGTATTCAGGTTATTTGTCCGAAGGTCGTTTGAATCCTAGTTATATATTATGTATATGTATATAGATATAAAGGTTCCTTCTTTCATTCAACTCAATACCTTTGGGTAGCAAGGGTATACAAACATGTTCATACATTCAAACAACATTACTAGTAAGCTTTAATAGGTATAGTTTAGAGAGATACTAATACTATTACAAGAACAATGAAACATTCAATGAGTCAGTTCATTCATGAGTAATACATAGTGATGAGAAACAAACATAATACATAGTGATGAGAAACAAACATAATACAGAGTAATGAGAAACAAACATAATACATAGTGATGAGAAACAAACATAATACATAGTGATGAGAAAGAAACATAATACATAGTGATGAGAAACAAACATAATACAGAGTAATGAGAAACAAACATAATACATAGTGATGAGAAACAAACATAATGCAGAGTGATGAGAAACAAACATATCGGCTAGACAGAGAAAGAACACACAATACAGTTAGCACACACATTACATATACATCACTACAGTTATGTGAGCCACGTAACGGGGCATGGCACTACCTGTCATGACCGTTTTGTATCCATAATCTCCTTAAGTGGGGAGCGTATGAGTTTGTGTATAGATCTATACTGGATTGACTATCCTACACCTTGCTGCTCGCTACAGTGGGACTTGCAAGTCTACGGGTGCCAAACGTCATTTCTTACGACGTCTTACATTGTCGTTTTTCTAGAGGCGGTAGCAGGATACAGGCCGATCACATGGTACTTTAAATAACAATTGGTTTAAAGTAGTTAGTACAGCAGTAGTTACTTAATACAACACTACAATACTATTTCATTTTCCCTTTACATTTACTTTGTGATATTCACACAATAAACAATAATGTAGAAACTATATTTTTGGTTAATGATAGTCAGATTTGGGAAAATACATACTCTTACAAGAGACACACACACAGACACTAGATGCCTTCGTAGAAGGCTACTTTTAGTAGGAAACATAGGGTTTTCTAGGAGAGTTCAAACAATTACAAATTTTTACAAAGCTTATACATTACAGACTTACAAACACTTTCATACAAACACAGACACTAATATACTTATGATCTCACCAGCTTTAAAGTTAATAAACTCTTTCAAAATAACTTGTATTCTCAGGTCACCAGTAGATAGGTACCGGAGCCAGGTTTTGAGAAGATGGAGCTCGTTCAAGACTCATCTTTTATTTTGATACTTATATTTTTGGTGTCTATAAACTTTACAGAACACACATGTATGAAATTATATTATTAATCCAATGGATGATGTTGTTGCTTGTTTACTACTTTGCATTGTTGTGATACTGAACATGACGTCCTCCACCCCCGAACGATTCCGTCGTTCCGGTTTTGGGGTGTGACAGATTGGTATCAGAGCATTGTTTATAGTGAATCGAGTATATCAACCCATAAAAGATATACGAACTATCAACACATCGGGATTAAATACTCTGATAAAGAGTTTATACTTTTAAATAATAAAATATTTAACTAAGTATACATACCTGCATTCATACTAAAATCAGTGTCACTAGGACATAACAAAAGTATTACGATTGTTGGACAGCACAAGCAGACTTAGAGACATATAGTCAAAGATGGGAAGATATAGCCTGATCAACTATATTATCCGAGGATTGACTAGCATGTGCCTAAGTGTGGTTGTGAGGTTGCAGCAAGTCTAAAAACTTACCAACACTACTACAATGAAAACAACAGAACAGAACATAAACTTAAAATACTATAGGAGTATTTTGTGTTGCTACAATTTCTTATCTGAGAACTAAAGGTCTTTATTAGTATGTCAATAATTGTTGAGTGGATACGTGAAGGTTATATGTGACTAGGATGTCACAGACTTAGAATCTGTGATCTTTGCTTTACTTCCTGTTCCTTTTTTGGTTGTGGACTTAGAGTTAGGGTCACTTATTCGAAGGTCTATCCTGTCTTGGTTACATATGACTGGTATGCACTAAACAAGTATTGGAGTAACTAATAAATATCATCTTATAATTATCTGGATAGTTCGTCTATTAATTTGTTCTTTATCCCTTTTCTCGCGTAGATTTAATGGCTGGATTCCATCTTCCCGGAGACCCGTACTCTCCCAACCACGGCAATGCAGGATGGCTAGGGGAAGAACCAGAGGATGATCACCCAATCCCTTTGGATGATCACGAAGCTGAAGGCTTTTCTGATGGTTCTGACTCAGAGCCAGAAGTCAACAACCTACCCCCAGCTGCTCAAAACCCAAATCCTAACCCTCGTCCAGCATTTTAAGGACTCACACCTTTGTGGGCTACAAACTTGAACATATGGAGTCAGGAACAGGGTCAACCCATGCCATACAATGGAGACAGAAGCTTCTACAACCTCACCGAGGGGGGTTCAGCTGACAGGGTCCTACCCATCATGGTTAGAAGGATTTCCCGGAACACAGAGTAGGGTCGAGCAGCTATTGACCGAGTCGTGGAGATTGACGCCAACTCTGGTGTTAACATTGTCCGCATTCGCCAGCTAGAGTCTGCTCATGAAAGGACTCAGGTCCGCAATACAGTTTTATAGAGGGAACTTGTTGAAACCCAGGCTGAAGTCAGGGAACTTCAAGCTCAGCAAGTAAGAGCCGATAGGCGCATGAGGGACATAGAACGTCTTCTGTCAGATTCAAGAACTCACTCTGGTAGTTCTCGTCGCCGATAGAGTCGTATCGACTTCTCTTTTGGATATAACTTAGTTGTGTAAAACTCTACTCTAATTTCCTACCTTTGTAAATCTTAGACCTGTTAGGTCTTGATTAGGTCGTAATTCAGTCAAAATTTTCCCATCTTGGTTGATGTAAGACCTACTTCTAGGTCATTTTCCCCAAACTTGTTACATCTGTAATTCCAGTATTATTGACAGATATCTAATATCATGGAAATTATATCCAAATACTTTCATCTGCAATCAATCATACTATTCAATTGTACTGTTGGGCTATGGAGAGTTAGTCCATGATTCGTTCCCATCAATTTCCCTATTCTTACCCATATTGTCATCTTCGTAAACTTACAGTTAAAAGATGCCTCCACGACGATCAACAAGACGCGATCCTCCATCCACTACAACACCACCTGCTCCTCAAATCGATACGGCAGCCCTGAATGCTGCTGTAGCTGCGGCTGTGCCTACAGCCATGGCTCAATATCATTCTTCAGAGGAACCCCTATACAATCTGATGGGTTTTTGAGCATTCTAACACTCCTATGGTGTACATGCAACCCTAGAAACCTTGGATCTATGTTTGACTAAGATACATGCAAATAATTATTTTTCCAAGGTTCTTATCATAACTAGCATGGCATGGGGGACTTGAATCAAATAAAACTAGTAGAATTACTTACCTTGTAGCAGTAGTTGATTGCTTGGAGTTTGAGAGCCTAGCACCAATAATGTGGATGCCTCAAATGGAAGTCACAAATCACCACAAACTTGGAAACTTGAGAGAATAGTCACAAACTTCTTGAAATCGGCCCTCTTAGTTTACACACATCAACTAGTGTAATTTCAAGAACCAAAGCCTCCTTTATATAGTGTGGTGGATTAGGGTTACATCCATGTAAACCCTAATACCCATGTCTTTTCATTTCCATGAGATCCATGGGTTAAAGCTCCATGGAGTATCCATGGACTTTCCATGCAAGCCTAGCCCATTCCAAATAAGCATTAGCCCACACTATATAAATACAAGAGCCCATATTTAATTAGTCATACTTTTGATCTCTAAATTAATTCTAAATGAATTATAGATCAATACTAATTAAATAATATGATTTTATATTAATATATTAGGACTTATAATATACTAATAAATCATAACTTATACAATTCTCAAACGATTATCCATAAATTGTTCGGGTGAAGTGCAACCCAAATGGACCATACCGGGTCGGGTCAAGTACATACCAAATATAGTTATGGACTTAGACACTATATCCAACAATCTTCCACTTGGATAAGTCTAATAACTATAGTTGCAAGTATGAGTTCAGGAACCGATCAGCAATCGTAGCTCTTTAAACTTTGTTGAACTATGAAGCACCATTTTAGATAAGTGATCATATAATCCTCTGTTCTAGATATCAGCCGGACAAATACATGGAACATGGTCTTGCTTATTGTCCAACATTTGTTTCCCGATTTCCGATTTGTTTGACATAGAACTTAACTGAACACATCAATTTAGTTCTGACCGGGCCCAGTACATAGGTCAAAACAAAATCATCGAGGGGCCCAAATATCGCTTCTAATCCTAGAAGGAACAGATAAACTTCGACTCATATGTTTGCTCTACTACTTGTTGAATTACACACAAAAGCACGGTTTATAACATCGAGTTACCAATGCGTTTTCGTGCAATCAATGCATAACCAACTGATAGGCAACAAATCATATCTCTAGGTTTGAAGACTTATATGATATTACCGTCTCACGATCACTCGAGATAAATTCCATGAAGTGATACAAGTGAGCGTGGATTGAATCCAATACTCAGAACTTATGAGCACTCATGAGTGCTGTAGCCCCGCTTTGTCTAACATCTTAGACCCCTACAAGCCAACCCATGACAGTCTTGATTCATATATACTTCCAACATATGACCTACTATGGAGAGTTTGAATAATATGATATAAACCATAACATAATTATTCTGGAAGTCAAAACATGCAAAAAGAAATAATAGTAAACGATTGACAAGAGATAGCAACACTTTACTCATAAATAACAGCTTTTATTTATCATCAAATGTCAATTGCATTTTACAAATTTCAAGATTATCTAACTACTAAAACTAATATCATCCTTCAGCCCTATGCTCCGAGCATGCTGGAGATGCTTAGCCCGAGTCAGTCCCTTCGTGAGGGGATCTGCTGGGTTCTCATCCGATGATACCCTCTTTGCCACGAGGATTCCTTCTTCTATTTGATGTCTAATGAAGTGATATTTTCTGTCAATGTGTCTGGATCTCCCATAATCTCTTGGTTCCTTGGCTAAGGCAACCGCACTATTGCTGTCACAGAAAATCTCCATTGGCTCCTTTATAGCTGGTACAACTCCAAGGTCTCCGATGAAGTTCTTTAGCCATATAGCCTCCTTTGCTGCCTCACTTGCTGCTATATAGTCTGATTCACAAGTGGAATCAGCCACTGTCTCCTGCTTGGAACTTTTCCAAGTAATTGCCCCTCCGTTTACAGTAAAGACCCAGCCCGACTGAGAGCGGAAATTATCCCTGTCAGTCTGAAAGCTAGCATCACTGTACCCTACGACTCTCAAGTCCTTACTACCACCGAGGGTAAGGACCCAGTCCTTAGTCCTCCGTAGGTACTTGAGGATATTCTTTACCGCAGTCCAGTGTGCCTTGCCAGGGTTCCCCTGATACCTGCTAACCATGCTCAAAGCAAAGGCTACATCAGGTCGCGTACACGTCATTGCATACATGATCGATCCTACAGCTGAAGCATAAGGTATTCGACTCATTTCTGCTATCTCAGCCTCAGTACTAGGGCTTTGTGTCTTACTCAGTGTGGCGTTACTCTGGATGGGTAACTCTCCTTTCTTGGAGTTATGAATGTTGAAGCTTTTCAACACTTTGTCCACATAGGTGCTTTGACTAAGTCCAATTAGTCTTTTACTCCTGTTTCTCAAAATCCTTATCCCTAGGATATAGGCAGCTTCTCCAAGGTCCTTCATAGCGAAACACTTCCCAAGCCAGGACTTTACTTCCTGCAGGGTTGGGATGTCATTTCCTACGAGTAGTATGTCATCCACATACAGTACCAAGAAGCTTACTATACTCGCACTAGCCTTGATATAGACACAAGATTCATCTTCACTTCTTGAAAAGCCAAATTCTTTGACTTTCTGATCAAAGCAAAGATTCCATCTGTGATGTGCCTGTTTCAATCCATAAATGGATTTCACGAGCTTACACACTCTATTGGGGTACTCTGTACTGACAAAACCCTCTGGCTGAACCATGTAAACATCTTCAGTCAACTTTCCATTAAGGAAAGGGGTTTTGACATCCATTTACCATATTTCATAGTCATGAAATGCAGCAATGGCTAACAGAACCCTAATAGACTTAATCTTGGCCACTGGTGAAAAGGTCTCATCATAATCAACTCCCGGAGTTTGAGAATAACCCTTTGCAACCGGTCGTGCCTTATAAGTGTGTACAATACCATGCATGTCGGTCTTCTTCTTAAAGATCCATTTGCACCCAACTATCTTACGATCTGGTACATTGTTAACCAAGTTCCAAACTTGATTGTCATACATGGACTGTATCTCGCTATCCATAGCCTCTTTCCATTTAGCAGCCTCAGGGCCTACCATGGCTTCCGTGTAGATGTTAGGCTCATCCAAATTTGCCAGTGTGTTATCACTGATAAGTGTCTCACCTTCTGCAGTAATATGGAAACCATAATAATGCTCAGGTGCAGTCCTAACTCTGGTGGAACGCCTCAGAGGTATAGATTCTTCAGTCTGCTCAACAGGAGTTTCCTCCTCAGGTTGAGTGCTAGGGTTTGAAGTTCCTTCACCACTTGACTTTTGAATTTCCTCAAGGGCAATTTGCCTCCCACTGTCTCCTTGGCTCATGAATTCTCTCTCTCGAAAGAATCCTCTTCTTGCTACAAAGACCACATTATCACTAGGTCTGTAGAAAATGTAGCCAAAGGATTTCTGTGGATAGCCGATGAAAATACACCTTTCGCTTCGGGGTTCGAGCTTATCGTGAGTCTCGCGTCTCACGAAAGCCTCGCAACCCCAAATTTTGATGTGGTCTACATTGGGAACTTTTCCAGTCCACATCTCGTGAGGTGTTTTGGCAACCTTCTTTGTAGGGACTAGATTAAGGATATGGGCGACAGTCTCTAAGGCATACCACCAAAATGAGATTGGTAGCGAAGCTCGACTCATCATGGAACGAACCATGTCCAACAAGGTCCGATTGCGCCTCTCAGCTACACCATTCAACTGTGGTGTCCTAGGAGGTGTCAATTGTGAGACAATCCCACATTCCTTAAGATAGTGAAGGAACTCAGTACTAAGATACTCACCACCACGATCGGATCGAAGCATCTTAGTGTTCCTGCTCAACTGATTCTCCACTTCTTGCTTAAACTCTTTGAATTTCTCAAAGGTTTCTGACTTATGCTTGATTAAGTAGACATATCCATATCTACTAAAATCATCAGTAAAAGTCACATAGAAATGATTAGCATCTCTTGTGGCAGTTCTGAAGGGTCCACACACATCCGTATGTATGAGGTCCAACAAACCTTCACCCCTAGCACAAGTGCCAGTAAAAGGTGACTTTGTCATTTTACCAAGCAAACAAGATTCACAACTATCATCTGACTTTAGGTCAAATGACTCCAAGACTCCATCCTGTTGGAGTTGGCCTATACGTTTCTTGCTTACATGTCCAAGACGACAATGCCATAAAGATGCTTTATCTAAGCTAGTGGAAGAGTCAATACACAATACATTATTTCCTAGATTATCTACAACAGATACAGTTTCATACACACCATCTAAAGGTAATGCTTTGAAATAAAGAACATTATTAAAGAAAGCATCAATACTACCATTATTATTATCAAAATAAAAGGTAAAAGCTTGTTTATACAATGCATGAAAGGAAATAACATTTCTTGCCATTTCTGGCGAATAATAACATTTATTCAAATCTAATGTAAACCCACTATTTAGCACTAAGGAATAAAATCATATCTTGGTGACAGGTGAAGCTTTCCTATTTCCCATGATCAAGTTTATCTTTCCTTGCTCCACATTCTCACTTCTTCTTAGTCCCTGCAAATCACAACATATGTGAATACCACAACCTGTATCAAGGACCCAAGACTTAGAATGAGGTGAGTTATTAGACAATATAGTGTATATACCTGCATGGTTGGGTTTTTCTTTCCCATCCTTCAAATGTTGCTGGTACTTTGGGCAGTTTCGCTTCCAGTGCGACTTTTCATGACAATAGAAGCATTCAGCCTCATTAGGGTTAGCAAAAGGAGTGACAAAACCTTTCTTGGTTTTACTTGAAGAGGAGCCTTCAAGGGTCTTACCCTTGGTACCCTTAGAAGGGTTCTTTCTCTTCTTCCCTTTGCCATGCGCGATTACCAAGACATTGGCCGCAATTGGAGTAGGAGTAGGAGTAGTGACAACCGATTTACCCTTTAGACCACTTTCGGCGGTCTTCAAGAGTCCTTGACGTTTGCTGAGGGTGACCTCTTCCTTGTTCATGTGATATGTCATGCGGAATTGATCACAACATGATGGTAAGGAGTGCAAAATAATGTCTATTGCTAACTCCTCGAGGAAGTTCACATTCAGCTTCAGTAACCGGTCCACATACCTTTGCATTTTCTACATGTGGCCCGTGATGGGTTCACCATCCTTCATTCGGGTTGTTATCGTGGAGGAGATTATTTCATATCGCTCTTGACGAGCACTTTGATGGTAGCGGTCCATCAAGTCCTGGTGCATCTCAAAAGGATAACAGTCCTCATAGGACTTTTGGAGCTCGGCTGTCATGGTGGCCATCATGATGCATGTCACTTTTGTAGCATCTCTTTCATGTACCTCATAATCCGCAAGCTCTTCAGGAGTAGCAGTTGGCTCGGGTACCTTTAGCTCCTTGTCGAGAACATATTCTTTGTTCTCATACCGACTGACCATCCTGATGTTTCTAATCCAATCAGTAAAGTTGGACCCATCAAAGATGACTCTCCCACAAAGATTCATGAGAGAGAACGAGCTAGTAGGGTTTGAGCCAGAAGCATTGTTATTGGAAGACATCTGAAAAGAAGAGGGAATAGATTAGATTAGATTTTGAGATAGTCCTTAATAAAACACCCAAATGTAATATTAAGGCTAGGACCTAACACAATATTTTATAACTTAGAAGAGGGATTCTGTAATCTAAGCTATAAGATATTTGAAGGTAGGTGAATGACGATTCACCAATTTCCACCATGAAAAACGAAATATTTAATTAGGTTTTAATTGGTTTAGAAACTCCTAGATTCTTTGAGATTCATTGAACTTTCTTCAATGGCATGTTTCAATCTCGAGTGTGCCCTTCAAGTTTTGTGACTGGGATGCCGAGGATCACAAAACAAGGTGTGAAGTAACCATGCAAATTACTTGGTACCCTTAATGTATTACCCCTCAATCGATGTGCCGGTTAACCACACACGCTCCATCGATACTATGATAAACATTAAGTCACGCTTTACCTACCTTGTTAAGTTTAAGTTAGTGTGCCGGTTAACCACACACGCTCCACTAACGACTTAAACAAAGTGTAAAGTGTAATTTCATGGATTAGCACCTTATTCACATTTTCCTAAAATAACTAAGATTGGGAATTTAGTAAGGTTTAGTTAATTTAGTATTATCATTATACTTTTAATGAGAATTTATAAGTCCTTGTCCTACCCGTTCGGCTAACGACCCTCCACCGATCAAGGAAGCGGTGGGTGAGAGTGGACACCCATTAAGTTGCCATTTTATAGGCAACAACCTTATACCCCCCTTTTAGACCGGATTCGTGAATGAGGCGTACTAGCGGTAAGACGCCTTGATCTTATACATATATATATTATTAACTTATAATATTATAAAGTATAAGGGTTGAATTTTAACTTTTAAAATTCTAAGGGTTGGAACTAAAGTTTTAATCATGACTTTACTTGTTCCAAAACTTGAGGGCAAGTTTTGTAAACTTTCAAAACTTTTCATTTCTTATAACTTATGAATTTAATTGAGTATTAAAATGAAGACTTTTCATTTTTCTAACTCTTGTGTTCTTTTAATGGTTTTTAATAAAGTGTGACCTTTGGTTTTCCATAACTTGAGGACAAGTTATGGACTCCATTAAAACACATAATGACCATGAATTAAACTACCAAGTAGGTTACAAAAAATTCCTATGATCATCTAATCTTCATAAGTTCAAGAACATGAATATGAACATTTCAAGAATCATAAAATTACTCATAAAACTTGTAATTTTTTATTATAGCCATTGTAAATGGATTAGCATAAACATTACACCATCTAAAACAGGTTTTATAACACCAAAACAGTTTAGGGTAATGTTCTAGTCCATTTCCAGCAGCAAAACTCGAAAAATTGGACACTGCAGCCTCTACTCGTCGAGTACATGAACAGACTCGACGAGTAGCATGCATTTCTTCATCGACTCGTCGAGTCCCCCCATGGACTCGACGAGTTCATATGACAGTGAACAAAAAAATTCGATTTTTAAACTATTTGCATCAAGTATCAAGTAAACAAGCCTAGGCTCTGATACCACTGATGGGTTTTTGAGCATTCTAACACTCCTATGGTGTACATGCAACCCTAGAAACCTTGGATCTATGTTTGACTAAGATACATGCAAATAATTATTTTTCCAAGGTTCTTATCCTAACTAGCATGGCATGGGGGACTTGAATCAAATAAAACTAGTAGAATTACTTACCATGTAGTAGTAGTTGATTGCTTGGAGTTTGAGAGCGTAGCACCAATAATGTGGATGCCTCAAATGGAAGTCACAAATCACCACAAACTTGGAAACTTGAGTGAATAGTCACAAACTTCTTGAAATCGGCCCTCTTAGTTTACACACATCAACTAGTGTAATTTCAAGAACCAAAACCTCCTTTATATAGTGTGGTGGATTAGGGTTACATCCATGTAAACCCTAATACCCATGTCTTTTCATTTTCATGAGATCCATGGGTTAAAGCTCCATGGAGTATCCATGGACTTTCCATGCAAGCCTAGCCCATTCCAAATAAGCATTAGCCTACACTATATAAATACAAGAGCCCATATTTAATTAGTCATACTTTTGATCTCTAAATTAATTCTAAATTAATTATAGATCAATACTAATTAAATAATATGATTTTATATTAATATATTAGGACTTATAATATATTAATAAATCATAACTTATACTATTCTCAAACGATTATCCATAAATTGTTCGGGTGAAGTGCAACCCAAATGGACCATACCGGGTCGGGTCAAGTACATACCAAATATAGTTATGGACTTAGACACTATATCCAACACAATCTACTCATGGTGAAATCCCGGTGCGCTTGAGAGAGTGCTCCTATAAGGACTTCACCAACTGTAAGCCAATGTCCTTTAAGGGGACATGCGGAGTCATTGCCCTCTCGCAATGGTTCTAAAAGACGGAGTCGATCTTTAAGATCTGCTCATGCCCAGAGGGAAGCAAAGTCAAATTTGCTGCATGCACCTTTGAGACGAAAGCCCTGACATGGTGGAATATCCATGTCAAGTCGCTATCTCTTGTGGTGGCTAATGCTATGGGCTGGGAAACTTTGAAAGACCTCATGATTGAGGAATACTGCCCGAGGGGCGAAATCCAAAAGCTAGAAGAGGAACTTTGGAGCCTGACCATGAAGGGCTCCGACATCGTGACCTATACCGGCAGGTTCTGCAAACTGGTGGCCCTCTGTCCCAATATGGTTCATACCGAGGGAAAGAAGATCGAAAGATACATATGGGGGCTGGTGCCTCCATTCCAGGGAAATGTTTTGGCTTCAAACCCCACTACATTCAATAGCGCCAAGCGGTTGGTACAGCGGCTTATAGGCCACGGGATTCGTACCCCGGCCGCAACAACAACAACCCTGGCCATCTCAGAACCCGCCAGAACCGCTGATTCCAAGCGGAAATTCTGGGATGACAAAAAGAAGAAAAAGGCTGCCAAAAAGCAGCAGGTCGTGGCAGTGCATGCTGCGATAGCACCTGCCGCTGCTGCTCCGGTAAGGCAGTATGCTGGAAGTTTGCCGAAGTGCAACAAATGCAACTTCCACCACATCGGAGCCTGCCGGGAAATGTAGTGTTTAAACTGTAATAGGAAGGGGCACACAGCCCGTTTCTGCAAAGCTCCGGCAAGGCCAATCACCCAAGTCCCCGGCACAGGAGTGGGCCAAGCTTGCTACAATTGTGGCGAGGTGGGCCACTATAAAAGGAACTGCCCTAAGGCAGGTAATGCCGGCGGAGTAGGAAGAGTTCTGGCCATAGGCCATGAGGAAGCGGTTGCCGACCCCACAGTGGTCCCTGGTACGTTTCTCCTCGATAACTCTTATGCATGCATACTGTTCGATAGTGGAGCGGAGAGGAGTTTCATGAACCAAAAATTTGCTCATTTACTTAAGCAAAAATCACGAGCACTTAAAGAACCGTTCACTGTAGAAATGGCTAATGGGAAGACAGACAGCACTAGCTGTATATACATAGGTTGTACCCTAACAATAGATAGCCATTCATTTTCGATCGACCTCATGCCGGTCTCAATTAAAAGTTTCGACGTCATTATCGGCACGGATTGGTTGAGTCTTCATCGTGCCGACATCATGTGTTACGAAAAGGCTGTATGCCTTAATCTGCCGTCTGGTGAAACTCTAATAGTTTATGGCGACAAAACCGACACAAACCTTCGTATCATCTCGAGCATTGAAGCCCAGAAATTATTGCGAAAGGAATGTCGCGCATTCCTTGCTCATGTGTTCGATGTGAGCCAAGAAACGAAAGACATTCAGAACATTCCAGTAGTACGCGACTTTCCCGACATCTTTCCAGAAGAACTCCCAGGATTACCTCCGCAACGTCAAGTCGAGTTCAGAATTGACTTAGTTCCAGGGGTTACCCCAGTAGCCAAATCGCCCTATCGTCTAGCACCTGTAGAGATGCAAGAACTGTCCTGTCAACTTAATGAACTGCTCAGCAAGGGCTTTATAAGACCAAGCTTCTCACCTTGGGGAGCTCCAGTCTTGTTCGTCAAGAAGAAAGACAGATCGTTTCGTATGTGTATCGACTACATGGAGCTCAACAAACTAACAGTAAAAAATCGTTATCCTCAGCCTTGTATTGACGATTTATTTGACCAACTTCAAGGGGCAAGCTTCTTTTCAAAAATCGACTTAAGATCCGGATATCACCAACTACGAGTGCTAGGGGAGGATGTTCCGAAGACAGCCTTCGAAACTCGTTATGGGCACTACGAATTCGTAGTGATGCCGTTCGGATTAACAAACGTGCCCGCTGTATTCATGGATTTAATGAATAGGGTGTGTCGTCCTTACTTGGATCATTTCGTCATTGTCTTCATCGATGACATACTTATCTATTCTCGTAGTAAGGAGGAACATAGTCAACATCTGCGTCAGGTTTTAGAAACGCTACGTTCGGAGAAGCTCTATGCGAAGTTCTCGAAATGCGAATTTTGGATCCGAAGAGTCGAATTCTTAGGGCACGTGGTTAGTGAAGAGGGAATACACGTGGACCCTTCCAAACTCAAAGCCATTGAGAGCTGGTCAGCACCGAAGACACCTATTGAAATTCGCCAATTTCTAGGTCTCGCTGGCTACTATCGCAGGTTCATTCAGAACTTCTCCCGCATTGCGAAACCTCTTACAACACTGACCCAGAAGGGCGTGGCCTTTGACTGGGAAGAGAAGCTGGAGAGAGCATTCCAAACGCTCAAGCAAGCCTTGTGCACCGCACCAATACTATCCCTCCCCGAAGAGATAGAAGACTCCGTTGTGTATTGCGATGCGTCAAATCAAGGGCTCGGATGTGTTCTGATGCAACGAGGTAAGGTCATCGCCTATACCTCGAGACAGCTGAAGACACACGAGGTCAACTACACTACCCACGATCTTGAGCTAGGAGCAGTTGTGTTTGCTCTGAAGATCTGGAGACACTACCTGTATGGTACAAAAAGCACTATCTTTACAGACCACAAAAGCCTACAACACATATTCGACCAGAAGGAGCTCAACATGAGACAACGACGGTGGGTCGACCTACTCAGTGATTACGAATGCGAAATTCATTATCATCCGGGTAAAGCCAACGTAGTAGCTGACACCCTAAGTCGGAAAGAATACTCTGGTCGTAGAGTCAAATCCTTAACTATGACTATCCATTCACACTTATCCACACAAATCAAGGCAGCTCAGCTCGATGCTTTGAAACCTGAAAATGTGGCAGGTGAATCCCTGAGAGGGATGGATAAGAACTTGGAAGTCAAGGGTGGCGGAGCTTATCATCTCATGGATCGGATCTGGACCCCGAAACACGGTGGTTTCAGAGACTTGGTCATGAACGAGGCGCACAACACTCGTTATTCCATCCACCCAGGTTTAGATAAGATGTATCTGGATCTTAAAAAGCTATACTGGTGGCCTAACATGAAAGCAGAGATTGCTACCTTCATGAGTAAATGCCTTACTTACGCAAAGGTCAAGGTCGAATACCAGAAACCCTCCGGTCTTCTACAACAACTGGAGATTCCGGAATGGAAGTGGGAGCAGATCACTATGGATTTCATAACCAAGTTGCCCATGACAATGGGTGGACTTGATACCATATGGGTCATCGTCGATAGATTGACCAAGTCCACACACTTCCTACCTATCAAAGAAACAGACAAGATGGAAAGACTTACGAGAACTTACATTCGGGAGATTGTACGACTGCACGGTGTTCCCATATCCATTATCTCGGACATAGATAGTAGATTCACTTCGAGGTTCTGGCAGTCGCTACAAAGTTCCTTAGGAACTAGGCTGGACATGAGTATAGCCTACCATCCACAGACCGACGGACAAAGTGAGAGGACTATCGAAACCTTGGAAGATATGTTGCGAGCCTGTGTTATCGACTTTGGGAAAGCATGGGATACTCATTTACCCCTTGTCAAATTTTCCTACAACAACAGTTATCACACGAGCATAAAGGCTGCTCCATTCGAGGCCCTCTATGGCCAAAAGTGCAGATCCCCTCTGTGTTGGGCTTGTTGGATAAGGTGTCTAAATCCATAACTTATTTGGTATATACTTGACCCGACCCGGCATGGTCCATTTGGGTTGCACTTCACCCGAACTAGTTATGGATAATTTTATGAGAATTGTATACTTACGATTTATTAATATATTATAAATGATAATATATTAATATATAGTCATGTTATTTAATTAGTTTTAATCTTGAATTAATTATGAATTGATTTAGTGATTAAAAGGAAGACTAATTAAATCATGGGCTATTATATTTATATGGTGTGGGCTAACACTCATTTGGAATGGGCTAAGCTTATATGGAAGTCCATGGATGATCCATGGAGCTTTTACCCATGGATCCTTGGAAGAGGAAAATACATGGGTTAATAGGGTTTCACCCTAACCATGTACACTATATAAACAAGCTTATGTTGCATGAAAAAGACACTAATGTGTGTGTAAGTGTGGTGGCCAAAATCAAGAGTTAGTATACTCTCTCATACATTTTCCAAGTTTGTGGTGATTTGTGATTTCCATTTGAGGCATTCACATTATTGGTGCTTGGCTCTCAAACTCCAAGGAATCAACAATCAACAAAAGGTATGTAATTCATCTAGTTCTTTTATGGTTAAAAGTACCCCATGCCATGCTAGATAGGTTATAAACCTTGGAAAATAATATTTTGCATGTATCTTAGACAAACATAGATCCAAGGTTTAATAGGGTTGCATGTACACTTAGGAAGTGTTAGAATGCTCAAAACCCAACAGTGGTATCAGAGCCTAGGCTTGTTTGTTTGATACTTGATGCAAAATAGTGAAAAAAGTCGAATTTTTTGCTGTCTGCCTGATGAACTTGCCGAGTCCATGGGGGGACTCGCCGAGTTCATGAGTAAACTCATCCTACTCGGCGAGTAGGTTCGTGCACTCGGCGAGTAGGAGCCTCAGAATGCAGATTTTCGACTTTTGCTGCTGGAAATGGACTAGAAACATTACCCTAAACTGTTTTGGTGTTTTAAAACTTGTTTTAGTTGGTGTAATGGTTGTTCTAATCCATTTACAATAGCTTATATCAAAATTTCATGCTTTGTATGTGTTCATATAATTCTTGAAACTTTGATGATCATGTTCATGTTCTTATGAATTTAGAAGATGATAGAAATTATTTGTTGAATTGTTTAGGATTAATTCTTGATCATTTATGTGTTTTAATGGAGTCCATAATTTGTCCTCAAGTTATGGATATCCAAAGGTCACTTCTTTTAAACACACACTTAAAACACATAAGTTACATGGAAATGAAGAGTCTTCATTTTTATGAACCTTTAATTCATAAGTTATGAAATGAAAAGTTTTGAATAGTTTCGAAACTTGTCCTCAAGTTTTGGAATTTGTAAAGTTACACACACTTTAATATACTTTAATTCCAAACCCTTAGAGTTTTAAAAGTCAAAATTCAACCCTTATACTATTTATAACATTAATGGTTAATTATTATATATATGTATAAGATTAAATTCGTCTTACCGCTAGTACGCCTCATTCACGAAGCCAGTCTATAAGGTGGGTATAAGGTTGTTGCCTATAAAATGGCAACTTAATGGGTGTCCACTCTCACCCACCGCTTGCTTGACTGGTGGAGGGTTGTTAGCCGAACGGGTAGGACATGGACTTATAAATTCTCATTAAAAGTATGATGAATATTATAAAGTAACTAAACCTTTTATAAATTCCCAATCTTAGTTACTTTAGGAAAATGTGAATATGGTGCTAACCCATGAAATTCACACTTTGTACCTTACCAAGTCGTTGGTGGAGCGTGTGTGGTTAACCGGCACACTAACTTGGACTAGTAAGGATCACGAAGGGTGACTTAATGTTTATCATAGATCGGTGGAGCGTGTGTGGTTAACCGGCACATTGATTAGGTGATAATATTAAGGGTACCAAGTGAATTTGCATGGTTATTCACACCTTGTTTTGTGATCCTCGGCATCCCAGTCACAAAACTTGAAGGGCACAATCGAGATTGAAACATGCCATTGAAAAGTTCAATGAATCTCAAAAGAATCTAGGAATTTCAAAAACCAATTAAACCTAATAATTCATTTCGTTTTCATGGTGGAAATTGGTGAATCGTCATTCACCTACCTTCAAATATGTTATAGCTTATATTACGGCATCCCTCTTCTAAGTTATAATATATTGTGTTGGATCCTAGCCTTAATAGTACATTTGGGTGTATTATTAAGGATTCGACATATACCTAATCTAAACTTGTTTTCTTCTTTTCAGATGTCTTCCAACAACAAAGCTTCGGGCTCTAACCCTACTGGCTCCTTTTCCCTCATGAACCTTTGTGGGAGGGTCATCTTTGATGGTTCCAACTTCATGGATTGGATTCGGAACATCAGGATGGTTACTCGTTACGAGGACAAGGAATATGTCCTCGATAAGGAGCTAAAGGAGCTTGATGAGTCCACTGCTACTCCTGAGGAGGTCGCTGAGTATCAGGCACATGAAAGAGATGCCACCAAGGTGGCATGCATCATGATGGCCACCATGACAGCTGAACTCCAAAAGTCCTATGAGGACTATTACCCTTTTGAGATGCATCAGGATCTGATGGAAAGGTACCATCAGAGTGCTCGTCAAGAGCGGTATGAAATAATCTCCTCCATGATCACTACCCGTATGAAGGATAGCGAACCAATCACGAGCCACATGCAGAAAATGCAAAGGTATGTGGACCGTCTAATGAAACTGAATGTGAACTTCCCTGAGGAGTTGGCAATTGATATCATTTTGCACTCCTTGCCCTCGTGTTATGATCAATTTCGTATGACATACCACATGAACAAGGAGGAAGTCACACTCAGTAAGCTTCAAGGACTTCTGAAGACTGCCGAAAGTGGTCTTAAAAGTAAGTCGGTTGCTACTCCTACTCCTACTACTACCCCTGTTTTGGCTATCGGGCAAGGCAAAGGGAAGAAGAGGAAGCACCCTTCGAAGGGTACCAAGGGAAAGTCCCTTGAAGGCTCCTCATCTGGAACCAAAGGTGGTTCTATCACTCCTTCTGCCATCCCTAAGGATGCTGAATGCTTCTACTGTCAAAATAAGGGGCACTGGAAGCGAAACTGCCCAAAGTACTTGCAGGATGTCAAGGATGGGAAAGTGAAACCATCCCATGCAGGTATTTACACTATATTGTCTAATAACTCACCATATTCTAATTCTTGGTTTCTTGATACAGGTTGTGGTATTCACATCTGTTGTGACTTGCAGGGCCTAAGAAGAAGTGAGGATGTGGAGCATGGAAAGATAAACTTAATCATGGGGAACAAGAAGGTTGCACCTATTACCAAGATTGGAGTTTATACTTTGTTGCTAGATAGTGGGTTAAAGTTAGATTGGAATAAATGTGTGTACTCGTCTGAAATGGCGAGGAATATTATTTTCTTTCATGCTTTGTACAAACAAGGTTTTACCTTTTCTTTTGATAATGAAGTTGGTAGTATTAATGATTTCTTTAATAATGTTCTTTATTTTAAAGCATTACCTTGTGATGGTGTGTATGAAGCTGTATCGGTTGTAGATAATTTAGGAAATAATGTATTATGTATTGATTCTTCTACTAGCTTGGATAAAGCATCTTTGTGGCATTGTCGTCTTGGACATGTAAGTAAGAAACGCATAGGCCAGCTCCAAAAGGATGGACTCTTGGAGTCGTTCGACCTCAAATCGGATGATAGTTGTGAGTCTTGTCTACTTGGAAAAATGACAAAATCACCCTTCACTGGTACTTGTGCAAGGGGTGAGGGTTTGTTGGACCTTATACATACTGATGTATGTGGACCATTCAAAACCGCCACAAGGGATGCTAATCGCTATTATGTGACTTTTATTGATGATTTTAGTAGATATGGTTATGTCTACTTAATCAAACATAAGTCAGAAACTTTTGAAAGGTTTAAAGAGTTTAAACAGGAAGTAGAAAATCAATTGGGCAGGAACATTAAGATGCTTCGATCCGATCGAGGTGGTGAGTATCTTAGTACTGAGTTCCTCGACAATCTTAAGGAGTATGGGATTGTCTCACAATTGACACCTCCCACGACACCACAGCTGAATGGTGTAGCTGAGAGGCGCAATCGAACTTTGTTGGACATGGTTCGCTCTATGATGAGTCGAGCTTCGCTACCAATCTCTTTTTGGGGGTATGCCTTAGAGACTGCCGCCCACATCCTTAATCTAGTCCCTACAAAGAAGGTTGCCAAAACACCTCATGAAATGTGGACTGGGAAAGTTCCCAATTTGGACCATATCAAGATTTGGGGTTGCGAGGCTTTCGTGAGGCGCGAAACTCATGACAAGCTCGAACCTCGAAGTGAAAGGTGTATTTTCATCGGCTACCCACAAAAATCCTTTGGTTACCTCTTCTACAGACCCAGTGAGAATGTGGTCTTTGTGGCTAGGAGTGGGGTCTTTCGAGCGAGAGAATTTATAAACCAAGGAGACAGTGGGAGGCAAATTGACCTTGAAGAAATTCAAGACTCAATTGGTGAAGGAACCTCAGACACTAGCAATCAACTTGAGGAGGAAATTCCTGTTGATCCAGCTGACGAATCTATACTTCCGAGGCGTTCCACATGGGTTAGGAACACACCTGAGTTTTATTATGGATTTCATATTACTACGGAAGGTGATACATTTATCAGTGACAGTACACTAGTAAATCTGGATGAACCTAACAGTGTTAAGGAAGCCATGGCAGGGCCAAAGTCTGCTAAATGGAAGGAGGCTATGGACAGCGAGATACAGTCCATGTATGACAATCAAGTTTGGAACTTGGTTGACAATGTACCAGGCCGTAAGACAGTCGGGTGCAAATGGATCTTCAAGAAGAAGACCGACATGGATGGGAAGGTGCATTTCATGATTATGAAATATGGCAAATGGATGTCAAAACCGCTTTCCTTAACGGAAAGTTGGCTGAGGATGTTTACATGAATCAGCCAGAAGGTTTTGTCAGTGCAGAGTACCCCAATAGAGTGTGCAAGCTTGAGAAATCCATTTATGGATTGAAACAAGGATCTCGAAGTTGGAATCTTTGTTTCGATGAGAAGGTCAAAGAGTTTGGTTTCTCAAGAAGTGAAGATGAGTCCTGCGTGTATGTCAAAGCTAGTGGGAGTATAGTTAGCTTTTTGGTACTGTATGTGGATGACATACTACTCATAGGAAATGACATCCCAACCCTGCAGGAGGTTAAGTCCTGGCTTGGGAAGTGCTTTGCTATGAAGGACCTTGGAGAAGCTACCTATATCCTAGGGATAAGGATATTAAGAGAAAGGAGTAAAAGACTAATTGGACTTAGTCAGAGTATCTACTTGGATAAGGTGTTGAAAAGGTTCAAGATGCAGAATTCCAAGAAAGGAGAATTACCGATCCAAAGCAATGCCAAACTGAGCAAGGCTCAGAGCCCGAGTACAGAAGATGAGATAGCTGAGATGAGTCGATTACCTTATGCTTCCGCTGTTGGCTCGATCATGTATGCTATGACTTGTACCCGTCCTGATGTGGCCTTCGCCTTGAGCATGGTCAGCAGATATCAGGGGAACCCTGGCAAGGCTCATTGGACTGTGGTAAAGAATATTTTGAAGTACCTACGGAGGACTAAGGATTGGATCCTTATCCTTGGTGGGAGTGATGACTTGAGAGTAGTAGGGTATAGTGATGCTAGCTTTCAGACTGAAGGGACAACTTCCGCTCTCAGTCGGGCTGGGTCTTTACCTCAAATGGAGGGGCAATCACTTAGAAGAGTTTCAAACAGGAGACTGTAGCTGATTCGACTTGTGAATCAGAGTACATAGCAGCGAGTGAAGCGGTAAAGGAGGCGATATGGCAGAGGAACTTCATCGGAGACCTTGGAGTTGTACCAGCTATTAAGGAGCCTATGGAGATTTTCTGTGACAGCAATAGTGCGGTTGCCTTAGCCAAGGAACCAAGAGATCATGGCAGATCCCGACACATTGACAGAAAATATCACTTCATAAGACACAAGATAGAAGAGGGACTCCTCGTGGCAAAGAAGGTATCGTCAGATGAGAACCCTGCAGATCCCATTACGAAGGGACTGACGAGGGTTAAGCATTTGCAGCATGCGAGGCGCATCGGGCTGAGGGACGATATTAGTTTTTCAGATTAGATAATTTTTCTGAAACTTGTAAAATGTAATCGACGTTTGATGATGAATAAAATGTGTGATTTATTTATGAGTAAAGTGTTACTATCATTGTCAATTATTTACTATTGTTTCAGTTTTGCATGTTTTGACTTCCAGAATAATTAATTTATTCAAACCTCCACAATCGGTCATACGTCGGAAGTAGGTATGAATCAAGATTTTCATGAATTGGGTTTGTAGATGGCTAAAGGTGTTTAGACATAGCAATGGTTGCTACAACGTTCATGAGTGCTCATAAGTTATGAGTAATGGAATAAACCCACGCTCACTTGTATCACTTCATGGAATTTATCTCGAGTGATCGTGAGACGATAATATCATATAAGGCTTCAAACCTAGAGATATGAGTTGTTACCTATGAATTGGTTGTGCATTGATTGCACGTAAACGCATCAGTAACTTGATGTTATAAAACGTGCCTTTGTGTACAATTCAACAAGTAGTAGAACAAGCATATGAGTCGAAGTTTATCTGTTCCTTCTAGAAATAGAAGCGATATCTGGGCCCCTCGATGATTTTGTGTTGACCCATGTACCAGGCCCGGTCAGAACTAAATTGATGTGTTCAGTTAAGTTCTTTGTCAAACAAATCGGAAATCGAGAAACAACTGCTAGACAATAAGTAAGACATTGTTCCATGTATTTGTCCGGCTGATATCATGAGAGCAGAGGATTATATGATCACTTATCTAAAATGGCGCTTCATAGTTCACAAGAGTTTTCGAGAGCTACGATTGCCGGTTGGTTCCTGAAGTAATATAGGCAAATACAGTTATTAGACTTATCCAAGTGGGAGTCTATTGGATAAGGTGTCTAAGTCCATAACTTATTTGGTATATACTTGACCTGACCCGGCATGGTCCATTTGGGTTGCACTTCACCCGAACTAGTTATGGATAATTTTATGAGAATTGTATACTTACGATTTATTAATATATTATAAATTATAATATATTAATATATAGTCATGTTATTTAATTAGTTTTAATCTTTAATTAATTATGAATTGATTTAGTGATTAAAAGGAAGACTAATTAAATCATGGGCTATTATATTTATATGGTGTGGGCTAACATTCATTTGGAATGGGCTAAGCTTATATGGAAGTTTATGGATGATCCATGGAGCTTTTACCCATGGATCCTTGGAAGAGGAAAAGATATGGGTTATTAGGGTTTCACCCTAACCATGTACACTATATAAACAAGCTTATGTTGCATGAAAAAGACACTAATGTGTGTGTAAGTGTGGTGGCCAAAATCAAGAGTTAGTATACTCTCTCATACATTTTCCAAGTTTGTGGTGATTTGTGATTTCCATTTGAGGCATTCACATTATTGGTGCTTGGCTCTCAAACTCCAAGGAATCAACAATCAACAAAAGGTATGTAATTCATCTAGTTCTTTTATGGTTAAAAGTACCCCATGCCATGCTAGATAGGTTATAAACCTTGGAAAATAATATTTTGCATGTATGTTAGACAAACATAGATCCAAGGTTTAATAGGGTTGCATGTACACTTAGGAAGTGTTAGAATGCTCAAAACCCAACAGGGCTAAGGTAGGTGATACCCGGTTAGCTAAAGGACGAGTTCCTGAAAGCACTCTCACGGGTCCGGAGATCATACGGGAAACGACAGAGAAGATCGTTCAGATTCGTGAACGATTGAAAGCCTCTAAAGACCGACAGAAAAGCTACGCTGATAAACGAAGGAAACCGTTGGGATTCCAGGTGGGCGACCGTGTTCTATTGAAGGTCTCACCCTGGAAGGGCTTGATACGCTTCGGAAAGCGTGGAAAGCTAAATCCAAGGTACATAGGGCCTTTCGAGATTCTCGCAAGAATCGGCCCCTTTAGCTTACAAACTTAACTTACCGCGCGAACTCAGTAACGTGCATTCTACTTTCCACGTCTCGAACTTGAAAAAGTGTCTGTCCGACGAGACTCTTGTAATCCCACTCGACGAGATCGAGATCAACGAGAGCCTCAACTTCGTGGAAGAACCTGTAGAGATCATGGACCGGGAGGTCAAACAAACGAAAAAAACCGTATCCTGATAGTGAAGGTTCGCTGGAACGCCAAGCGAGGACCAGAATTCACTTAGGAGCGAGAGGATCAGATGAAACTGAAATATCCTCATCTTTTTACTTAGTTATTTGTAACTACTTATTTTCTTAAACTCTAATTTCGGGACGAAATTCCTTCTAACGGGGGGATGATGTGACAACCCGAAAGTTCTATTCTGTACAACAACTCACTTCAATAGAAGTCATAACAGTTTCTGCTAACTTTTGAGCTGTGTAGAGTCAGTTTGAGTGTTCTAAACCCTAGTACTTCAGGAGATAACAGGAGAGAGGATGCCCTAGGGTTTATTGTGCAACAATAATGTCCCAAAACTCCAAGAGTTTGGAGTTTATGGCCTAAAAATGGTGTTTACGGCCGTAAACCCTAAAGGAGGTATAAATATGACACTTAGTCATTATTTACCGCTTTTTCACATTTTCAAGATCCAAACTCAAATCCTCTCAAGTATCATCCGACTTTTCTTCTTGATCTTCAACTTTGTAAGTGTTTCTAGCCCTAAAAAGTTGATATCTTACTTAATCTAGTGATCTTACATGATTCCATCCGTGAAATCATTCCAAATATGTAGATCTTCAAGTTTCACCAAGAACACCAAGAACACACACTAGTGTTCTTGGACTTATAGCGCCTTTTCAAGCTTCTCTATTGTAAGTACTCTTACCCTATTGTGTTATAAGGCTTTTTACACTTCTTAATCATATAGAAAATACAAAGAATCAAAGGATCAAAGGTGTTTAAGGTCCAAGAACACCTTGGACCGTAAACCCTAACAAAGGGGCCAAAGTGTGCCCTAGTCCCTTACCAAGCCTTGGAAACTAGTGTAGATCCCATCCTTGATGTGCTTAGGACTTAAAACGTCAAAAAGACCATAAACCATTTGGTTTCACGGCCGTAAACCCAAAGAGAAATGGTCCAAGGACCGTAAACTCCACAAAGGAGTGAAATGGTGCCCTAATAACTTCCTAGGGCTTAGACATGAAGTAGGAATGCTTCTTATGACTTGTAGACCTTCAAAACACAAAATGGTAGAAGTACCATGAGTTTACGGTAGTAAACTCATGGGTTTATGACCGTAAACTCAATAAGAGTTGGTCACAAAACCGTAAACTCCAAAGGAGTTTACCCTTGAACCCTAAACTCAAATGCAAGGTTCTACCACCCTTAGATGCAATCCTTAGTACTTATAACACTTAAATAAAGTGTTTTGCATGTCTTAGGATGTCTTAAACTTGGTTAATTAGTTGTTTAATGACTAATTGGATACATATATGTGTTATTATATGTTAACTAGGATCCTTGTGTGTGTTCAAGTCTTCACTTGACACTTAGCATCCTATACATTCCGTTCATCCAAACCACTCACTATAGGTGAGTTCATACCCTTTAATTAACCTTTTAATTGATTTTAAATGCTTTTATGGGGGGGGGGGATACAAGTTGAACTATTATAGTTATTATATCAATCACAAGTGATTAATAACTACCAAACAAGTGGATTTCTTACTTTTCAAACTGTGTTATCAAACTGTTTTACTTCAAACTGTCTTACAAACTCTTTTGAATACCAAATGCTTTTATCAAACTCTTTTAAACTTATATTCTGTTAAATGTGTATCTATATAGATATAGTTATATAATTAGGATTGTTGAATCATAAAAGTGACCCTCTTGAACTTCAGCTACCGCAACCACTTCTGCTACCGCAACGGTTTAGCACCTGCATTCATCTTGTTCATCAGCAACCGCAACCGCAACCGGAGTCAATCTATCGCAGTCAATTTAGCTAGATTACTTTACTTGTCTTTATTGTAATACACTCTATTATCCAATATGCCTTGCATGGCTACTCATAGAGATGTAGTCTAGTGAACTTCATGAGTCTCTATAAATAAGAGCTCATTCTCTTGTATTCAATACGGATAACTTATGCATTCTATCTGAATACACATTTTTGAAGTTATCTCTCTATCTCTCTTTACTCATCTCTTCTTACATAAATCTTATCATAACTCTATTGATCATAATCTCTCTTCGGAGCAAGTCTTCAGTGACTTAATCACTAAGTTTGATCTTCCTTATTAACTAGGAGTGAATGCATTCCTTGTTATGAATCAGCTTAAGTGTATTCTTGACATAACAACTGTTGTCATTTCTATTTCTTTACTTTTCCGCAACTAACTCCCTAACTTATTAACATTATTGTTGAGCTTTTAGATCCTTCGAGATTAACTATTCCACAATACTAGTTTTTCTAACGTTTGTTCAAGTGTGTCTCTAAGTTTTTCTCTCAACAATTGGTATCAGAGCCATAGTGGTTGCTTTTTGAAAACGAAACTCTGATTTTTCAAAAGGCTTTCTATACCACTTAAGCTCATTTCTAAAAAAACAACTTCAAAATGGCACAATCGTTATCTCTGAATGTGTCCAACAGTGTTGGTGGTTCTAACCGAGCCCCAATACTGGTAGCAAATGAATATCATCACTGGTCACAAAGAATGGAAAGGTACTTGAGAAGACTTGGTAGAGATGTATGGCGATCAGTAGAAGAAGGACCACATGTCCCAGTCCTTACACCAGTTCAAACTGACGGCGCTACAACCAGACTAGGAGGAGGTCAACCAGTCATGAGCCGTCCCACCAAGGATGATCTCGATAAAATGGAAAATGATGTTGTTGCTTTTTATGAAATCTCCTGTGGAGTTGCTCCTAACAACTTCCATATTATCATAAATTGCAAATCAGCAAAAGAGATCTGGGAAGTTCTCAAGAACTTATACGAAGGCTCAGAACAAGCACAAGACAAGAAGCTTACTACCGCACTCAATGAGTTCAACAACTTCAAAGCTCATACAGGCAAAACTTTGGAAGACTCTTTCAAAAGGTTCAACCTAATAGTCACAAAGTTATCCAATGCGGGCACCGTCCACAGTAACCATGAAACCAATCTTCAGTTTATTAATGGTTTGGGAAGACACTGGACTACGGTTAAGATGATAGTCCAAGGCGATAGAAAGATTCACTCTTTCTCACTCTACAAGCTCTATGGAGAGCTGCAAGCTCAAGAATCCACCGTACTCAAAGACTGTGCTGACTTCGGAGGACCACTTGCTCTCATAGCACAAGCTCCACCGTAGTCACCCTACTCTTCATCGTATGACACTCCACCACAATCATACGAAGCTGATTCAGAGTATGACGACGAAGAAGAATTTCAGAAGGCTATTGCTCTGGTTAGCCAACAGTTCAACCGTCTACCACCTCCTTCGTACCGCAAGAATCAAAACTTCAACAAACCTCCATTCAACCGTAACTTCGGTCCACAGAGTAATCATTCTCGTTATCCAAAAGGTTCTCATCCACCACCGCAATCACAAAATACTCAACCAAAGGAGGTACCGCAGTCTCCTCCAATCACTGACTCCGGTACTACCTCAGAAGACAAGACTGATGTTGTGATTTGTGACAAATGCAACAAAGAAAATCACTTTGCAAGAGATTGTAAGGCCAATGTAGTAAAGGACAGAGCATTCTACCTTAGAATGGCTCAAGAGTTAGAAGATAAGGAAAAGGCAACGGCATACGTAGCCCATGTCAAAAGAGACCATCAAGTCTGGTCATCCGGAGATGAAGATGAAGCCATCAGCAGTGTCAAGGAAAAAGGGAAAATCTGCATGCTGGCAACTGCAGATGATGATGGGTCTACAATGCTGAACAAGAACTACTGCTACATGGCAAAGGATGGAACTCTTAGCATCGTTGAACAGGTAAAACTCATGATCCAAACTCTAAATTATAGCATGCATGACTGTCAACCATACATAGGTAATCTTAATGACACATGTGCTGCCGTCCTTACAGACTATAACAAAGCCTTAGATGAGAAGAACATTGCGTCCCCAGAGATGTTCCATGTAAGAGGACGCCTGGATAACAAAAGACTCAAATTGGCTATGTTAGAAAAGGACTTAGAGTTAGAGAAAGATGCAAGAATGCTAAGTGAAACACAATTAGAGATAGCTTTGAACCAAAGAGATTTAGCTCAGAGAGAAATTGTACGACTAAATCTGTTAATCGAAAAATTGTTCAATGAAAGTGAAGCTATTGAAAATTTAGTGAATAATGGAACCGTGGACAATACATACAACTGGGGTTGGTCAAATGGATATCCTACCGCAATGGATTCCTCACCCCGGTTCAAGAAAGGCAGACTGCATGTCCCTCCGGACCGAGAATTTCATTTCATTGTCAATGACAAGACCTTTCCCGAAGATATCAAAACTCACTTCGGTAGACTGCATAGTCTAAGCAATAACTGTGTCATTGAGGAAATTGTGCCTGAGGTTTCGGGTCACACATGTGATCTAATTCCTATCTGTGGCACCATTTACCCAAATTCTCAAACATCATCCGTAGTTGATGAAGAAATTGTTGTTGAGGGCCCAGAAGTCTCAGTAGACTTTCCACCTCTTCCCTCAGACCGCAGTGTATCACACTACAGTCAAAAGTCTCACAAAAGTCCCACTGCTGTCTCAAATCAGACCTACTCTACAATAGTTACATCATCACTACCGCAGTCCTCAATAAAAGGAACTGTGACTCTTCAGGCGATTCATCATGAACTGCCTATAGAGAACTTTGAAGTAGGTCAATGCTCTCAGACCCCAGAATCTTCAAGTTCAGATGACTCAAGCCCACGTTTTCCAAATCACTCTAAAAATTCCAGGAAACCGCAGTTGAACAACCATGACTGCGGTTCACCAAAATCCTTGGCCAGAAAGGCCTTTAAAGAAGAAATTAGATCTCGAAGCACAAACAAACAAATTTTTTCGAAAAATAAGAAGCATGTCAGAATTCCTAAGTCCAAGAGTCCAGAAAAAATTGTTTTCTCACACTACTTTTCAAAAAACTCTCTCTAAGAAAACAAACAAAAAAGGAAGTCCAGCTTCAAAAGTCACTCCTGCTTCCTCTGACAAAACCAAAAAGGGTGTTCAGTTTTTTCAAAACAATGGTTTTCAGGTCTATTCCTCGAATGATCCTAAATGGAAAGGTATTTTACCCACAACAACACTTTTAAAGTCACGTCAAAATTTTAACAAATGGAAGGGTATTCTGCCAAATCCACCTAAAGGAACTCAAAGATTTACACGTGCTAAGTCTTTTCAAAAACAAACTTTTTCAAACTCCAACACCACTCATGTCAGGAATAACCCACCTCGGACCGGTAACAAGTCCATTTCATCCTATGGACCGCTGACTAAGCACAGTGTCAAATCTAAAGACAAAAAATCTTTTTGTAAATGTCAGTGTAATTGTCAAAAGAATTCATCCCATGTCAAAACTAGTCAGAGTCAGAAACCTCGTACTTTTTCGAAAACTCACAACACTCCAATTCTGCACAAACATCCAGGACTAGGAGTAAAAGTTGACAAGAGACCCGTCCCTGCAACCTCGGTCCATGCATCATTCTACAACTCACCAATTGCCCCAGGCTCCAAACTAGTTTGGATGCCTAAACTAACCATGTAATTCTCAGGCTTTGTACAAGGAGGAACAAGAAGATGAATGGTTAATTGACAGTGCCTGCTCCTTGGACATGACTGGAAGGTTGGAGTACCTTCGGGATTTCAGGCCTATATGCAATGGTGGAAATGTCACATTCGGCAACAATGCGAATGGGGTCATCCGAGGTTATGGTGTTCTCACTACGGGGAACTTCTCTATCCAGAAGGTTGCCTATGTAGAAAGCCTTAAACACAATCTCATCAGTGTAGGCCAACTACGTAAGGCAGGACATCGGGTTGAATATGACGATCAGTTCTGCTATGTGATGACTAGTGACAGAAACACCTGTCTGATCAAATCCAGGGCCGAAGGTACCATGTATCCCTTGGATGTATCTCTGATCATTGGCAGACCGCAGTTGTGTTTCCTGTCCAAAGTTGTATCAGAAGTCAGCTGGCTATGGAACCGCAAGCTAGCTCATCTCAACTTCAGGTACATCAACAACTTGGTCACATGAGAACTAGTCTGAGGTCTCCCTATTCTCAAATTCAGCAACGATACTCTTTGTCCGGCTTGTGAATGCGGTAAACAGTCCAAAGCAAGTCACCCTCTGGTAATGGATTCTTCAATTTCTGAACCACTAGAGCTATTGCACATTGATCTCTGTGGTCCATCTACCGTAGCCAGTCTTCACCATAAAAAATACATACTGGTTATTGTAGATTACTATACATGCTTCACATGGTTCTTCTTCCTCAGACTCAAGTCAGAGACACCGCAGATCTTCATCAACTTCATCAAAGAAATCGAACTTCAGATCAAGCTCCTAGTAAGAAGGATCCGCAATGATAATGGAACCGAGTTCACTAATCATCTCCTCAACAGCTTCTTGGTGTCCAAGGGTATTTGTCACAACTTCTCAACACCCTACACACCGCAACAAAATGGAGTGGTAGAGAGAAGGAACCGCACTCTAGTAGAAGCAGCCAGATCTATGCTAAACTTCGCACACCTTCCTCTCTACTTCTGGGCTGAAGCTGTAGCAACCGCATGCTTTGTTCAGAACCACAGCATTGTGTGCAAACATCTCAACAAAACAGCATATGAGGGCCTTAACAACCGCAAGCCAAATGTTCGCTTCTTTCGTGATCAACAACATAGATCAGCTTAACAAGTTTGCACCAAAGTCTGATGAAGGAATTTTCCTTGGTTATTCCACTAACAAGGTTGCTTATCGAGTTCTTATTAGACGCACAAGGCTGATCATTGAAAGCTTCGATGTGAAATTTGATGATTCTCACATCCGCAACACCCCTCCATCTACTGAAACCACCACGATCATGGAAAGTGACATCCCTGCCTCTTCAGGTCCTTTAAATCTAGTTGAAGTCAACTATGACGATCTCTTCGATCCTGTTGAAACGGCGAAACTATCTGAAGTTCTTGTGTCTGAAGAAGCTCAACAGCAGCACGCTGATATATCTGGTCCTTCTCTATCCGAAGTAGATTCTCTCAATACTTCCACCTCTCTGGTTGAGGGGGAAAGCTCTACTCCGGATCAAGCAACAACCGTAGAGGTTCCAATATCGGATGTTGTTCAAGTTCCTACCCGCAGAGAATCATTACCATCAAACGTATCTTCGGATTCGGATGATGAACTCATAGAGAACATTGACACGAGAACCGATCCAAGGGTTAGCACTCTCCCATCCGCAGTCCAGGGGGGAACCTTCTCAGGTTCCAGAGGAACTCCCATCCGCAATCTAGGGGGAACCTCTTCCAACTGCTCAAGAAAATTCCATTTATGTTCCAACAAACCAAGATGACTCAGCAGGATGCTCTCAAGTCCAGGGGGAACTGCAATCCCCAACCGCAGATTCCTCTGATATTCAAGATATTCCCTCTACCGTAGCTGCTGATCATCTGCAACCCCGTCTACACGTGTGGACGAAGGACCACCCACCAGGTCAAATCATTGGCAACCTATCCGCAGGTATCCAGACTCGATCTTCCAAGGACCTATCTGACCACTGCCACTATGCAGCTTTCATGTCCTCGGAAGAGCCCAGAACGATCAAAGAAGCATTGCTTGAACCTGACTGGATAGCTGCAATGCAAGAAGAGCTAGAAGAATTTCAAAGAAACAAAGTTTGGCAGCTCGTTCCGAAGCCACATGGTCATACCATTGTTGGCACCAGATGGGTATTCAAAAACAAGCTGGATGAATGTGGTGCGGTAGTCAGAAACAAGGCAAGGCTAGTTGCAAAGGGGTATAGTCAACTCGAAGGAATTGACTACGATGAAACGTATGCTCCGGTAGCACGCATGGAAGCTATACGGATCTTCCTTGCATACGCAGCCCACAAGAACGTCAAGGTACACCAAATGGACGTTAAAAGTGCTTTTCTCAATGGGGAACTAAAAGAAGACGTTTATCTTCAGCAACCTCTAGGTTTTGAGAATGTTGATTTCCCAGACCACTGCTACAAGCTTGAAAAAGCAGTCTACGGTCTGAAGCAAGCCCCAAGAGCTTGGTATGAGACTCTTTCTGAATTTCTCGTCTCATCCGGATACAAGAGAGGAGTAATTGATCCCACTCTATTTAGAAAAGCAAATGGTGAACACCTTATGCTTGTACAAATATATGTGGATGATATTATCTTCGGATCAACTGATCAAGAAATGGTGAATGAATTTGCTAAGCTCATGACCAACAAATTCAAAATGAGCATGAATAGAGAGATTAATTTCTTTCTAGGTCTTCAAGTGAAACAAATCCCACAAGGAATTTTCATTCATCAAGAAAAATACACCACTGAACTATTGAAGAAATACTCTATGGACAACTGTTCTTCGGCTAAGGTTCCCATGGACTTCGGATATAAGATCTCTGCTGATCCCACCGGTGAATCTGTGGATCACAAGACTTATAGAGGTATAATAGGCTCTCTAATGTACCTCACCGTAAGCCGACCAGACATTGTCTTTGCAACTGGTGTATGTGCAAGGTATCAGGCTGACCCAAAAGTGTCACATATGACCGCAGCCAAACAAATTCTCCGGTACCTGAAAGGAAGCAAGTCACTTGGTCTATGGTACCCCGCAGGCAACGACTTCAGCCTGCAAGCTTTCACAGATGCGGATCACGACGGATGCAAATTAGACCGCAAAAGCAACTCAGGAGGATGTCAATTTTTGGGTGGGAGACTCGTCAGCTGGTCATCAAGGAAACAAAGTTGTGTATCTCTATCTACTGCAGAAGCTGAGTATGTGGCCGCAGCCAGCTGTTGCTCTCAAGTCCTTTGGATGAAAACTCAACTAATGGACTACGGGTATTGAATGTTGCGGATACCAATCTATTGTGACTCTGAAAGTGCTATTGCTATTTCTCACAATCCAATCCAACACTCCAAGACTAAGCATATTGAACTACGGTATCACTTCATCAAAGACCACATCTTGAAAGGTAACATTGAACTCATCTTTGTCCCTTCTCATGAAGAGATTGCTGATGTGTTCACAAAAGCGCTCGACTCCACAAAGCTTAACACCTTCCTGCAAATGTTAGGAATGATGAATCCAGACCCGCAATTCTTTTTGAATTGACAGATACCGCGGACCATTCTTGGTCCCCGTTGCGGTTTTAACTAAGAATTACTTATGATAGATGGTTTTGGTACCGCAGTCTAGGTACCACAACCATATATCATACTTATCTTTCGTGAGTCCTTATTGTTTGTTATTACTAACTGTTCTACAAGTGCTTTTCTCAGTTCCTATACTGCAGTCATTCATCTTTCCATCCGCGATGTCGTATCCATCCGTAATGACATACCCATCTGCGATGACATATTCATCCGCAATGAAGTTTCCATCCGCGATCACTTTGATACTTTTCTCAACTGTTTCATCAACCCTTAAATCTTTGTGTGCTATTTAGTGATCCTTCATTAAATGAACCGTTAAATAAAAACATTCCGTTAGAAACTGTTTCATTCCCTTTCTGAATCATCCTTGTGTAAGACCTATTTTAGGTATGATGACAAAAAGAACGTGTTTCCATAAACTCATCCTTAATCTGTCTTTTCCTCTCCCTAACACGTCCCATCCGTTACAACTTCCTTTCCCCTCACCCCACGATCACCTGACACATCGATTGAGGTCTGACTTTTCATTAAATAAAAACCCTCTATTGGTAAATCTCCCAAATCTTTTTTAAACCATTTTAATTATTTGTGGCTGAGATTTAATCCCAAATTCAAAGATTCCCCCCAAATTCCAAACGACGTTTTTACCTTATCCTCACTTTTACCTAGGGTTAAAAACTTTTCACCCCCTTTATAAACCCATCTTCTTCCCCAAAATCACATTATGCTTTCTGAACATCGAACCTTTTTCTCTCAAAACCTTCAAGAACTCAGTTTTCCACTTCTTCTCTCAATCTTCTAAAATGGTGAAATCAGGTGCATCAAAGAAACAATCCAAAGCTTCAGGCTCGATGAATCCCACTGGTTCAGACTCTCCAACGATTGCTTCAAGCAATTTCACAGCAGTGTTTGAAGATCATTCTTCATACAATGCTCCAACCAAGCTTATGATCAAATTTCTGAAGAACCATCCACTCTATGGTCCCTTCGATGCCTTTACAGATTTGTTCCAGTTTCTACCCTCTTCAAATGCGCATTTTCTGCTTACCGCCCAATCGAAAACCCTCAAGAAGTTCACCTCAACCTCATTAACGATTCTTTGGTCATCCTGTCCAAAGAAAAGTTTCTCTCTGCCATAAACCTTCTGGTTCATCCATCCATCAAGATCTTTTCTCCTTCAATGGCAGACATTACCTCTGCACTCTACCAAATGGGGTATCAGAAACAAATTCGGGGGATTGGTGAATTGAAGAAATATCAGCTGCCCGCAGTATGGCAGTTTGTATGTCATTTTGTCATCCATTGTCTATCCGGCAGAACTGGAGGCATAGACAATATGGGACTAAAGCTATTGGAGTTGGTATGGAGCATTTTCACCGGACATGATGTCAACTACGGGAAGATCTTATGGGATGACTTCCTTCAATACATTCCCAAAGAGAGCCCAAAGGAGAATCCAACCGAGCTCATATTTGCAAGATTCTGGTCTCTCTGCATATCAGACCTTCATGCAGACACTGGAATTGATATGGGCAGTGACATCAACTTCTTTGTCACTAAGGATCTTAAAAGGTACAATCCCTCTTCTGATCAAACTATTTTTGGACCTATCCGCAGACTCCCTACCCATATTCTTTCATCACTTGGTCTTGAGACTGCTGATGTCTCAGATCACATAGAGGCTACGGAAGGTATTGCCCCATACCTTCCTACCCCGCCTCTTCCACATACATCCGCAATTGTTAACCCTGAGGGTACCGCAGTCCCCTCTGCCACTACACTTTCCAATCTTTCTCAAAGAAGAAAGCAATTGGCATCCAAGAAACAAAGAACTCCCAAGAAGAATGCTCCCAAACCAACCGCACCAACCAAGAAACGAAAAACCAAACCATCCGCACCTACACCTAATAGTGATTCTGAGGATGCGCAACCAATTGCCATCCTTAAGAAACGGAAAACCGCAACCACTGGCCAAATGCGTGACCGGACCGATACTGAAGCCTCTGAAAAGGCTCCGATAGTCCTTGGGGTGGCCGCAGACCCATCCAACACCACCATCATTTTCCAATCAGACTCAGAAAGTGAGTCTGATTCTCAACATCGTGGAGACTCCCCCCAGTGCACTCCCAAGAGGATGACACTGGTGCACGCCCTAAGGTCTCCAGGGCTACCCGACTGCATTTCTTTACCCCTACGGAGTTGCACTCCATCCTTCTAAACGTCACCCAAACACTTCATACACCTTCCCAACCGCAGGGCACTTCTTTCGCCCATGCCAGAACTGAGCCGAGGCCAAAATTGACCACGGGTCAAGGAGACCAAGGAAGCTCAGGAAATCCTACTCTGCTTACATCCTTAGCAGGTGGTTTAGGCACGGTGAGCACAAACGTGCAAGGATCCGTGGACCCGAAGGACACTTCGGTGCGCTTTCAAGGATTTGAGGGAGAAGAATCTAATGACTCATGGTTACGGTACACTCCGGTAACCGAGTCAGACAAAAAGAAATATGTTGCCTTCAGAAGGGCATTCCAAGCCCGCAAGGAACAACAGATCAAGCAGCAACAAGAAAAGGAGCAGGAAATCCAGTCCGTGGCCAAGTATTGGGCAAATGCTATCAGCAATACCAATACCGTAGCCACCATTCTCAAAGTTCAAGACTGAATGGACGAAATGGCTGAAGCGATCCGTAAAGCTCAAGCCACAGGAGAAGCTGCAGGTACCTCCAGAGTAATTCCCTATCCTACTCCAACTCCCAACCCTATTCCTACTCCAATAATCAATGAATCTCAAGACGAAGGAACCGCAATCGAAGTAAGTTCAGCTCCCACCTTCGGTCTTGATGATGACGACATACAGGAAGTCAACAAGCCCAACCCCTCAGATGATGACCTCATGATGTTTGATGAGGAAGAGGAATCCACCGGTTCTCATCATTCAACTTCCAAGCCAAAAGAAAAGAAGAAAAAGAAGAAGAATGTTGTCACCAGGAAGGAGTTTATGAGCTTACAAGCCAAAGTTGATCAGATCCTAGCTGCGGTCAAGCCAAATCAACCGCAACAAGAAGACACCCCGGGACCGCAGTCCCTGATCGAACGTATTGAACGTCTGGAAACAAGGGAACGCATGGCTGCAGAAAGAATCTCTTTCAAAGTCGAGATGGGGATCCGGTCCCTTAACAACAACCGCAAGGCGGACCACAAGGAATTTATGGCTGCAGCGGAACGCCTCATCACTGAGGTGACCGCAATCAAAACGGATCTCCAAACGGCTATCGCGGATCAAGCCACTCAGTCTAAGAAATTGATAGATGAGACTCATACTGCTTATGAGTCCACTATCTCTGTTCTTCAAGCCACAATTAACAGACTGCAGAAATCCCTGTCCTCCAACTTCCATGGTCCAGAGATCCTCCAGCTCACCAAGGAAATCCACAAGCTGCTCTTCAGCTCCTCCACACCCAACAATCAACAATTGGCAGAAGCCCTCAAAGCTCAATTCCAAGAAGTCTTTGCCAAGGTTGATGGACTTAAACAATGGCTTGAGGAAGCTCCTCCGTTGCATCCCTCAAGAGGGGGAAGTGAAGAAGAAGAAGTCCATCACTCGGATCCATCCATCTCTCAACATCAAAGCCCACCCATCATCATAGAGAAAATTCCCACACCTACACCTTCTCATCACACTCTACCACATAACACTCCTCCGAGGGAAGTCACACCAGAAAAGTCAGAAAGTCCCCCCCACCTCAAAAACTTGGCTGAAAACATGTCCTCTCCAAGCACCACTGATTCCCCTGCTACTGCCCAAAGAAAACATGATTAGAAGGCAGCCAAACTGGCTGAACTCATTTGGAGTGAATGCGGTTTTGATACGGTCATGGACGAATCCTTGATAAATTCTTGGCCCAATCCGCACCGTAGACTGCTAGATGAAGATTACAGACCGCACCTCACCTATGCTGAACCCCCTGCTGATGGATACTGGGATGTCCCAATATCTCCAAATGCCAAATACTTTGGAGTGTTTGAGCCATTCGACTGCAGCCTTCCTGACCATAAAAGACTGCCAATGGAATTTGAGAGACTTAATCGTTTTCATGCCAAGCATACCTCTTCCATTGAAAACATATGGTCTAACGATAGACCATCCGCGGTCAAGAACTACAAAGTCCGGAAGTTCATGAAGGCTGACTACATCCAGTATACCCTCACTAGAAGGGAGCATGACTACATCCGCACCCAGGCAGACTTTCCTTGTATGAATCCGGAAGAAATCTTCCTTATTGCCAAGGTGTTCCAAAATAAATCAGAAAAGCATCCAAAAATGAAGATTGCTCTTGAAAGAGTTAACACTTTTCTGAGGGATATGGTCTGTGATTTTGCCAAGATAGATGCGGATATCTACCCCACCATCCTCAAGAAGTTTGACCTCCCACCTTTTGAACCAGCGCCAATGCCTACCGAAGGCTTTCAAGAAAGATCCTTAGGCGCAACAAACTTTCCTGAACTTAGAGTCATATTCAAAAGGAAGACTGACAATGTCAAATATTTCATTCTTATGACTGCCATGCATCGCCTCACAAGAAAGCAGCTTGGCATTTGCAGAGTTGGAGTTGAAAGATCGAAGCATACTACCGCAGAAGTCAAGTTCGAGATCTTAAGAAGGATCAATTGGCTGGAAAACATCAGGAAGTTTTGGTGGATCCTGATCAAGTTTCTCAAACTTGATAGCTGAACCGAAGTTAAAGAGGTCACTTAGGGGGAAATTGTTGAATCATAAAAGTGATCCTCTTGAACTTCAGCTACCGCAACCACTTCTGCTACCGCAACGGTTCAGCACCCGCAGTCATCTTGTTCATCAGCAACCGCAACCGGAGTCAATCTACCGCAGTCAATTTAGCTAGATTACTTTACTTGTCTTTATTGTAATACACTCTATTATCCAGTATGCCTTGCATGGCTACTCATAGAGATGTAGTCTAGTGAACTTCATGAGTCTCTATAAATAAGAGCTCATTCGCTTGTATTCAATACGGATAACTTATGCATTCTATCTGAATACACATTTCTGAAGTTATCTCTCTATCTCTGTTTACTCATCTCTTCTTACATAAATCTTATCATAATTCTGTTGATCATAATCTCTCTTTGGAGCACATCTTCAGTGACTTAATCACTAAGTTTGATCTTCCTTATTAACTAGGAGTGAATGCATTCCTTGTTATGAATCAGCTTAAGTGTATTCTTCATATAACAAATGTTGTCATTTCTATTTCTTTACTTTTCCTCAACTAACTCCCTAACTTATTAACATTATTGTTGAGCTTTATCCTTCGAGATTAACTATTTCGCACTACTACTTGTTCTAACGTTTGTTCAAGTGTGTCTCTAAGTTTTTCTCTCAACAAGGATTGAAAGGACTTAGGACTGATAGCTCACCTTACTTCCTGTTCCTTGTTTGGTTGTGGACTTAGGGTATTCAGGTTATTTGTCCGAAGGTCGTTTCAATCCTAGTTATATATTATGTATATGTATATAGATATAAAGGTTCCTTCTTTCATTCAAGTCAATACCTTTGGGCAGCAAGGGTATACAAACATGTTCATACATTCAAACAACATTACTAGTAAGTTATAATAGGTATAGTTTAGAGAGATAATAATACTATTACTAGAACAATGAAACATTCAATGAGTCAGTTCATTCATGAGTAATACCTAGTGATGAGAAACAAACATAATACATAGTGATGAGAAACAAACATAATACAGAGTAATGAGAAACAAACATAATACATAGTGATGAGAAACAAACATAACACATAGTGATGAGAAACAAACATAATACATAGTCATGAGAAACAAACATAATACATAGTGATGAGAAACAAACATAATACAGAGTAATGAGAAACAAACATAATACATAGTGATGAGAAACAAACATAATGCAGAGTGATGAGAAACAAACATACAGGCTAGACAGAGAAAGAACACACAATACAGCTAGCACACACATTACATATACATCACTACAGTTATGTGAGCCACGTAACGGGGCATGACACTACCTGCCATGACCGTTTTGTATCCAGAATCTCCTTAAGTGGGGAGCGTATGAGTTTGTGTATAGATCTATATTGGATTGACTATCCTACACCTTGCTGCTCGCTACAGTGGGACTTGCAAGTCTACGGGTGCCAAACGTCATTTCTTACGACGTCTTACATCGTCGTTTTTCTAGAGTCGGTAGCAGGATACAGGCCGATCACATGGTACTTTAAATAACAATTAGTTTAAAGTAGTTAGTACAGCAGTAGTTACTTAATACAACACTACAGTACTATTTCATTTTCCCTTTACATTTACTTTGTGATATTCACACTATAAACAATAATGTAGAAACTATATTTTTGGTTAATGATAGTCAGATTTGGGAAAATACATACTCTTACAAGGGACACACACACAGACACTAGATGCCTTGGTAGAAGGCTACTTTTAGTAGGAAACATAGGGTTTTCTAGGAGAGTTCAAACAATTACAAACTTTTACAAAGCTTATACATTACAGACTTACAAACACTTTCATACAAACACATACACTAATATACTTATGATCTCACCAGCTTTATAGCTGATAAACTCTTTCAAAATAACTTGTATTCTCAGGTCGCCAGTAGACAGGTACCGGAGCCAGGTTTTGAGAAGATGGAGCTCGTTCAAGACTCATCTTTTATTTTGATACTTATATTTTTGGTGTCTATAAACTTTACAGAACACACATGTATGAAATTATATTATTAATGCAATGGATGATGTTGTTGCTTGTTTACTACTTTGCATTGTTGATATACTGAACATGACGTCCTCCAGCCCCGAACGATTACGTCGTTCCGGTTTTGGGGTGTGACAGCTCACATTTGCAAGATTTTGGGCTCTCTGCATTTCAGATCTTCATACCGACGCCAAGATCAGTATGGGCAACGATATCAACTTCTTTATCACACGTGATCTCAAAAGGTACGCACGTGCTAAAGATCAATCTATCTTTGGTCCAATCAGACGTTTACCCATTCATATTTTGACTACTGTTGGACTTGAGACCAAAGAAGTCACAGATCATATTGAGGCTACGGAAGATATTGACCCATACCTTTTTACCACGCCTCTTTCCAGTCAGAATATACTACCCTCTACTGACCCCACCAATCCAGAGCATACCATAGCTCCATCTTCTACCACTTTATCACATTTACCCTTAGCTAAGAGGAAAAATCAGTTAGCCTCATCCAAGCAAGGCCCCCGCAACATAGTCAAGAAATATGTAACTCCAAAGAAAAGTAACCTCCCCAAGGAAGCTGAACCAACCAAGAAAAGGAATCTCAAACACGTTGTGTCTTCAGACGAAGAATCCAATTCCAATCGATCTCCCGCCTTTGAACTTGGAGATGAGTCTGAAGATGCCTCCTTACCAATCACTATTCTCAAGAAAAGTGATGAGTTAAAAACTTTTAGATCGATAGATCTTTAACAGGTAAATAAGCAAGAACAATAAATACTAGAACACATAATGAATCAATCCGTATGTCGAATGATTAAAATGTAGTCACACCTCAGCAGAGCTCGATTAACAACTTCCACTGTAGAGGTGTGCTAGGGTTTACAGTACACTTGATAAAATAATAATGAAAGCGTTAATGATAAGATTGCATGCATGCAACTTATATACTAAACCCTGAAACAAACACACGGCTGGACAGGCCCAAACCGGTTACAAAACTGGACTAATAACCGAGCCCAAGACGCAACACAATAGGCCCAACAATCTCCCCCTTTGCGTCAATTGGGGCGAGACTTCACTTCGGTGGAGGTTGAGTAGTTCGCTTCACAACCTTGAACAACTTTGGAATGATGGCAAGTAGAGTCTATCTGAAAGCCATATACCACCGAAGCATATCTGAGAACGCCTTCTTGTTTGCCTCACTGTTTTGATCACACCAATGGATAAGCTCAAGAATGTGCTCCAAGCAGGAATTGGAGAATAGGTGTTTATCAGTAAGAGCAAATAGGCACCTTTGACCCTCGCCTCTAAGAAACATAACAGTGTGAAACTGTGGGTCTATATTACCCTTCATCATCAACTTAACATCACATGCCTTCCCGATTGGCTTGATTATGTGACCTATAATTGGCTCATACTCCTTCGGGTTGGAAAGTAAGATGTTGTTCAGAAGAATCCAATCATGGGGATTGAGATTCGGCAAATCAGCAAGAGAGATTGTATGAACTGAACCGTCTGATCCTCTGGTCACTTTGAGCTTGATATTAATGAACTTCCTTGCAGAAGTAGGTTTCATTACTTTAACTGTTGTGATCTTCTTGCTACTCCAAGTCAGGTACTGTGGTTGAGAGAACTCATGATAGTACTCGACCAAGTCTTGATCAACCCTCGGGTCAGGTGAAGGAAACCTCCTTTTGAAGCCTTGCCAACGACCACAGAGCAAACTTCAATTTCCTTTGTTCAAGAAGATTCGCTTCTCTCGTTTCATTCACCTAATTAATCGCTTTGTTAACTTTTTCTTTAATCTCTTGAACGGTGGGCTTGACTTTGTGAGGACTTGATTTAGGAGCCGTTTCTTCTATAACATCAACATCTTCCTCATCATCAACATCAATGTCTTTTCCTTTATCTTGAATACCAGAACCCGAAGCTTCTTTCCCCTTCGGTTGTTGTGATTTTGGTTGTTGAGGTTTCGGTGGTTGAGATGAAAGCTTCATGACTTCTCCCCCTTGTTGCGGAAGGACAACGGACACTGGAACACCCTCAATTCGACTTCGAATGTCAAGAGCATGCCTCAACTTCTCAGCCAAATGACGTCGAACCGAGATCGTAAGAACTGAATCGTGGGCTTCGAGAAGATGAAGAAGAATCAAGTGTACATCACCAACTGAGCTTTTTACTACAGACCGCTCCGAACGCAGTGCTTCAAGTTCCTTGTTCGCTTGATTGAGCTGCAGAGTCTGGGTTTGGAGTTGAGTGGTTTTTAGAGCAAGATCATCCATCACTCTGCTTTCCAAGGCAAGATCTGCCTGAAGTTTATTCAAACGCTCAGAGACAGATACTTGATGTTGGACGAGATCAGAGGTTAGGTTCTTTTGTAACGCCTCAAAGTGCTCTTTCTCTTGTTGAAGAGATTGAGTTAGGGTTTGAACCAAGGCATTGACTTTGTTGGCATTTTGCTCTGCAGCACCCTGTAAAGACTCAAGAAAAATATTAGCATTAGAAATTAGTTTATCGACTTTTTTGGTCGCTGCAGAGCAGAGTTTTGTTGAAGCATCAATAGCTGAAGTGGCTTTTGTGATTGAAGCTTCGTGTTCCTTAACCCATGTGGCCATCATGCCTTGAATGGCAGACTCAGAAAGAGAATCCTGAGCAGATGAGGAGGCCATAAGCTTTTCTAACTTTTCATTCAGCTCCTTGAGATGCCGCTTGGTGACAGGGGCATCATCATCATCATCGCTTTGCACCGTGTAGGGACTATAATAGAAGGAGTCAAATTCGACTTCTTCACCCCCAACAACTGTGGCGGTTTCTGTTGATGGTGTAGGAGAGAGGTTTTGAGATAACAGGGGTTTCAGCCACTGAGGTACGCACCCCCGTATCAGATACGTTGGGACGAACCTTAGGTTCGGTAGTGTGGGTAGCAGTGACGGTGGTTGTCACAACTGGGAATTCTAATGCCTTTGTAAACATTAACAATGATAACATTTGTGACTAAAACTTGAAAGTATGCATGATGTTTATTCAATAACACCAAAGTTCCATCAATCACCCTATACAAACACTTCAAATAGTCAACAAAAGATTGGAAACCCTAAAAATCCCGTTTTAAGTCCATTATGGACTAGGATTTCCTTATTGGGCCTAATGGACCAATAAGTTTCTAATTTGAGTAGTTTGGGCTTAGAACCCTTAATTGTGCTCTAATTCAACCCACCTTCATGAGATTTGACATTTTGGGCCATACTGGACCTAAAACGGAATAAACTACTCCAATAATCCTTATTGGGCCATAACTAGCATAATTAACCTTGTTGGGCCATAACTAATCTAATTATCCCTAATGGGCCACAAACCTAATATTTTATGCTAATTGGGCCGTGAACTACCCAAAGGGCCCAATGGGCCGAAAAATTCTTTATGGACCTTAAAATTTCGAACCAAGATAAGAAGTGGGTCAAATCAATCTATTTCCTTCATCCTAACCCAAGATTTCGGCCAAAGATAAAAAAAAATAAAAACTAATATGGAAGATATTGTGGTGCCACCTCATAATCTCATGGTGGTTCTCCATGCAAATACCCCCTAAACAAATAAGCAAATATCATGCATCTATGCACCTATCACATCTTCATCTCTTTTCTCCCCTCTCTTCTTCTACCATCGGCCGAGAGTATCAACACCCACACACATAATTCATTCTCAAACATTTCCAAATTCTCTACAGAACATCCTCTTCTCCATCCAAATTTTCGAAGAATCTAGGGTGCTTCCAAGAAGATCCTTCACTTATATCACCATCATTGGTAAGATTGTGTTATACATAAGTCTTGGTTTCCATTCTTAAGCTAAGAATAACTCCTTATATGACTGCATTTGGTGATCATACTTCCTAGAAAACCTCATAGTTCGAAAGTTCTCTTCAAGGAAGTGTCTAAGGCCGAAAACCACATCACCTTCTTCTATTTCTTCTTCAAAACCGTGAGAAACTAAGCAAGGTGAGTTCATACCCCCTTGTTTTTGGTTTTTGCTTGTTTTTGGGGGAGAATACAAGTACTATGTGTTGATCTATGTGTGTATGCTTGTTATATGTGATTTCTTTAGTTTATGTTGTGAAAATATGATATTATTTGCTAAATCTTGAAATATATGGCTAAAGTGTGAAGAATACATAAACAAATAATATAATAAACAACTTACATCAAATATCTAAGGGTCTTTAGGCTCAAGAAGTGAAAACTAAGTCAAAATCCTTATAAGTGTCATTTTTGCAAAAATAACAAAGATTTGGGTGAAACATAATATTTTTGGTTCTATAAGGATAAAATGGTATTATTCACATAAAAATCTGACTTTTGTGAAAATAACACTTTTCTAGGGGTCAAAAACATAAATCGTAGCTTATTGGGCTTTAATTTGGGCCTCACGAGTTTTTGGGCCCAAAGTTGCGAAAAAGGAAGTGTAGAGGGACTGAAATGGAAAACATAACAAACTATGAGTCTAAAACGTGAATAAACTATTTTTAGGGGCTGAAAATGACTTTGATGCAAAATTGGACTAAAAATGCAATGTTTTTGATATTAGGGTCAAAATTGTAAAATTTACGAAATTTGAGCCAAAAATGTAAACTTTTTACAAATAAAGACTGGAAATGACAAATACAATAGTTTTAGACTGAAATTTATTATTTAAATAAAGTTTTGGCCGAAAATGTCAAGAAAAATGGTTTAAGGACCAAAAATGTCAATTTTCATAAAATGGGACTAAAAGTGTCATTTTTATAGATAAAGGGGCTGCAATGGTCAAACTAAATGTTTTGGGCCAAATTGTCAAATATTAAATTATTGGGTTAAAATATCAAGTTTATATATATATATATATATATATATATATATATATATATATATATATATATATATATATATATATATATATATATAGAGTTAAGATCAAATAAGAAGGAAATTTTTGGTAAGAAGGTAAGAAGTTTTTTTTGTACATATTTTTTTCGCGAACAAACAAAATGAATCATTAGATGATTCATTTGTAAGATGATTCACAAGAAAAAATTCTCAAAAAAACATCTCGATGATTCATTTATACAATGATTTTGTTGTTATTCACTAAAATTGTCATAAAAGTGATTTTTTTCTTAATTTACATAGAAATGAATCATAAAGATGTTTTTTTGGGAATTTTTTCTTGTGCATCATCTTACAAATGAATCATCTAGTGATTCATTTATTTTGTTCGTCAAAAAAATATGTAGAAAAAAAACTTCTTACCTTCCTCCCAAAAAAAATTTCTTACCGGATCTATATCCTATATATATATATATATATATATATATATATATATATATATATATATATATATATATATATAACCAAAGCTTCGTTATAAATCAAACGTCAAAGTATTATATATATATATATATATATATATATATATATATATATATATATATATATATATAACCAAAGCTTCGTTATAAATCAAACGTCAAGGTATTTTAACACTTCGAATAAACATTTATATATATATATATATATATATATATATATATATATATATATATATATATATAACCAAAGCTTCGTTATAAATCAAACGTCAAAGTATTTTATATATATATATATATATATATATATATATATATATATATATATATATATATATATATATATATATATATATAACCAAAGCTTCGTTATAAATCAAACGTCAAAGTATTTTAACACTTCGAATAAACATTTAGCTTACAACAAATACCTACATTACGAACTTAAGATCAATAAATTATAAGTAATTCAATGGTTGGACTCAAATATCTTCTACTCGTGCTATTGGGCCTTTGTGGCCCAATATCATGATTTTTGGGCCCAATTTATTCACACATGTTATTGGGCTTCCGGTGACCCAATTACATACCTAATGGGCCTTTATCAGCTTTATCATGCTATTGGGCCTTAATGGTCCATTTGCATTGCTAATAAAACCCTAAACCTTCATAATATGCTTAAATGGGCTATAACGTGTCTGTAGCATACTCGACAGCCTGTAATAACATACAAAGTGAGTGGGCCTCCGTTGTCCTCTTCTCTTCATCTGTTAGGCTTACCTTTTATTCAAGTAAACATAAATCGGGTTGTAAAACAATGTTATTCAATTTCATTTGGATTAGTGAGAAATAACGGGTGACACCAATAAGTGTCGGTCGTAGTCTATAGTTATAATCAAAGTCTCCTAGAGGGAGAACGAGAGTTTATGTAGATATCCGTACGGGGGTGACTACCCCACACCTAAGTTGTTCGCTACAGTTAGACTCGGCCAATCTAGGGTGACAAAATCTTAATTCAAGACCGGCATTTGATAAAATGCCAAGACAGGCGAATTTGTCATTATTATGCATGGTTATAATGACTCACATAGAGATCCATTACCATCTAAGTAATCACGGGAAATCATATTCATATGTTGTAACGATATAATCAAACAAAACTATCATACTATTTATATCGGAAAACATCGGGTTTTCCGGGGGAACAACATTATTCACTTTTACTTACAACAACTATAATACAATAAACTATTATGAAAGGCATTTCACTTTTACACGTTTTGAAATCTTATACGCGAATACTTATGGATCATCACACTTTTTTGTAAACACTTTTTGTTACAGAAAATATCAGATTTTATGGGTTTCACAAACATTACAAACCGTTTTCAATCAAACCTGCTTATGAACTCACCAACATTATATATGTTGACCGTTTTCAAAATAACTTGTGTTCTCAGGTAACCGTTCGAATGAAGAATTATCAAGCGTGTGTCTGAATGTCTTTTGTGTGATGTCATTCGATAAACAAATTATGTTTGGAATTATGTAATGTAAACAATGTACTTGATGTGAACAATGACGGTTGTAATATATTAATGCATGGTGATGTTTATGTTATGTTTCATGTATATCATTCTGATGATATTTCAATTTAAGTCACACGAGCCCTCAGACGTTTCCGTCGTCTGGTTCAGGGGTGTGACAAGTAGGTATCAGAGCTCTGTTTATAGTGAACTGACATATCTAACCACACATTAATATGCAACTATAAACCCAAAGAGGGACTAAATAACTCTGAACAAAACGAATAAAATATAATAATAAACACTCTTACGTGTGCGACTTAGAAAAATAAACATAATAACAATTCAAGTAAGATGATTGGAAAATCCTGTCATCTCGGTTAAGCCAAGACTGTTCACAGTTGTATTAGGGATGAATGTAGCCTGATCAACTACATTTCCTTCAGAATACAACTATCACATGCCTTGGGGCGATCGCAATGGTCAGTAAACCCGAGGCATACCTCTTCAGTTAACCAAGAAGAGAACATCAAACCAATTTTAACAACAAATAAAATATCTTAGGGATAATAATAGTTTATTTATATACCCTCCTTACGTGTTCCTCATCACAGTTACCATGGAAGAGGAGCATCAAGGAATTCAGTTTCACCAGGCCTTGGTGGCCCATAGAATGATTGAAGATGACCCCGAGGAAGGACAAGCGGCAGTACATGGCATTGGGACCGATGACGACATGGAGGAGGAAAGAGATACAGACAAAGCCCCCATCAAACCAACTACCGATGAGACACAACAGGACCACCCTGCCCCACCAGGAAATCCCGTGGGAGAGGATCGTTCTCTGGAAGCAGAGGATGCCGCACTACAGCAACAACTATTTGCCATGGAGGCACGAGAGGTGCAGGCTGAACTGGTAAGGGATGAGGTCATCGGGAAGATGACCGAGATGGCCCAGATGTTGGCACAACATTTCGGAATATGATTTCGCTACCACCGTTGGGCGCCTCCTAGTGTGTTTAGAATCAGTAGACCCCCCCTACTAGTGCTATGTTCTCTTTTGCTTACCATATTATGTACTACCGACTCCATGTTTAAGTGATTACACTACTCATAGAGTCGTTATGCTGCCAAAATTTATACCCTTATGTACGCTCTTTCGGGAAAATTTTCATCTATCAAAGTACGGATATTATTAGTGGAAAATATTATGTGTTTTATCGTGATGTTGTTATCTGTTATGTGTTTTATATTCTTATTATTTGGTGTAAATATATGGAATTCACTTACATGCACAATCGATTCACGGAATTCCCAACTTAAATACAATACGTACTCAACATCTTTGTGTTCCATAACAGCGAGATGCCGCAAAGACCAAACCATGGAAACAATCAACCACCGACACCACCGGAAGTCAACTCAGTTGCATTTCAAGCAGCTGTATCTGCTGCAGTCACAGCAGCACTAGCGCAGATCCACGATGGGAACAATGGTGGAGGCAACGGACAAGGGGTCAGAAGTTCAAACAACGGGATGAACCAAGGACCTACTAAGACATGCTCTTACAAAGATTTCACCAACGCCAAACCACGAACTTTTAATGGCACATGGGGAATGATAAACCTGAAGAGATGGATTAAAAAGGTGGAATCGGTATTCGAGATATGCGGATGCGCTGAAGAAGTCAAGGTGAAGTTTGCAGCATGTACATTTGTTGATCAAGCTCTCACCTGGTGGAATGGACATGTGGACGCTATGACTCTTCCGATGGCTAATGTCATGCCATGGATGGAATTGAAGGAAATGCTAATGGCTGAATATTGCCCGCGTGGCGAAGTTCAGAAAATGGAGCAAGAGTTATGGAATCTCACCGTCAGAAACTCCGACATCGATGCCTACATATCGAGGTTTAGTGAACTGTCTCTGTTGTGCCCTGGCATGATTACTTCAGAAGGGAAGAAAATCGAACGATTCATCTGGGGATTAACCCGCCCCCCCGCCCCCCCCCCAATCCAAGGAAACGTGATAGCCGTAAATCCTGAAACCTTTGACAGTGCCAAGAGGTTGGCCAAAAAGTTGTACAACCACAACAACAAGAAGGGCGAGAAAGCAGGGGAAACTGAAAGCAAGAAGGAGAGTGATAACAAGAAGGGAAAGAATAACAAGTGGAAGGGACGACAAGGCACCGAGTCGTCAAAGATACAACAAACAGTGACAGTTCATGCTGCAACCACCCAAGTTCCCTCTGCACCACATGCTCCAGCCTCATCCACCCCAAGTGCCCCTAAACAGTATTCCGGAAATCTCCCAAAGTGCAACAAGTGTAATCCCCATCACAATATTGAATGCAGGGGGATGCATTGTACCAGTTGCAACCGAAAGGGTCACACAGCAAAATACTGTAGGACCTATCCTCCCCAGTACCAGCAACAGGGAAACAAGAACAACTGCAACAACAACAACAACAACAGCAACAACCCCAACAACAACAACACCAACAACAACAACGGTAACAACGCTGGGGCTAGCCACACCTGTTATGGATGTGGAAGGACTGGGCATTTCCGTTGAAACTGCCCCAATGTCAACAACCAAGGGAATGGAGGAGCAGGGAGAGTGCTAAACATGGGTCAAGGAGAAGCGGTTCAGGATCCCTCTGTTGTCACTGGTACGTTTCTCCTTAACAACACATATGCATGTGTCCTGTTTGATACCGTGGCAGAGCGGAGTTTTGTGAGTAATAAATTCAAACATTTGCTAAAACAACAACCCCAAAAGCTTAATGAAACCTTTACGCTGGAAATGGCTAATGGGAAAACAGAATCAACTGGGTAAATCTACGTAGGATGTACCCTAACCTTAAATCACCATGCATTTCAAATAAACTTGATGCCTGTAACTATTAGGAGTTTTGATGTGATTACCGGCATGGATTGGTTGAGCCCCCATCATGCCGAAATTATGTGTCGCGAGAAGGCCGTTCGCCTTCATCTCCCTAACCACGAAACCCTAATCATATGCGGAGACAAACCCAGTACGAGCCTTCGTCTTATCACATGTATTAAGGCACAAAAGTGTCTACAAAAGAAGGACTTCGCGTTTCTGGCTCACATCGTGGATAAATCCAAGGAAGAGGTTAATATTCGAGACATCCCAGTGGCTTGCGATTTCCCTGACATCTTTCCTGAAGACCTTCCGGGGATACCCCCAGAAAGACAAGTCGAGTTCCGAATCGACCTTGTGCTAGGAGCTACACCCATCACCCAATCGCCCTATAGGTTGGCTCCTGCGGAGATGCAAGAATTATCAAGTCAACTCAGCGAACTCTTGAACAAAGGATTCATCCGACCCATCTTCTCACCTTGGGGAGCTCTGGTCCATTTTGTTAAGAAGAAGGACGGATCCTTTAGGATGTGTATCGATTATAGAGAGCTGAATAAGCTCACTATCAAGAATCGCTACCCACTCCCACGAATCAACGATCTATTCGACCAGCTTCAAGGAGCAAATTACTTCTCTAAGATAGATCTGCGATCCGGCTACCATCAACTCAAGCTCCGGGAAGAGGATATCCCCAAGACCGCTTTCCGAACTCGCTATGGACATTATGAATTTGTTGTAATGCCCTTCGGTCTAAGGAATGCCCCTGATGCATTTATGGACCTGATGAATCGAGTTTGCCGACCATTCCTCGATAACTTTGTCATCGTTTTCATCGACGATATCCTGGTCTATTCTCGAAGCGAACAGGAACATGGTCGACATCTCCGACAAATCTTCGAAATCCTGCGAGCCGAAAAGTTACACGCAAAACTCTCTAAGTGTGAGTTCTGGCTCCGTAGCGTAAACTTTTTAGGTCATGTTGTCAGCCAAGAAGGAATACATGTGGACCCTTCTAAGATCAAAGCTATTGAAGGATGGGCAGTCCCAACGACACCCACATAAATTCGTCAATTTCTGGGTCTCGCAGGCTATTAAAGAAGATTCATCCAGAACTTCTCCAGAACAGCCAAGCCACTTACCGTGCTTACACAAAAGGGTGTACCATTTGAATGGACAGAAAAAGCAGGAGGTTGCCTTCCGAACTCTGAAACGAGCTCTCTGTAGTGCTCCAGTACTATCATTACTAGAGGGAACTGAGGACTTCGTAGTTTACTGCGATGCTTCGAATCGGGGGTTAGGCTGTGTACTCATGCAGTGTGGGAAGGTGATAGCTTATGCATCCCGACAACTAAAGACACATGAGGTGAATTATACCACCCATGATCTCGAATTGGGAGTTATGGTCTTTTCTTTGAAGATTTGGAGGCACTACCTTTATGGTACAAAGTGCACCATTTTCACTGACCACAAGAGCCTCCAACACATTTTAAATCAAAAAGAGTTAAACATGAGGAAACGAAGATGGGTTGAGCTGCTAAACGATTAGGAGTGCGAAATCAAGTACCACCCAGGCAAGGCTAACGTGGTAGCTGATGCCTTGAGTTGAAAAGAATACTCAAATTGTCGTGTGAAAACTCTTTCAATAACCATTCAATCCCATCTGTTTTCGCAAATCAAAGAAGCCTAGTTTGATGCCATGAAGACAGAAAACAGAACAAGTGAAGCGTTACGGGTAATGGAAAAGAACTTCGAGATCAAGGAGGATGGAACATATTATTTCATGAACCGAATTTGGGTCCCTAAACTTGGGGGATTCAGAGAGGTAGTCATGAATGAGGCCCATAAGACACGATACTTCATCTATCCAGGTTCAGATAAAATGTACCTGGATATCAAGCAACATTATTGGTGGCCTAACATGAAGGCAGAAATTGTCACTTACGTTGGCAAGTGCCTCAGTTGTGCTAAAGTGAAAGTAGAATATCAAAAGCCCTCGGGACTATTACAATAGCTGATAATACCCGAGTGGAAATGGGAAAAGATTACCATGGACTTTGTGACCAAATTACCCAAGACAACTGATGGATTGGATGCCATATGGGTAATAGTCGATAGGCTGACGAAATCCGCCCATTTCCTGCCAATAAAGGAGACGTACAAGATGGAGCGATTGACAAGAATCTACATCAAGGAAATTGTGAAACTCCATGGAGTGCCAATATCTATCTTCTCAGATCGGGATTGTAGATTCACTTCACGCTTTTGACAACACTTCAGAAAGCTATGGGAACACAACTCGACATGAGCACTGCTTACCACCCACAAACGGATGGTCAAAGTGAGCGAACCGTTCAAACGCTTGAAGATATGCTTCGAGCATGTGTTATAGACTTCGGAAGGTCGTGGGATATCCACTTGCCTTTAATTGAGTTTTCGTACAACAACAGTTATCACACAAGCATCAAAGTTGCTCCTTTTGAAGCATTATATGGGCGTAAATGTAGATCACCGTTGTGTTGGGCTGAGGTAGGTGACACTCAGCTAGCAAGAGGACAGACACCAAACAATGCATTAACAGGGCTAGAAATCATACGCGAGACGACAGAGAAGATAGTTCAAATCAGAGCTCGACTTCAAGTATCACGAGATCGGCAGAAGAGTTATGCTGATAAACGGCAAAAGCCCTTGGAATTTAAAGTCGGGGATCGGGTGTTGTTAAAGGTCTCTCCCTGGAAAGGGGTGATTCGTTTCGGGAAACGGGGAAAACTAAACCCACGGTACATTGGTCATTCGAGATTCTTGCCCGAATCGGTCCAGTGGCCTATCGGTTGCAGCTACCTGGTGAGCTCAGCAGTGTACACCCCGTGTTCCATGTTTCCAATTTGAAGAAGTGCTTATCCGACGAAACTCTTGTCATCCCGTTGGAAGAAATCAAAATCAACGAGAATCTCCTATTCATCGAGGAACCAGTTGAAATCATGGACAGGGAAGTGAAGCGTACTAAGCAAAGTCGCATTCCGATTGTGAAAGTTCGGTGGAACGCAAAACATGGACCGGAATTCACATGGGAATGCGAAGACCAGACGAAGCAAAAGTACCCTCACCTATTCTCGCATTTTCAAATCTAGTTTCAAAATGAATTTCGGGACGAAATTTGTAACACCCTGAAATTCAGGTATATCTCTTTAATCCTTCTTTTTTTCCATGTTGTCGAAATTAGCCCAAAATAGGAAATGGTGACAAGTGGGTACGCTGGGCGTACTGAAGAGTACGCTGCGCGTACCCATGGGCGTGATTTTGACGCGGACTCTACCCAGGTACGCTGGGCATACCTTAGCTTACGCTGGGCGTAATGGGCCCATACTCAAAACCCTAAATGAGACAGGAACACTATCAAAGCAATGATATGGCCTCCATCCCAGCCACCATTTCCAGAGAGTGACACCCTAAAAGAGCTAAACCTTCATTCTAAACTTGTGTGTGTGTATTTGAGCTTGAAAGTGTCATTGTGTGCTTGTGAAGAAGAAGAGAAGACCTTGAAGTGGAAAGATTGGAGTCCAAGCTTCTAGATCTGAGCTAATCTGAGTGGGGAGCTTCTTACAAAGGTAAAAAGCTTCAAACTTTACCACTCTTTTGTTATGAACATCATATAGGAGCATTTTTAGGGTTTAAGTCCCAAAGGTGGAGACTTTTTGAGCAAAGGAACTCCATGGATCTAGATCTACCCCATTTCAGTGTATCTTGTGTTATAAACCCATAAAAATCCAATCTTAGATGTTAAGATTAAGTCATGCATGAGATTAGGGCTTAATGGGGAAAAAGGATATGTGGTTGAAGTGATTGGTGACCTTTACATCCATGCAAAGGCTTAAAGTCTTCGACTTTATGGGTTAAGAGGCATTAGAAGGACTAGATCTGGAATATGAGCTTGTATCTTAATCGATTCAGACTAAAAACATTAAGAGCATGAAACTGAGACTTACGCTGGGCGTAAATCTCAGAACGCGCCGCGTAGGGGTTGAGATCCCCGATTCTGAATAGCCGGGGTACGCCCCGCGTTTAGAGTTGGTACGCCCCGCGTACTGCCCTTTGTTGACTTTCGTTGACTTTTAGGGTTTGGTCAAGAATTGGACATTTGGACCATTGGAGAGGTAAAATGGTCTTTTCCCCTTCTGAGAGATTATAGGAAGGGATTAGTCTAGCTTTTGAGAATCGTTGTTAATTAGAGGTAAATTACTTTATGTGATTAGGTGGAGGCTAGATCAGTATTTCGAGTTCGAGACTTTCCGAGATTACCCGAGGTGAGTCTTCTCACTATACAATACCTTGAGTGGTATCTATGTGCAGACCGGAGGGTCTTATGTGTATGTGTATGTTTGAGATTTATGTGCATTGTGTTATATGTATGTTATGTGTGATATAGACCAGACCAGAGGGTCCAACGACTCATGAGGCCAGAGGGTCCTCGATCAGACCGTACCAGAGGGTCCAACGATTTAGACTGGACCGGAGGGTCCAACGAGCTAGACCGGACCGGAGGGTCCAACGAGCTACGGGACTAGAGGGTCCCACTGAGACACATTGACCGGAGCGTCATACCGAGTTATAGCCTCGAGTGGCTTATGTGTTGTATGTGGTATTTTGGGGAACTCACTAAGCATTTATGCTTACCGTGTTATGTGATATGTGTTTCCGGTACTAGCGAGGATAGTGGGAAGGCGCCGACATGATCTATACATACTGATAGAGTATTATGTATTTGAGATTTTGGGATATGTTTTACTGAGATAACATTTGATACATTTGAGTTTTGAGATTACTTTATGAGATATGTTATGTTTGGAAAATGAAAAATTGTTTTGAAAATTCACGTCGTTACAAAATTTCCTCTAACGGGGGGATGATGTCACAACTGGGAATTCTAATGCCTTTGTAAACATTAACAATGATAACATGTGTGACTAAAACTTGAAAGTATGCATGATGTTTATTTAATAACACCAAAGATCCATCAATCACCTTATGCAAACACTTCAAATAGTCAACAAAAGATTAGAAACCCTAAAAATCCCAGTTTAAGTCCATTATGGACTAGAATTTCCTTATTGGGCCTAATGGACCAATAAGTTTCCAATTTGACTAGTTTGGGCTTAGAACCCTTAATTGGGCTCTATTTCAACCCACCTTCATGAGATTTGACATTTTGGGCCATATTGGGCCTAAAATGGAATAAACTACTCCAATAAGCCTTCTTGGGCCATAACTAGCCTAATTAACCTTGTTGGGCCATAACTAATCTAGTTAGCCCTAATGGGCCACAAACCTAATCTTTTATGCTAATTGGGCCGTGAACCACCCTAAGGGCCCAATGGGCCGAAAACTTCTTTAAGGACCTCAAAATTTCGAACCAAGATAAGAAGTGGGTCAAATCAATCTATTTCCTTCCTCCGAGCCCAAGCTTTCGGCCCAAGATAATAAAAAAACTAATATGGAAGATATTATGGTGCCACCTCATAATCTCATGGTGGTTCTCCATGCAAATACCCCCTAAACAAATAAGCAAATCTCATGTATCTATGCACCTATCACATCTTCATCTCTCTTCTCCCCTCTCTTCTTCTACCTTCGGCCGAGAGTATCAACACCCACACACGTAATTCATTCTCAAACATTTCCAAATTCTCTCAAAAACATCCTCTTCTCCACCCAAATTTTCGAAGAATCTAGGGTGCTTCCAAGAAGATCCTTCACTTATATCACCATCATTGGTAAGATTGTTTTATACATAAGTCTTGGTTTCCATTATTAAGCTAAGAACAACTCCTTATATGACTTCATTTGGTGATCATACTTCCTACAAAACCTCATAGTTCGAAAGTTCTCTTCAAGGAAGTGTTTAAAGCCGAAAACCACATCACCTTCTTCCATTTCTTCTTCAAAACCGTGAGCAACTAAGAAAGGTGAGTTCATACCCCCTTGTTTTCGGTTTGTGCTTGTTTTTGGGGGAGAATACAAGTACTATGTGTTGATCTATGTGTGTATCCTTGTTATATGTGATTTCTTTGGTTTATGTTGTGAAAATATGATATTATTTGCTACATCTTGAAATCTATAGCTAAAGTGTGAAGAATACATAAACAAATAACATAATAAACAACTAACTTTAAAGATCTAAGGGTCTTTAGGCTCAAGAACTGAAAACAAAGTCAAAATCCTTATAAGTATCATTTTTGCAAAAATAACAAAGATTTGGGTAAAACATATTATTTTTGGTTCTATAAGGATAAAATGTTTATATTCACATAAAAATCTGACTTTTATGAAAATAACACTTTTCTAGGGGTCAAAAACATAAATCGTAGCTTATTGGGCTTTAATTTGGGCCTCACGAGTTTTTCGGCCCATATTTGCGAAAAATGAAGTGTAGAGGGACTGCAATGGAAAACTTAACAAACTGTGAGTCTAAAACGTGAATAAGCTAATTTTAGGGGCTGAAAATGACTTTGATGCAAAATTGGACTAAAAATGCAAAGTTTTTGATTTTGGGGTCAAAATTGTAAAATTTACGGAATTTGAGCCAAAAACGTAAACTTTTTACAAATAAAGGCTGGAAATGACAAATACAATAGTTTTGGGCTGAAATTTATTATTTAGACAAACTTTGGGCCAAAAATGTCAAGAAAAATGGTTTAAGGACCAAAAATGACAATTTTCATAAAAAGGGACTAAAAGTGCCATTTTTATAGATAAAGGGGCTGCAATGGTCAAACTAAATGTTTTGGGCCAAATTGGCAAATATTAAATTATTGGGTTAAAAATATCAAGTTTATAACGCATGGTTTTTAAATATATATATATATATATATATATATATATATATATATATATATATATATATATATATATATATATATATATAACCAAAGCTTCGTTATAAATGATACGTCAAGGTATTTTAACACTTCGAATAAACATTTAGCTTACAACAAATACCTACATTACGAACTTAAGATCAATAAATTATAAGTAATTCAATGGTTGAGCTCAAATATCTTCTACTCGTGCTATTGGGCCTTTGTGGCCCAATATCATGATTTTTGGGCCCAATATATTCACACATGTTATTGGGCTTCCGATGACCCAATTATATGCCCAATGGGCCTTTATCAACTTTATCATGCTATTGGGCCTTAATGGTCCATTTGCATTGCTAATAAAACCCTAAACCTTCATAATATGCTTAATGGGCGATAACATGTCTGTAGCATACTCGACAACCTATAATAACATACAAAGTTAGTGGGCCTCCGTTGTCCTCTTCTCTTCGTCTGTTAGGCTTACCTTTTATTCAAGTAAACATAAATCGGGTTGTAAAACAATGTTATTCAATTTCATTTGGATTAGTGAGAGTTAACGGGTGACACCAATAAGTGTCGTTCGTAGTCTGTGGTTATAATCAAAGTCTCCTGGAGGGAGAGCGAGAGTTTGTGTATAGATCTATACGGGGGTGACTCCCCCATACTGAAGTTGTTCGCTACAGTTAGACTCGGCCAGTCTAGGGTGACAAAATCTTAATTCAAGACCGGCATTCGATAAAATGCCAACACAGGCGAATTAGTCATTATTATGCATGGTTATAACGACTCACATAGATATGCATTACCATCTAAGTAATCATGGGAAATCATATTCATACGCTGTAACGATATAATAAAAAAAAACTATCATATTATTTATATCGGAAAACATCGGGTTTTCCGGGGGAACAACATTATTCACTTTTAATTACAACAACTATAATACAATAAACTATTATGAAAGGCATTTCACTTTTACACGTTTTGAAATCTTATACGCGCATACTTATGGATCATCACACTTTTTTTGTAAACACTTTTTGTTACAGAAAATATCGGATTTTCTGGGTTTCACAAACATTACAAACCGTTTTCAATCAAACCTGCTTATGAACTCAACAACATTATATATGTTGACCGTTTTCAAAATAACTAGTGTTCTCAGGTAACCGTTAGAATGAAGAATTATCAAGCGTGTGTCTGAATGTCTTTTGTGTGATGTCATTCGATAAACAAATTATGTTTGGGATTATGTAATGTAAACAATGTACTTGATGTGAACAATGACGGTTGTAATGTATTAATGCATGGTGATGTTTATGTTATGTTTCATGTATATTCATTGTGATGATATTTCAATTTAAGTCACACGAGCCCTCAGACGTTTCCGCCGTCTGGTTCGGGGGTGTGACAGTCGTTGCTTTAGAGAATATTGGAGTAGGAATGGGAATAGTTGTAGTGGGTTGGGAAGTGATAACAGGTGGGATTGAAGTTATGGATAATGGGATGGAGATAGGTGGAGGTGAAGGTGGGTGAGAGCGAACTGGTACCTCATGTGTAGGCGAAATTAGAGGTGTGCCACCACGGACTGAACCTTCATCGTCAGAGTCAGAACTTTCTCATTCGCTTGTTGGAATCTTCAATTGCTGACCTGAGGGAGTGTAGGCTGAATCACTGGAGGAAACACGTCATGCATTCCTGGCCATTTTCTTAACCTTTTTTTCTTTGGTTGTGAGGGAGCTGCCTTCTCAGACTTTCGCTTCTTCAAAGTAGTCACCTTGGACACTTGACCCTCCTTCTCCTTCTTTTTCAAATCACGCCTTTTACCCCTTTTTGCTGGTTTATCAACTTCCTCTATGGACTTGATCATCTCCGGAGTTAACTCCCTTGGCCCGGTAGATGGAAGTTTCTTGTATGCTTGGAACAGTTTGCTTGCATCAGGCACACAAGCATACATAGAGGCTGGTATAGACCCGATGAAGGCAAACTTGTGAGGATCGGAGACTATGATCCTAGTCGTATGAAAAGTGGCAATCGAAGAAAGTAATGAGTCTGCCATAATAGGACGTGAAACCTTTCCATAGCCTAGTGAGTAACAAGAGTCCAAAACCTTCCACATGAGATTTCGGAATGACGTGAAGCAAAGGAGAGACTTTTCACCAACTGAATCCAATGAATAGATCCATAATCCAGGTTGATTCCAGTGTAGAGACCATAGAGAAGGGTCATGAAAACCTTGCTAGCCCCATCTGAACCAGCAACTCTCTCAGACAGGCCTTTGAACAGCAGAGTGAAGAGGCCATTCCATTGAGGAGGAAGGCAAGACTTCTTGACTTTAGTCACAGTCGTGAGGAGCTCCGAATACCCCATATTGTAGAACATTGAAAAGAGCTGAGTAGTAGTGACGGAGTTAGGGTGGACCATGGAGGCATCAGAAGGAAGCCTTAGCAGTGAGCAAAACCGATTCTTGGTAATAGACGTCTTTTGATCGAGAATGTCAAAGAAAACCCTCTCTTTTGTCTTGCCGTATGTTGCAGTAGATTACACCTGAGAGAGAAAAGACATTGGGACAGATTCAACCTTCGTCAATGCGATAATGAGTGGGGAGTACTTGAGGCATTCCACCATATTCAGCATATATGGATCATACACAAACGGTGTGAGATCGATCAAAAGGATCTGATTCTCCTTGATAGAGAGAAGAGGCGATCGAGCAGAAGTTTCTTGAACTGAAGAAGATTTTGCCATTGTCGAAGGTCAATGAAGAAGGTGATGAACAGAGGAGGAAGAATCGTCGGTATTCGTCTTTGAAAAGTACGAGAGCAGTAAAAAGGGTAAACGTAATTTGAGAAAACCCTTTATACTGTCAATCAGGAGAGAGAAAAAAATTACAATCAAATCACAGGCGAGAAAATCTCAATCGACGCCTAGAAAATCGTTATTGGACATCTATTACACCGAAAAAGGCGATGACGAGCGTGACATCAGCGATCGTCTCAAATTCACGCGCCTTTCCATGTTTATTTCAACCTTATCGTTTCAGATGCCAGACCCTTTAAATTCATGCTGACTCATCCTTTTGCTTTTAACAGACTCCATTCCATCATAATATATCGAAGCTATATTTCTGAAGTTAGCTTATTAGAAACCGAACCAGACTTTGGAAAATCAAAGAATTTCGTGCAAGATAGTGTCAAAGATAAAGAAATAAAGCAAATAATTTGTGAGATATATGTGATGTCTAGGAAGACATAAAAACAGTGGATCCCGGGCACGAATCTCTACCTTCAAATTCAAGAGAGACTTCAAAGTGCTTGTTTGGTTTCCCGTTGAATTACGATCAAATGCCTGTAAAGAGACATTGAAAAGCATCTTTTTATATAAAGCTACTAGGGTGAATTTCGCTTCAATCCACACTTGGGTAATTGACATAAGACCGAAAGTGCAAGAAGTACTTGTGAGACCGGTGTAGCCTGTTAAACAAGTATGTTTGGATCTATTTCAGTGACTCGGTGTTAATATGAAATCTCAAAAAGAAAAATGAAACTGGATCTTATGGGAAGAAGCGTCGTGGTGTTAGAAAATTTCATAAAGATCATGCAAAAAATAAAAAGACATTTCTTGAGATAACAAGTACTAGCTTGAACGTGTACACGATCACCGTCAATTCATTTAAGGTTTTGGATATTGGGTTTCACTTAGCACGTGGTAAACGTATCTAAGATCATCAACACAGATGTTGTGTAACCATAAACCTCAGTAGTAGTTGCTGAGAGTCTCAAGGGTTACAATTGTGGAGCGAAAAGAGATGAAGAAATAAGATAAGGTGGTTAAAGGAATCGTAAGTGCCTCTGCTATTTGAGAATGACAAAGCAGAAAACTCTTAACTCAAAATTAGAAGAGTACATTAGTTTATGACTTGAGTGAATTTAGCAGCCTAATTGGGAAGAAACGATTGGTGTCGATCGAATCATTAAGGCTTCACTGACAGTCTTGGAGGCTTCGGTCTACATATAGAAGCATGCTTCTAGGGACACATAACTAGTACAAAGATAGAAATATCATACCTGCCCTTGCTCCAATTGATATAGCTTATGTGATCGTCAAACCTTAAGGAGAAAAGAAACAAAAACGAAACGCAAAAATAAAATATTTTTGAAGTTTTGGAATTTTCTGAAAAAGAATAAAAAAAATAAAATATTTTTGGAGTTTGTGATATTTTCTGAAAAATAATAAAAACATAAAATAAAACATTTTTGAATTTTATGAAAAGTAAGAGAAAAACATAAAATAAATTAAGATAAAATAAAGTGTACAAAAGATACAACCGAATTGTCACCATTATATATGAGGCGAAATGGACCAAGCGTTCGGTTCATTTCGGTTCCTGAAAAATCAGGACCCGAAATAGACCGAGTGTTCGCTCTATTTCGCTTCCAACTTTTAATGAGGCGAAAGCAATTTCGGTACAGATTCAGCTTCCATCATTCCTAAGCCATGTAAGATTTTATTAAAACTTACTTCAAGCAAGGCTTTTGTAAAGATGTCAGCTAATTGATGAGTGGTTCTTACAAAATGTATTTCGACATTACCGTCTTCCACGTGATCTTTAATAAAATGATACCTCAGTGCTATGTGTTTCGTTTTGGCGTGTTGCACTGGGTTGTGACATATCCCTATTGCACTTTCAGAGTCACAATATAATGGAATCTTCTTCATGTTCACGCCATAGTCTCGAAGTTGACTTTGTATCCAAATGACCTGTGAAGTACATGATGCTGCAGCTATATACTCTGCTTTGGCTGTAGAAAGAGACAAACATGTTTGTTTCTTCGATTGCCAGCTGACAAGGTTGCCATCAAGGAACTGACATCCTCCAGTAGTGCTCTTTTGGTCTAGTCCACATCCTCCTAGATCAGCATCAGAAAATTCCTGAACAAAGAACCCTGATTTTACTGGGTACCATAGACCGAGAGAAGAGGTTCGCTTCAGATATCGAAAGATATTCTTCACAGCCAACAGATGAGGTTCGCATGGATAAGCTTGAAACCTGGCACAATAACAAACATAAAACATTATGTATGGTCGAATTGCTGTTAGATATATCAAGGACCCTATCATTTGACGATATAGATTCATGTCAGCAACCCGTTTGTCTAGAGAAGGTGTTAACTTCGTGCCAAACGCCATAGGAACCTTCACTTTTGAGTCTCCCATCATTCCAAACTTGGCAAGCAGGGTCTTCGTGTAAGCCTCTTGATTAATAAAAATGCCTTCGGGTCCCTGTTTAACATTTAAGCTAAGGAAAAAGTTAATTGGACCCATTGAGCTCATTTAAAACTTAGTCTCCATCAACTTCCTGAATTCTGCTGTTAAGCCAGGATTCGTGGACCCATTGGACCCATAAGGTGGTCACCCTCTTTCTTACGAAAGAAGGTTGGGTCAACCGAACCTTGTTTAATTTTTGACATTTTTAGAAATCGAGTTAATGTTTCATACCATGCTCTAGGTGCTTGCTTCAGACCATAAACCGCCTTGTCCAGAATGTAGCAGTAATCTGGAAACTTTTCGTTCACAAAACCTGGTGGTTGTTCTACATACACCGTTTCTTCTAATTCTCCATTTAGAAATGCACACTTGACGTGCATTTGATAAACTTCAAAGTTCTTGTGAGCAGCATAGGCCATCAAGATTCTTACTGATTCTAACCTGGCTACTGGAGCGAAGGTCTCTTCGTAGTCTATCCCTTCTTCTTGACAATATCCCTTCACAACCAGCCTTGCTATGTTATGAATTACATTCCCTTCTTTGTCCATTTTGTTTCGAAATACCCATTTCAGTCCAACCACAGATACACCCTTTGGTGTAGGAATCAGTCTCCATACCTTGTTTCGCTCAAACTCGTTGACTTCGTCTTGCATTACATGTACCAAATCAGAGTGATCGAGTGTAGTCTTGACAGTCTTCGGTTCAATTTTGGATACAAACAAATTAAACATGCAAAATTACACTTGAGAGAATAATGCAGTTTGCTTCGCTTTCAGTTGAGAACGAGTAAGAACTCTTTCTGATGAATCACTAATGATTTGTGTTTTTGGATGATCTTTTGTCCATTTGGTGAGAGGTGGGTAATTTGGATCATAGGAAGGATCCAACTCAGCATTTACTTCTTCTTCGAATTCTGACTGAGTATCATCATCATTTGTATTTGCATTCTCCCCCTCAAATGATGAGACAGTTTCGCCTTCAGGCATTGAATTCTCCCCCTCAACTGGACGTTCGGTAGATATGGTAGTTAATGGGTTCTCCCCCTGGAATGACAATTCAGGGTTATCGGATGAAGATGAACCCTCCCCCTAAAATGTAGAATTTTATTTTGGAGGTTCGCTTGGACTAAGCTGTTCGGTAGTTCCCGGTTGTTCTTTTTCCATATCCTTCGCTGCATCATCAATGACTTGCTTCAAGGAATCAATCTTATTGTCAACAGCCTTTGCTTCAGAGTGAATGGCTTTCTCTGGTTCATCGAACAATGACATATATTGCTCAAATAAATTCGAAATGGAAACAGTAACTTGACCAGGCGTTGGAAAGATTTCCTCCATTGAACCTTCGGTTGTTTGAAGCTTTTTTACGAAGTTGTCATCGAAGGTGACATAATAGGTTTCTTCGATTTTCTTGGAACGTTTGTTAAGAACCCTATATGCCTTGGAGTTTAAGGAGTAGCCAAGAAAAATCCCTTCATCAACTTTGACATCAAACTTGTTTCGGTGCTCCTTTGAATTAAAAATAAAGCATCTGGAACCGAACACATGGAAGAACTTGACATTTGGATTACGATTGTTCAAGATCTCATATGGAGTAATAGAAAAACGCTTGTTGTGTAGCAGGCAGCAGCAATAGCATCAGCCCATAAATATAAAGGTAATGAGGCGAAACTGAGCATGGTTCGGGCTGCTTCACACAACGAGCGGTTTCGCCTTTCAACGACACCATTTTGTTGTGAAGTGTAGGGAGAAGAAAAGTTGTGAGATACTCCCTTTTCAGCAAGAAAGTCTTCAAATTCATTGTTTTTGAACTCCAGCCCATTGTCACATCAAATATTTCTTACCAGCTTTCTCAGTTGAAGCTCTATTTGCTTGACAAAAACCTTGAGCTTTGGTGTAGCCTCAGAAATCTGTTTAAGAAAAAATACCCAGGTAAAACGAGAAAAGTCATCTACTATTACTAGTATATATTTGTTACCTCCAATGCCTTCAATAGCCGAACGTACACATAAATCTATATGCAGAAGCTCAAGTGGTTCGATGATCTTCATGTTGACACGTGTTGGATGACTTTTCCTACTTTGCTTTCCCATTTCACATGCTGCACACAGATGTTCTTTATCAAACTTGAGTATTGGAAGTCCTCGCACATGATCACCAAGAACTAACTTGTTGATGTCTTTGAAGTTGAGGTGCGAGAGCCTTCGGTGCCATAACCAACTTTCGTCTGAGTGTGCTTTCGTTAGCAGACACACAGTTGGCTTGCCTCGAATGGGATTGAGATTCAGTGGGTACATTTCGCCTTTTCTTTTGGATTTTAATAGAACTGATTTGGTCTTCTTCTCTACTATTTCAGACCCTTCGTCATCGAACGAAACCTTCAGTCCAGTTCCCACCACCAGTTGTGAAACACTGATGAGATTGTGTTGTAAGCCCTCTACGTATGCTACTTTTCTAATCGAGAATTCGCCATTTGTGATCATTCCATAGCCTTTTATTTTGCCAAATGAGTTGTTGCCATATTTGAAATATCCACCATCCTTAATAGCTCGAAACTCCCGAAGCTCTTCCTTTCTCCCTGTCATGTGACGTGAGCAGCCACTATCAATGTACCATTCGTCCTCGAACTGCTCTTCACGCATAACCTGCAAAAATCAGGCAGATTTAGGAACCCAAAGTTTCTTGGGTCCATGTGAGCCTTTTACAGAACAGGATAAAACAATGGAAGAATCAACCAAGTAAGTTCGTTTTATTAGGGTTGTTTCATCTTTTCTTTTGATTGTAAAAACTTTGATTTTATTATCTTTTGACACTTCAACCTTAGGTTTAGGAAGTGGATCTTTATTGTTTTCTAACTTTTGGTTTTGTTTCCTTAGGTTAGTATTCATCTTCTTTTCATCTCCTGAGACGATCTTCCCTTTTCCCTTCACATCTTCTTTAGGATTGTGCCTTGAGTGAGAGGAATGTGTTTTAGAAGCGAACCCTTTCTTTCGGGTCCTTTCGCTTGTGGATAAGGAACCTAAACTGCCCCTTCGGTTGTTGAGTTGAGATCCGAAACCGCTATTTTGGTTTTGTTTCGCTTCCATTTTGGGGACCGAAACTTCCCTTTCGGTTTGCTTGGCTACCTGAATAACATTGAGTACAAAAAGTAGCTTGATTCTTTAACACTCCTTTATCCTTACCGGTTGAACTCTTGTCTAATCGAACGTAATTTGGGTTTTGGGACTGCCAAAATTGTTTCCTTTCAGTGAGATTTTTCTTGTATCTCTTGTTACGTTGATGTTTCTTTTCAGACACCTGTTTGGGAGTTTTATGGATGTTGGCCTTCGGTTTCGATGTTTTATCATGAGTTTCGCTCTTTAGCGAGGAGGTTTCGCTTGTCACCTTAACTGATTCACTTGGAATCTTTTTGGTACCACTGGTTGTTGGCATATCAAAATGTATAGGCTTGTTGAGTGGTTCTGCCACATATCTGCTTTTAACCCTCCATGATGTTCTCTCAGATAGACCGACCGTTTCATAAGCATTGTCTATTGGTGCCGACCAGAAAAATTCAACACATCCTTCAGCATTATCTTCGTTCACTAATGTTGTGAGTTCGGCTGTTTGCTTCTGTGTAATATCGGTAACTGCATAAACTTGATTTGGTGTGGTCTGGACCTTCTGATACACCACAACCTTTTCTTTCATAACTTTGGACTTATTTTGGGACAAATGAGCGAATTCAACTGACTTTTCACTCATATCATCATCCTCATCAAATTCAGAAGTATTTTCAGCATTAATTTTTGTTTCTGAACACAACTTGGCAATCAACGAATCAAAATCCGGAAATAGTTTCGGTTTTAATTTTCAATTTATCATTTTCGTCCAATAAATTCTTAAGCATGTCTTTGTGGTCTTTGGATTGGATAAAAGATTCAATTTTGTCAAGACCAATTTTATAGCCAGGAGAAACTTCATTAGACGAGACTACAACTTCACAATCATAAGCATCAGCATCAATTACATCCTCCTTTAATTCAAGGAAAGGAAGAATCATACTGTGAATTTTCCTGCCTAATACACAGTTCAAATGCAATTGAGTGATATTGGAATATAAACGTTTAGCAATTAAACAAAAAACATTTCTCTGTTTTAAAAGCTTCAAATTATTCCTTTGCAAATAAATTGTCTCATCCTTAATTCTAATTAACTCTTTCTCTTTTTGCTCACTCCACATTCGCCTGTTCTCACTCTTCAAAGACACCCTGCTGAGTTGATCAGTTAGGTTAGAATTTGTGAGGCAATTTTGGGTTAAACTACCACTAAAGCTTGAAAATTTAGTTTTTAATCCGTTCAATTCTTTTTCATAGTTTGTGACAGGGATTTTTAATGATTCGAGAATAGATTGTACCTTCTTTATCAACTGGTCGCACTCGTTGATCTGCTCACCAACGGGCTTGGTAGCGAAGCACCTGTCTTCTCGTTCCTTCGCTTCATCTTCACCCCCATCAGTGGTGTAACCCATCATCTGTGACACTCCAGCTGTAACCATCAAACACTTTCCTTCAGCAACATACTCATCTTCTTTCGCCATGAAAGCTCTGCCATGTGTAGGCTTTCTCACTTCTTCATCCTCTGAGTCAGTAGACTATACTTCAACACCACCAAATTCATCATCTGCAACATTTTCCTGCACAATAAGAACATTCATAGTGTTATTTTCAGCAACTTTCTTCTTCTTAATCTCTTCTAGCTTTCGTAGGTAGTATGCGTCATCGTCTTCACTCTCATTCTTCTCTGTCATCTTCCACAACATACTGGTTTTTGCCTCCACAAAAGTGACAATTAAATCCCGCGTCACTTGACAGCTTGCTCTCCTTCTTCGGTTCTTCTTGCTGGGGAGTGATCTTCGGTTCCTCCTTTGCCTTTTCTGAACTATAGTTTCCTTGCCAGTTTCCGTTCTTATTGGTGGGAAACTTTCTGCGAATGAACTTCTTTGGGTTTGAAACCATCAACGCATATTCTTCATTGGTCAGATCAAATTCAGAGAGATCTAAATCTTCTTCTTCTTCAACTGCATTCTTTCCTTGAGAAATTAGGGCCAAAGAACCCAAGCTAGAAACCACATTCGTTTCTTTAGTCACTACACCTTAATGTGACTTTAGTATCCCCACTAGCTTTGCCAAAGAGTAAGCTTTGAATTGTTCATGGGCCTTTACAATAGACACTACAGCCATCCATTCGGATCTTAGGCCATTTATGAATGTGACCTTCTGCTCAATAACTTTCCTCTCTATGCCATGCTTTATCATTTTGCTAAGAAGATGATTAAAGTGATCAAAGGCTTGGATAAGCTTCTCTTCAGGTTTCTGCTTGAAGTCTCCAAACTCTGAAAGCAATAAAGTCTAGATCGAATGATCAAGGTCATCATCGGTAGAATACAACTCTTTCAACCTGTCCCAAACCTCCTTCGCCATCGTGCATGAGCTAACCAACCGAAAGGTGTCAGACTGTAGGGCAAATCTGATCATTCTTAGCGCTTTAATATTGCATACAAACTTCTCTTTTTCATCTTGAGGAACATCATTAGCATTAACCATAAGTTGGTTGTACTCCTTTTGAGTCTTTATTATTTGGTTTGTGCCAGTGTGAGCGAACGGACCTACAGTGATCGCTTCCCAGATTAAATACCCATTGTCTTCAGAACCGATCACATAGTCTTCAAAGTGATGCGTCCATACTTCGTAATCCTGAGTGTATAGAATGGGAATCCTAGTTGTGGATCCAATGTTGTTGGAGATATTGATAGGGTTTGTGTTGGAATCGTCGTGTGACATGATGATATTGCGAAAAACCTGTTCAAGATCAGACTTGTAAACGAAGTCAGGGTAAAATCGAAATCCAAGAACTACGTCAACAACAACATGACGGGTTCTAACATAGATCAATATTAGCGGAAAACCCTAAAACCTTCTTCGACAGAAGAGATGCGTATAGATTACACAGTCTCCCGCTCTGATACCAATTGATGAGTTAAAAACTTTTAGATCGATAGATCTTTAATAGGTAAAAAAGCAAGAACAATAAATACTGGAACACACAAAGAATCAATCTGTATGTCGAATGATTAAAATGTAGTGACACCTCAGCAGAGCTCGATTAAGAACTTACAATGTAACTTATATAATAATGAAAGCGTTAATGAGAAGATTGCATGCATGCAACTTATATACTAAACCCTAAAACAAACACACGGCTGGACAGGCCCAAACCGGTGACAAAACTGGACTAATAACCGATCCCAAGATGCAACACAATAGGCCCAACAAAAAGGAAAACCAAATCCTCTAGCCAAATGCGTGACCGGACAGATACCACAGTCTCTCAAAAGGCTCCGGTAGTCCATGGGGTTGCTGCAGACCCATTCTCTTCAACCATTCCTAACTACTCAGATACAACAAGTGTATCTCCTTCATCCAAACATGGAGACTCTCCCCCAGCTAAATCCTAAGAGGATTTAAATGGTTCTTCTCGCCCTAAGGTCTCCAGGGCTTCCAGACTTCATTTCTTTGAGGAATAGGAGTTGCGCTCCATTCTAGACCTTGTAATCCAAACACTCGATACACCTTCCCAACCGCAGGGCGATTCTTCAGCCCATGCCAGAACGGAGTCGAGGCCAAACTTTACCACGGGTCAAGGAGACCGAGGAAGCTCCGGAAATCCTACTCTGCTTACATCTGACACAGGTGGTTTAGGCACGGTGAGCACAAATGTGCAAGGATCCGTGAACCCGAGGGACACCTCGGTGCGATATCAAGGGCTTGACGGTTATGACTCTGACGATACCTTTGCTCGAGATCGTCCCACGACCGAGTCAGGTATCAAAAACTTTGAAGCATTTCGCAGGGCAATTCAAGCAAGAAGAGATCAACAAACTAAACAGCTTCAGCTCAAGGAACAAGAAATTCAATAAGTGGCTATGTATTGGGCAAATGCAATCAGCAACGCTCACACCGTATCCAACATCCTCAAAATTCAAGACTGGATGAACGCAATGGCTGAGACCATCCGCAATACTCAGTCCATTCCATATGGTGCAGGTTCATCTAGGCCCCCTCCAACAACTGCTGCTCATGACTCTCAAGATGACGGAACCGCAATCGAAGTCAGTTCCAGACCTACTTTTGGCTTCGATGACTTTGACATGAATGAGGTCAATCAACCGGAACAATCAGATGAGGTGATGATAATCTTCGATGAAGAAGAAGAATCGAGTGGATCCCAACATTCTACTTCCAAGCCCAAGGAGAAGAAGAAGTAAAAGAAGTTAGTCGTCTCAAGAAAAGAATTCCTAAGTTTACAAGATAAAGTTGATCAGATCCTATCTGCTATCAAATCTACTCAACCGCAACCAGATGATATGCCTAGCCTGCAGTCTCTCATTGACCGCATTGAACGAATTGAAGCCAGAGAACGCCTTGCTGCAGACCAAATATCTCATAAAGTTAAAATGGGTATTCGAGCCCTGGATACCAACCGCAAAGCTGATCATCAGCAATATTTGGCAACTGCAGAGCGCCTCATCTTTGAGGTATCCGCAATCAAGACACAACTTCAAGCGATAATTGCGGATCAGTCCACTCAATCGAAGAAGCTTGTGGATGAAACTCATAATCCATATGAGTCCACCATTTCAGTCCTGCAGTCAACTATCAACAGCCTACGTCGTTCCTTGACATCAAATTTTCATGGTCCGGAAATCTTGCGCCTCACCAAGGAGATCCACATATTGCTTTTCAACACCGCAATCCCAAACAACCAACAACTTGCTGATGCACTCAAGGCTCAATCCGACGAAGTTTGTGGAAAGATTGATGGTCTAAGGCAATGGATTGAGGAGGAACCCGGTGTTCCTTCCTCAAGAAGGGGAAGTGAAGACCATGAAGCAGACCACATTTCACCACAACACTCTCATCCACATCAACATTTACAAACTCTTGTGCCCTCTCCTCATAAAATCTCAATTCATTCTTCTCGTCAGTCTCCAATTCAAGATGATAAACATTTTTCTTCCGAGAACTCCTAATGCAACCTCTCCAAAACCTAGAAATAAACTGAACGTCTCGACATGAGACTATACAAATAGGCACCCCGTGACAAGACACAACCTCTCAAATATAGATGCCAACTAATTTCTTGGCCGACGAACTCTCCTGAATAGCAAGAAAATGGGCACTCTTGGTTAAACGATCCACAATAACCAAAATAGAATCAAGTCCCTTAGTCTTCATTGGTAACTTTTTGATAAAATCCATGGTGAACTGCTAACATTTCCACATAGGGACCTCTAAAGCCTGCAACTTGTTGTGTGGTCTTTGATGCTGGGCCTTGACCTTTCGAGAGGTCAGGCACATCATGATGTACCATGCTATCTCCATATTTATGCAGGCCCCCTAATAAATGAGTCTCAAGTCTCGACAAATAGAATATAAATCATTTCATCTATCTCAAAACTATGTGCTATGTACTTTTGAGATAGACTCAAAAGGTGATGTAAGGTCGCATCTTATGATCTGATGAGTCAAACACTTTACATTATCGGTTAGCGTCAGTGTATACATCTCACCATCAACACCAGCGCATAAAGTCTATCAGCGTCTGCGTGAAGATAGTTTATTCTATGTAATATTTTGTATATCAGGTAATGATTCAGATAAGTATAGAGTAGATAGCAAATCTGATATCCTTGTTATGAAGATCGGTTCTTAGTACAGATAAGATACAATCCCTTCAATCAAGAGATATACTTGTATAGACTAGTATATATTCAACATTAGGGTGAAACCCTAATGTGTATTTTAAATGGATTGGTGTCATTAATCATCTTTGTGACCGTCCTTTTGACAAACCCGTTTTCTTGGTGAAAACAAATGTTTTCTTGGTGAAAGACAATTTGGAGAATATCTTGTGTTCTTTACTCTCTATTCTTTATTTTTTTAGATTAGTTTGCTTTTGTTCTTTATACTTGAAGCGTATCTGATCAATACAAACCTTGAATTGGTATCAGATCGGGTTTTTGATACACTCAAGTAATCATGTCGACTTCCAACAATCTCAAATCCTTTGGTCTCAACAAGAATCCTCAATTTTGTTGAAACATAAAAGTGACCCTCTTAAACTTAACAGAGATCCGAAGCTGGCATCAAGAACCGCAGTCAAGCTCCACACCGCAGTCAAGTGCCGCAACCGCTGTCATCATCATCAGTACTTAGTCTTAGTCTTTTATCTGTTTTTCTAGAAGTACTTTCTTTTATCCAATGTGCCCTGCGTGGCAACTTTTAACATATAAGACTTTTATAATCTTCGAGGCTCTATAAATAGAGTTCTCTCTTTCTGAATGAATACATCTCTCTACGCATCTTGAACCTCACATATCCATCTTACTATCTCACCTTAATGATCTTCAGATTCTAATATCGTTATCTCTTCGGAGCAAGTCAGTCTTGACCTAATCACTAAGTTTGATCTCACTTACTAACTTGGTCTGACTGCATTCCTCATTGAGAATCAACTTAAGTGTATACTTGAAATAATACTTGCTGTCATTTATATTTCCTTATATTTCCGCACCTAGTTAAACTTCATTCCACATTATTACTTGTTCTAACATTTGTTTAAGTGTGTTACTCAAGTTTTTCTCTCAACAATTGGTATCAGAGCCAAAGTGGTTGCTTTTTAAACAAGAAAGGCCTTCTATACCACTGAAGCTCATTTCTTAGAAAAAAACAAAAAAATATCTTTTCAAAAAAAACAAGGAAATATGGCACAAGCATTATCTCTAACTGTTTCTAACAGTATTCGAGGTTCGAATAGAGCTCCAATACTGGTAGCAAATGAATATCATCACTGGTCTCAAAGAATGGAAAGGTATCTTCGAAGACTTGGAAGAGATGTTTGGAGATCTGTAAAAGAAGGGCCTCATGTTCTTGTTCTTACTCCAGTTCAGAACGATGGCACACAATCTCGAATGGGAGGTCAACCAGCCTTGACTCGTCCTACCAAAGATGATCTTGATAAGATGGAAAACGATGCTATTGCTTTTTTATGAGATATCTTGTGGAGTTGCTCCTGACAACTTCGACATCATCATAAACTGCAAGTCAGCTAAAGAAATCTGGGATGTTCTCAAGAACCTGTATGAAGGTACAAAACAAGCCCAATATAAGAAGCTTACAACTGCACTCAATGAATTCAACAACTTCAAAGCTCATGCTGGTGAAAGTCTAGAAGACTCCTTCAAGAGGTTCAACTTAATTGTCACAAAGTTATCTAATGTGGGCACCATCTGAAGTAACCATGAGATCAATATTCAGTTTCTCAATGGTATGGGTAGACATTGGATCACAACTAAGATGATTGTCCAAGGTGATAGAAAAATTCACTCTCTATCTCTCTACAAGCTCTATGGTGAACTGCAAGCACAAGAGTCAACTGTACTCAAAGACTGTGCTGACTTCGGAGGACCACTCGCTCTTATAGAACAACCTCTTCACACTCAATCTTATTCACCCTCGTATGACAATCCTCCGCAGTCATACGAAGCCGACTCAGAATACGATGATGAAGAGGAATTCCAAAATTCCATTGCTCTAGTTACCCAACAATTCAACAGGTTACCACCCTCATCATTCCGCAAAAATCAGTAGTTTACTAAACCTCCTTTCAACCGCAACTTAAACCCTCAGAATAATCACTCTCGATATCGCAAAAATCCTCACCCAGCACCGCAATCTCAAAACCCTCAACCCAAAGAGGCACCGCAACCCATAAAGACAACTGACTCCGGTACCTCAGCAGAAGAAAAATCTGATGTTGTAATTTGTCACAAGTGCAACAAGGAAAACCATTTTGCTAGAGATTGTAAAGCAAACATAGTAAAAGACAGAGCATTCTATCTCAGAATGGCTCAATAATTGGAAGAAAAAGAGAAGGCAAGGGCGTACGTAGCCCAAATCAAGAGAGACCATCAAGTATGGTCATCCGGAGATGAGGATGAAGATATCAACAACATCAAGGGTAAAGGCAAAATCTGCATGATGGCTACTGCAGACGAGGATGGATCAACCAATCTGGAAAAGAACTACTGCTACATGGAAAAGGATGGAACTCTAAGCATCGTTGAGCAGGTAAAACTTATGATTCAAATTCTTAATTATAGCATGCATGACTGTCAACCCTTTCTTGACAATCTCAATGACACATGTGTTGCCGTCCTTTCAGACTATAACAAAGCCTTAGATGAGAAGAACATTGCGTCCCAAGAAATGTTCCATGTTAGAGGACGATTAGAAGACAAAAGACTCAAAGTTTCCACGCTAGAAAAGGACTTAGAATTAGAAAAAGATGCAAGAATGTTATGTCAAACTCAATTAGGCATAGCATTAAATCAAAGAGATTTAGCTCAAACCGAAATTGTACGTTTAAATCTCTTAATAGAAAAGCTGTTCAATGAAAGTGAAGTTATTGAGAATCTAGTGAACAATGGAACAACAGATAACACTTATAATTGGGGTTGGTCCAATGGGTATCCTACCGCAAAGGATTCCTCACCCCGGTTTAACAAAGACCGACTTTATGTCCCTCTTGACCGAGAGTTCCAATTCCCAGTCAATGACAAAACCTTTCCCAAGGACATCAAAACACATTTTGGTCGACTTCATAATCTGAGTAACAATTGTTTCATAGAGGAAATTTTGCCTGAATTTCCGGGTAGCTCAAGTGAACAAATTCCCATCTGTGGCACAATCTATCCCAATTCTCAGACTTCATCGGTTGTTGATGAGGAAATTGTCATAGAAGGTCCCGAACTCTCATTGGACTTTCCAGCTCTACCCTCAGACCGCGGTGTCTCCCAATGCAGTCGTGAACCACAGTCTGATCATCTGCCTATCATCAAATGTCCCACAAGAGTCTCAACTCAGACTTACTCTGCGGTCGTCAAATCTTGTGTACTGCAGACTATCGTCAAAAGCATTGTGACTATTCAGCCAATTCATCATGAAATACCTATAGAAAACTTTGAAGTGGGTCAATGCTCTCAAAATCTTAAACCTTCTAGCTCGGATGAATGAAGTCCTCGTTTTCAAAAATTATCAAAGGGTTCCAGGAAACCGCAGCTGAACATCAATGACTGCGGTTCTCCAAAAACCGAGGCTAAAAAGGCTTTCAAAGAGGAAATTCGATCTCGTGGCAAAAATCGGGAAATCTTTTCAAAAAAACAAAAAATGAGTCAGAATTCCAAAATCTAAGAGTTCAAAAAAGCTTGTTTTCTCAAATTATCTTTCAAAAAACTCTTCAATCAAGAAAACAAACAAAAGGGAATGTACAGTCTATAAAACCATTTCAAAAACATCTTACACAACCCAAAAGAGAGTAAAGTCTTTTCGAAGCAATGGTTTTCAGATTTATTCCTCAGATGATCCAAAATGGAAGGGGATTTTACCAACTCCAACACCTGTAAAGTCACCTCAAACTTTTTAAAAATCACATCCTAGGAAATCTACACGTTCTCACACATCCTCAAATCGTACTTTTTCAAATTCCAAGAGTCCCACTGTCAAATCTCACACTTCTCGTACCAATCACAACACTGTTCCCACACCCTTCAGACCGCTGACCAAACAGAATGTCAGGGTAAACGACAAAAACTCCCTCATATAGTTGTCATTGTCAAAAGGGACCATCTCAAATCAAATCTCGTACTTTTCAAAAACCTCGTAACTCTTTCAAATCTCACAACACTCCAAAAGTTCACAAATACCTAGGATTAGGCCTCAAGATTAACATAAAAGCTGTCCCTGCAACCTCGGTTCATGTATCTTTGAAAAACCCACCAGTCGCCTCGGGCTCCAAACTTGTTTGAGTGCCCAAACTAACCGTGTAATTTTCAGGCAATGTGAAAGGAAGATAAAGAAGAGGAGTGGTTAATAGATAGTGCCTGCTCCTTCACATGACAGGAAGGTTAGAGTACCTTCGAGATTTCAGGCCTATTTGCAATGGTAGAAATGTCACATTCGGCAACAATGCGAATGGAATAATCTGAGGTTATGGTGTACTTACTACAGGAAACTTCTCTATCCAAAAGCTTGCTTACGTAGAAAGCCTCAAACACAATCTCATCAGTGTAGGCCAACTATGTAAAACAGGCCACAGGGTTGAATTTGACAATGAATACTGCTACGTAATGACAAGCGATAGAAGCACATGTCTGATCAAATCCAAGTCCGAAGGGACCATGTATCCTTTGGACGTTTCTCTGATCATTGGGAAACCGCAGCTATGCTTCCTATCAAAAGCAGTGTCTGAGGTCAGCTGGCTATGGCACCGAAAGCTAGCCCATCTTAACTTCAGGTATATCAACAATTTGGTCACCAGAGAACTCGTCCGAGGTCTTCCCATTCTCAAGTTCAACGATGACAGTCTCTGCTCAGCATGTGAATGTGGCAAACAATCAAAGGCAAGCCATCCCATGGTGATTGATTCTTCAATTTCAGAACCACTGGAACTCTTACATATTGATCTTTGCAGTCCATCTACCGTAGCCAGTCTTCATCACAAAAAATACATACTGGTTATAGTTGATGACTTCACTCGTTTCACTTGGGTCTTCTTCCTAAGACTCAAATCCAAAACTCCGCAGATGCTGATCAATTTTATCACAGAAATTGAACTTCAGATCAAATTACCAGTGCGCCGCATCCGAAGTGATAATGGAAGCAGTGGCCACAACATGCTTTGTTCAAAACCAAAGCATTGTTTGCAAGCGTCTCAATAAAACTTCGTATGAGGGCCTTAGCAACCGCAAACCAAATGTCAGATTCTTTCACATCTTTGGGTGTAGATGTTTTGTGATTAACAACAGGGATCATCTAAACAAATTTGCACCGAAGTCGGATAAAGGCCTTTTCCTTGGCTACTCAACAAACAAAGTAGCCTATAGGGTTCTCATCAGACGCACGAGACTAATAGTGGAAAGCTTCGACGTCAAATTCGATGACTACTACGTCCGCAACACTGCTCATACAGATGAAACCAAAGCAATCCTGGAAAATGATATCCCAGCCTCCTCGGGTCCTCTAAACATCGTTGAAGTAAACTATGATGATATTTTCCACCCCGTAGTGACTGCTCAACTCTCCGAAGTTCTTGTGTCTCCGGAAGCTCAACAGCAACATGCCGACGTTTCTGGACCTAGTTTATCTGATGATGTGTCACTCAATACTTCCACCTCGTCGGTTGAAGGGGAAAGCTCCACTCCGGAGCAAGTGACAACCATCGAGGTTCCAGTACCTGAGAAACGGCTCCGGTCCCTATCCGCAGAATTACTCTCCCATCAAATGTCTCTTCAGACTCAGACGACGAAGAGATACAAAACATTGACACAGAAACCGATCCAAGAGATATCACTCTCTCAACAATCCAGGGGGAACCATCTCAGGTTCAAGGGGAACTCCCGTCCTCAATCCATGGGTAACCTCTATCATTTGCTCAAGAACACTCTAATCCCACCTTCCCAAACCAAGACAATTCAACGGGCTGCTCACAAGTCCAAGGGGAACTGTCGTCTTCTGCCGCAGAGTCTTCAGATATTGAAGACATTCCATATACCGCAGCTGTTGATCATCTTCAACCGCGTCTACATGTATGGACGAAGGACCACCCTCCAGGCCAAATCATCGGCAACCCGTCCGCAGGTATTCAAACTCATCCTCAAGAGATTTATCTTATCATTGTTACTATGCACCATTTATGTCTTCGGTCGAGCCCAGAACCATCAAAGAAACATTAATGGAGCCCGACAGGATAACTGCAATGCAAGAGGAACTGTAAGAGTTTAAAAGAAAAAAAGTGTGGTAACTCGTTCCAAAGCCAAAAGGTCACACTATTGTTGCTACTAGATGGGTGTACAAGAACAAATTAGATGAATCCGGTGCGGTAGTCCGAAACAAAGCGAGACTAGTCGCTAAGGGGTATAGTCAACTTGAAGGTGTTGATTATGTTGAAACATACGCCCCAGTAGCCATGATAGAGGCCATACGCATCTTCTTAGCGTATGCTGCTCACAAGAATGTCAATGTACATCAAATGGATGTAAAGAGTGCCTTCCTGAATTGTGAATTGAAAGAGGAAGTTTATCTTCATCAACCTCCAGGCTTCGAAAGTCTTGAATTCCCAGATCACTGTTACAAGCTTGAAAAAACAGTCTATGGTCTAAAGCAAGCACCAAGAGCGTGGTACGAGACTCTCTCGGAATTTCTTGTCTAGTCCGGATACAAAAGATGAGTGATTGATCCCACCTTATTTAGAAAGGAAAATGGTAATCACCTTATGCTTGTACAAATATATGTGGATGATATCATCTTCGGATCAACGAATCAGGGGACGTGGACGAATTTGCAAAGCTCATGACCAGCAAGTTCCAAATAAGCATGAATAGAGAGATTAATTTCTTTCTAGGACTTCAAGTGAAACAAGTCCCTCAAGGGATATTCATCCATCAAGATAAATACACTTCTGAACTACTGAAGAAATACTCAATTAGCAACTGTTCCTCTGCCAAGGTCCCTATGGCCTTCGGATATAAGATTTCTGCTGAGCCTTCTGGAGAATTAGTAGACCACAAAACATATAGAGGAATAATTGGCTATCTGATGTACCTCACTGCAAGTCGACCATACATTGTCTTTGCAACAGGCGTATGCGCAAGATACCAAGCCGATCCGAAAGTATCTCACATGACCGCAGCGAAGCAGATTCTCAGATACTTAAAAGGCAGCAAGTCTCTAGGCCTCTGGTATCCCGCAGGGAATGACTTCATCCTACAAGCCTTCACTGATGTGGATCATGCTGGATGTAGATTGGACAGAAAAAGCACTTCAGGTGGCTATCAATTTCTTGGTGGAAGACTCGTCAGCTGGTCATCAAGGAAACAAAACTGTGTCTCACTGTCTACCGCATAAGCTGAATATGTGGCCGCAGCCAACTATTGTTCACATGTCTTTTGGATGAAAACACAACTTATGGACTACGGATACAGGATGCTGCGGATACCGATTTACTGTCACTCCGAGAGTACGATAGCAATTTCTCACAATCCAATTCATCACTCTAAGACAAAGCATATTGAATTACGGTATCATTTCATCAAAGACCACATTCTGAAAGGTAACATTGAACTAAACTTTGTTAACACTCATGAAGAGATTGCTGATGTATTCACAAAAGCATTTGACTCTACAAAACTCAACAGTTTCTTACAAATGTTAGGAATTATGAATCCGGACCCGCAATTCTTTTTGAATTCATAGGTACCGCAGACCATCCTTGGTCACCATTGCGGTCCTAACCAAATATATCAATCATACATGATTTCAGTATACCTTGTGTACCGCAACCATATATCATACCTATATTTCAAGGGTCCTTATTGTTTGGTATCTCTAATTATGTTCAAGTGTTCTTCTCAGCTTCTTCTACCGCAGTTATCTAACCATTCATCTGCAATAGAGTCTTAATCCGCAATGAAGTCTCAAACCGCAATCACATTGATTGAACTTTCAACAACTTCATAAATTCTTGAAACATTATGTGCTATTTAATGATCCTTCATTAAATAAGAAAAACATTCTCAAAAAATATTCGTTGTGTAGCATATGATCGTTTCAGTTCTTCTTTTCAAATAAACCTTTTGTCAGGCCTATTTTAGGTGTGATGCCAAAATAAATCAGTTTCCAATAAAAGAAATCTTTTTCCTTAAACTGTCTTTTCCTCTTTACCCCAAGATGTCAAATCCGTTACAAATTCCACCTTTATTCAACGGACTATCGCCCCTCACCACACGTTCTTCAAACATGGGGTATTGGGCCTGACACTTCATTAAATGCCACTTTTTAGAAAATTAACAAAAAAACTTTTCGTTAAATGTTTTTGTGGCTGACAATGATTCTTTCATTTAAAACAAAACTCAAAGGTTTTTTACCCTTAACCGTTTTCCTTTAGGGTAAAAAATAAAAAAAATGATCATTTGAAATCCGCCGCTATAAAAACCCTCTTTTATTCCCAAGAAAGTTTTTACGCTTTCTGATTTCTCTAAAGGCGAACTTCATCTTCTTCACCTTCTTGCAATCCAAATTTTTCTGCAAGTTCTCAAATCTTTTTACAAAATGGTGAAATCCAGCATTTCCAAGAAAAAATCGAAGACCTCAGCCTCTATTCAACCAACTGGTTCCGACTCTGCTACAAGGAATCAACCGCCTTCAATTGCATCTAGCAATTTTAGGGCAGTCTTCGATGATCAACTGTTCTATAATGAGTCAATTTGTCTCATGATCAAGTTCATCTCCAATCATCCATTGTTTGGACCTTTCGACTCATTCACTGATGTGGTTCCCATCTCAACTCTGTTCAAATGTGCTTTCTCGGCATACCGACCACTCAATAATCTTCAAGAAGTTCATCTGAACTTGGTGGATGATTCTTTGGTCATTTTGACCAATGACAAATTTCTTACTACAATCAATCTGTTGGTGCATCCCTCAACCAAGATTTTCTCACAAAGTGTAACATACATTCTCTCCACACTATACCAGATGGGATACCAAAAGAAGCTCAAGGGCATCAGTGAGCTCAAGTAGAACCAGCTGCCTGCGGTATGGCAGTTTGTGTGTCACTTTGTGATCCACAGTCTGTTAGGCAGAACCGGAGGAACAGACAACATGGGCCTCAAATTACTGGAATTAGTATGGAGCATCTTCACTGGCCATGATATCAACTACGGTCAAATCTTATGGGATGATTTCCTTCAATACATCCCTAAGGAAATTCCAAGAGAAAACCCCCATAGAGCTCACATTTGCAAGATTTTGGTCTCTCTGCATTTCAGATCTTCATACAGACGCCGAGATTAGTATGGGCAACAATATCAACTTCTTTATCACACGTGATCTCAAAAGGTACGCACCTTCTAAAGATCAATCTATCTTTCGACCAATCAGACGTTTACCCATTCATATTTTGACTGATGTTGGACTTGAGACCAAAAGAAGTCACAGATCATATTGAGGCTACGGAAGGTATTGACCCATACCTTTCTACCCCGCCTCTTCCCAGTCAGAATATACTACCCTCTACTGACGCCACAAATCCAGAGCATACCGCAGCTCCATCTTCTACCACTTTATCTCATTTACCCTTAGCTAAGAGGCAAAAGCAGTTACCCTCATCCACGCAAGGCCCCTGCAACATTGTCAAGAAACATGTAACTCCAAAGGAAGCTCAAACACGTTTTGTCTTCAGACGAAGAATCCAATTCTAATTGATCTCCTGCCTTTGAACTTGGAGATGAGTCTGATGATGCCTCCCTACCAATCACTATTCTCAAGAAAAGGAAATCCAAATCCTCTTTCTAAATGCGTTACCGGACAGATACCGCAGTCTCTCAAAACTCTCCGGTAGTCCTTGGGGTTGTTGCAGACCCATTCTTTTCAACCATTCCTAACTACTCAGATACAACAAGTGTATCTGCTTCAACCAAACATGGAGACTCTCCCCCAGCTAAATCCTAAGAGGATTTGATTGGTTCTTCTCGCCCTAAGGTCTCTAGGGCTTCCAGACTTCATTTCTTTGAGAAACAGGAGTTGCGCTCCATTCTAGACCTTGTAATCCAAACACTCGATACACCTTCCCAACCGCAGGGCGATTCTTCAACCCATGCCAGAACGGAGCCGAGGCCAAACTTGACTACGGCTCAAGGAGACCGAGGAAGCTCCGAAAATCCTACTCTGCATACATCTAACACAGGTGGTTTAGGCACGGTGAGCACAAATCTGCGAGGATCCGTGAACCCGAGGGACACCTCGGTGCGATATCAAGGACATAACGGTTATGACTCTGACGATACCTTTGCTCGAGATCGTCCCACGACTGAGTTTGGTATCAAAAAGTTTGAAACACTTCGCAGGGCAATTCAAGCAAGAAGAGATCAACCAACTAAACAGCTTCAGCTCAAGGAATAAGAAATTCAATCAGTGGCTAAGTATTGGGCAGATGCAATCAGCAACGCTCACACCGTATCCAACATCCTCAAAATTCAAGACTGGATGACCGGAATGGCTGAGACCATCCGCAACGCTCAGTCCATTCTAGATGGTGCAGGTTCATCCAGGCCCCCTCCAACAACCGTTGCTCAGGACTCTCAAGATGACGGAACCGCAATCGAAGTCAGTTACGGGCCTACTTTTGGCTTTGATGACTTTGACATGAATGAAGTCAATCAACCGGAACAATCAGATGAGGTGATGATGATCTTCGATGAAGAAGAAAAATCGAGTGGATCCCAGCATTCTACTTCCAAGCCCAAGGAGAAGAAGAAGAAAAAGAAGTTAGCCGTCTCAAGAAAAGAATTCCTGAGTTTGCAAGATACAGTTGATCAGATCCTAGCTGCTGTCAAATCTACTCAACCGCAACCATATGATATGTGTGGCCCGCAGTCTCTCATTGACCGCATTAAACGACTTGAAGCCAGAGAACGCCTTGCTGCAGAACGAATATCTCTTAAAGTTGAAATGGGTATTCGAGCCCTGGATACCAACCGCAAAGCTGATCATCAACAATTTTTGGCAACTGCAGAGCGCCTCATCTTTGAGGTATCCGCAATCAAGACACAACTTCAAGCGATAATTGCGGATCATTCCACTCAATCGAAGCAGCTTGTGGATGAAACTCATAATCTATATGAGTCCACCATTTCAGTCCTGCAGTCAACTATCAACAGCCTACGTCGTTCCTTGACATCAAATTTTCATGGTCCGAAAATCTTGCGCCTCACCAATGAGATCCACAGATTGCTTTTCAACACCACAATCCCAAACAACCAACAACTTGTTGATGCACTCAAGGCTCAATTCGACGAAGTTTGTGGAAAGATTGATGGTTTAAGGCAATGGCTTGAGGAGGAACCCGGTGTTCCTTCCTCAATAAGGGGAAGTGAAGACCATGAAGCATACCACATTTCACCACAACACTCTCATCCACATCAACATTTACAAACTCCTATGCCCTCTCCTCAGAAAATCCGAATTCATTCTCCTCATCAGTCTCCAATTCAAGATGATCAACATCTTTCTTCACAGCATCCAGAGACTCCCCCTCATCTCAAAAACTTAGCCCCAGAAATGTCTTCTGAGAACTCCTACGACTCTTCCAAAACAAAACAGAAGAAAGCTGAGTGGAGAGCAGCTAAATTTGCTGAGTTAATATGGAGAGATCACGGATTCAACATTACTCTGGATGAATCCCTGTAAATCCCCAATCTGCTTGTATATCAATCAGATCCGTTTGATGGTGGAGAATCCCAATGAAACGGATGACGCCAGATCAAATTAGAAGATAAGGAGAAGAAGAATAACTTGAATCTATGATGTATTCAATGAATAGAATGATGTTCCATACACATAGTTCACACACTAGCTCTTCTCTCAAGTTTCTCTCACACCTTAGAATACATACACTTAAGCTGCTCTCAACCAACCACCCACATGCACTCCTCACCATATATATATGAGACATGGGCCGTGAACAGGTTCACGGCCGTAAACACAGCCGTAAAATCTTAAAACATTACAGAAAAATACAATTTCCTAGAAAAGAAAAGTATAAACCATAATTTTAGACCCAACAATCTCCCCCTTGGCTTATAGCTTTCTTTTCTAATTGACCCAACAAGCTCCCCCTAAAAAGTAGCTGGCTTTTCTTGTTAATCTTCATTGGGAGCTTGGCTTCAGCGTTAATCTTCGATTTCTTCACAGCTTCAAGATGAACTTGATGAATCTTCAATGAATGACTTCATCTTGCGCAGTTGGGCTTTTCTTCAAGATTTAGCTTTGAACGCACTTTGGGTGAGGAGGCTTCTTGAAAAGATCCTTGAAAATTTCGCTTTCAGCTTGAGAATCTTCAGAGAGAATAGAGATCAAAACTTCTAGATCACTTCAGCAGGTACAAGATAGCAGCAAATTGATTGAGGAGGCTTCATTGCAATCTGTCACATAATCTTCAAGAACAGCTTGACCTTGCTTATGGGTTAAAGTATTGAATGTTGAAAGAATAATCTTCATTTTTTTCTCCTTCGAATGAGAATTCTTCGATGCTCACGGATGAAGCCTTGGCTCAGAAATCTTGATACAATCTCCACGAGTCTCATCTACATCTGAATTCACTTTCCAAGACACATAAAGCTAAAAATAGAAACAAAACTTAAAATAAAACATAACACACAATATTTTTGGATTTTTCATATTTTCTGAAAAAGAAATAAAACAGAAATAACACTATTTTTGGATTTTTAATTTTCTGATTTTTCTTTGGTTTTTTTTTTAAATTTTTAATTCTCCCCAAATTTTTTTTTTAAATTAGAAGAAAACTATGAACAATTTTAACAAAAACAAAAATAATTGCTAACTTTAAGAGTGAATCAAAGTTTTTAGACAGCCTTTATCCGTTTATCAGTACCCCTCCCTTCATGAATAGATCTGGTCAATCGTCGGTGTTGTGGTCCACTTAAACATGAAAGATTGTGACAAAATTAGGACATACTATAAGTGACAAGACAATGTGATCCTTTGTTCTTAGATAATATTCCTAAAGGACCATTCAGCTGACGACAGCCAAAGATATTGTTGTCCACCTAAATTAAGCAGCGAGATCTACAGACAACATAGTGATTGTTCAATTTTAAATGTACTAGAACATGTTTCCCGCTTCCTGACATACCCCAATAATAAGGAACTTCTAAAGTACTCCTTACTTTAGGTGAGCAGACAATTATTATGAGAGAAGTCAGATTTAGAATGCATATGCTATACACCCAGGTCGGATCTCTTCTAATCTCGCAGAGGGTGAAACATATGACTAACCAGATTTAGAGGAATTGAGAAGTAGAATGGTGCATATGTTGTGTACCAGGTCGGATGTATTTCAATCACGCAAAGGAGACAACATATGACTAACAGACAGGAAGAATTGCATAGATAGAAGATGCAGATAAAAAGAATTGCATATGTTGCAGTCCAGGTCGATGTATTTCAATCACATAGAGGATGCAACATATGACTAACATAAAGAAAGCAAGAAAATAATTTCCTTCAGACCTACTTTATCGGAATTCCCCAGTCGCCCCATCAATACCAGAATTAAGGACAGAGTCTGTACATCGAGGAAGAGTAAAACCACAGTTCTAGATACAGATTACTTTAATGTGACCGGTGGATTATCATGTATATCTCCCTGCTCAACCTATCTGAGTGTCGTATTGTCAGGCTAAATGCCTAGTCATTAATGCCTAGTCAAGTCCATTTTAATCTCTCGTGCCTACCAGCGCATTCAACACAGAGCCTAGACAACTCAGATTCAGTCCCTTACACAGATTCAGATTGCCTGTTATCACATGATTATATCACTTCCCAACACATCATCTACAAACAAAAACTCTCAGCAACATATTTTTGATTTTCTGATTTTCTAATGTTTTTGGATTTTTTTTTAAATTTTTAAATTTTTGTTTTGTTTTTATTTCTCCCCCTAAGTTTGTGCATAGGAGAGAAACGAAAGCAAATGCACAAATTTAGACTATCCTAAAACAAAAATTTGTCTTTGAAGCGAATCAGCTTAATAAAACTCTAGAGTATAGAGAAGAAAACTCAAACCGTAAGTCACCGATTGAATTTTCATCCAGAAGGTCTGAGAACAGCACCCGTAATCCCAAAACAAATCCAAAAATTCTTCATGTCATTAAGCATAAACCCCATGTGTGATCCCTTCCTTTCTTCCCTTCCCGCAAAGGACACATACTCTCAAACAAAGTTATGAATGTAGTACAGCTGAGAGATGTCCCCTATCATGTGCCTGGAACAGCCAGTACCAACAATCTGAAGTCTGATGAGATGCCTCCATAGCTGCTCCGACACAGAGCGGGATCAGTTGGTCTTTGGAACCCAGTCCATTTTGAAACTGGGTTGACCTTTGTCATCTGTGCAAGGTACCCTCTCCCATGACATATCCTGTTTATCACAAACAAAAGATGAAGAAACGTTAGAAGCATTAGGAGATTTGGGAGAGTGAACCTTCGGAACCCATTTGTAGTTGGGTTTAACCCATTTCTTGTTCGATCTGATGGGTGCACCGGCACTTGTTTCAGAACTTGAAGCCGATCTTCGAGATGACTTTGACCTAACCGGTCTTGGCTTCACTGGAGCATCTTTTGATATTTGCTTCTTGGCCGGCATTCCCTTCTTGTTGTTGGGAGTTGATTTCTTGGCCTTGGGAGTTGAATTCTAGCCCTTAATGGTATTCCAGTCGCCATTGTCTGAACGTGACCTTGAGGGGTTTCTTTTGGGGTATCTCCCTCTTGGTGCGTTTTGCCACTCTTGTGCATAGTAGGGAACATATGCTCAATTAGGACAATTTCGGGCAATGTGTCCAGGTGTTCCACAGTGAAAGTAAGTATTTTTCTTCACTGGGAAGTTGTTTCTTCCTGCCCCTGGTGGCGTGTCCTTGCCTCGTCTCTGATTGTTCCCACAAGCACACTTGCAGCAACTCGGCTGTTTCACTTGGTTCGGTAGCATGTACTTCTGAACAGCAGGTTGATCAGAAGCAATTGAGTTCGAAGCAACAGATTCAGAGTTCAAGGAGACAATGGTTTGTTCAACAGTTTTCTCCTTGTTCTCATCTTCCGTTATTTTACCTGCACAAGAAGTAGAAGCATTAGAATCGTTCAGCTCAACACTTTCTGGCACATCCACGGCAGAATTATCAAAGATATCATCAAATATATCGAAAAAAATTAAGTCTTCAGACTTTGACACAAGTTTATTATCAGACACACTCTCTTCAGCTGCTTGCTTTGATTGACTTAAAGATTGATCTGCATGGGAAGTAGAAACATTATTATTTTCAACATTAATACTACCTCTTGACACAAGTCCATATTTAAGATGTGGCTCTCTATCAATCTCTTCTTTAGACAATGGCTTAAACTGATAATTATGATTATAAGGAAGAGGCACTTTGTCATATCCTAAACCCTTTTGCTGATTCTCTTTGAATTTCAAATTAGTTTCTATCATGGATGCAACTACTTCACTTGACACATCAAATTTTATAAAATTAAAAATATGCATTTCAAATTTGTTTTTCAATGTGTCAAGCTCAGCAATTACCTCAGCAAGTTGTTCAGTCACATATCTATACTTCACACTCTTATTGCTATACTCTTCCTGAAGTTTTCTAAAGTCTTTGGTTTTTGCTTCTAATTCAGCCTTCAGGGGTTTCTGTCCTTTCCTAAGCTGATATCCTTCGTATTTTAGGTCCTCGTTCTCTCTGCGTAATAATTCGATATGCTCAAGTATTCCCTCTACCGTAGCTGCTGATCATCTGCAACCCCGTCTACACGTGTGGACGAAGGACCACCCACCAGGTCAAATCATTGGCAACCTATCCGCAGGTATCCAGACTCGATCTTCCAAGGACCTATCTGACCACTGCCACTATGCAGCTTTCATGTCCTCGGAAGAGCCCAGAACGATCAAAGAAGCATTGCTTGAACCTGACTGGATAGCTGCAATGCAAGAAGAGCTAGAAGAATTTCAAAGAAACAAAGTTTGGCAGCTCGTTCCGAAGCCACATGGTCATACCATTGTTGGCACCAGATGGGTATTCAAAAACAAGCTGGATGAATGTGGTGCGGTAGTCAGAAACAAGGCAAGGCTAGTTGCAAAGGGGTATAGTCAACTCGAAGGAATTGACTACGATGAAACGTATGCTCCGGTAGCACGCATGGAAGCTATACGGATCTTCCTTGCATACGCAGCCCACAAGAACGTCAAGGTACACCAAATGGACGTTAAAAGTGCTTTTCTCAATGGGGAACTAAAAGAAGACGTTTATCTTCAGCAACCTCTAGGTTTTGAGAATGTTGATTTCCCAGACCACTGCTACAAGCTTGAAAAAGCAGTCTACGGTCTGAAGCAAGCCCCAAGAGCTTGGTATGAGACTCTTTCTGAATTTCTCGTCTCATCCGGATACAAGAGAGGAGTAATTGATCCCACTCTATTTAGAAAAGCAAATGGTGAACACCTTATGCTTGTACAAATATATGTGGATGATATTATCTTCGGATCAACTGATCAAGAAATGGTGAATGAATTTGCTAAGCTCATGACCAACAAATTCAAAATGAGCATGAATAGAGAGATTAATTTCTTTCTAGGTCTTCAAGTGAAACAAATCCCACAAGGAATTTTCATTCATCAAGAAAAATACACCACTGAACTATTGAAGAAATACTCTATGGACAACTGTTCTTCGGCTAAGGTTCCCATGGACTTCGGATATAAGATCTCTGCTGATCCCACCGGTGAATCTGTGGATCACAAGACTTATAGAGGTATAATAGGCTCTCTAATGTACCTCACCGTAAGCCGACCAGACATTGTCTTTGCAACTGGTGTATGTGCAAGGTATCAGGCTGACCCAAAAGTGTCACATATGACCGCAGCCAAACAAATTCTCCGGTACCTGAAAGGAAGCAAGTCACTTGGTCTATGGTACCCCGCAGGCAACGACTTCAGCCTGCAAGCTTTCACAGATGCGGATCACGACGGATGCAAATTAGACCGCAAAAGCAACTCAGGAGGATGTCAATTTTTGGGTGGGAGACTCGTCAGCTGGTCATCAAGGAAACAAAGTTGTGTATCTCTATCTACTGCAGAAGCTGAGTATGTGGCCGCAGCCAGCTGTTGCTCTCAAGTCCTTTGGATGAAAACTCAACTAATGGACTACGGGTATTGAATGTTGCGGATACCAATCTATTGTGACTCTGAAAGTGCTATTGCTATTTCTCACAATCCAATCCAACACTCCAAGACTAAGCATATTGAACTACGGTATCACTTCATCAAAGACCACATCTTGAAAGGTAACATTGAACTCATCTTTGTCCCTTCTCATGAAGAGATTGCTGATGTGTTCACAAAAGCGCTCGACTCCACAAAGCTTAACACCTTCCTGCAAATGTTAGGAATGATGAATCCAGACCCGCAATTCTTTTTGAATTGACAGATACCGCGGACCATTCTTGGTCCCCGTTGCGGTTTTAACTAAAAATTACTTATGATAGATGGTTTTGGTACCGCAGTCTAGGTACCACAACCATATATCATACTTATCTTTCGTGAGTCCTTATTGTTTGTTATTACTAACTGTTCTACAAGTGCTTTTCTCAGTTCCTATACTGCAGTCATTCATCTTTCCATCCGCGATGTCGTATCCATCCGTAATGACATACCCATCTGCGATGACATATTCATCCGCAATGAAGTTTCCATCCGCGATCACTTTGATACTTTTCTCAACTGTTTCATCAACCCTTAAATCTTTGTGTGCTATTTAGTGATCCTTCATTAAATGAACCATTAAATAAAAACATTCCGTTAGAAACTGTTTCATTCCCTTTCTGAATCATCCTTGTGTAAGACCTATTTTAGGTATGATGACAAAAAGAACGTGTTTCCATAAACTCATCCTTAATCTGTCTTTTCCTCTCCCTAACACGTCCCATCCGTTACAACTTCCTTTCCCCTCACCCCACGATCACCTGACACATCGATTGAGGTCTGACTTTTCATTAAATAAAAACCCTCTATTGGTAAATCTCCCAAATCTTTTTTAAACCATTTTAATTATTTGTGGCTGAGATTTAATCCCAAATTCAAAGATTCCCCCCAAATTCCAAACGACGTTTTTACCTTATCCTCACTTTTACCTAGGGTTAAAAACTTTTCACCCCCTTTATAAACCCATCTTCTTCCCCAAAATCACATTATGCTTTCTGAACATCGAACCTTTTTCTCTCAAAACCTTCAAGAACTCAGTTTTCCACTTCTTCTCTCAATCTTCTAAAATGGTGAAATCAGGTGCATCAAAGAAACAATCCAAAGCTTCAGGCTCGATGAATCCCACTGGTTCAGACTCTCCAACGATTGCTTCAAGCAATTTCACAGCAGTGTTTGAAGATCATTCTTCATACAATGCTCCAACCAAGCTTATGATCAAATTTCTGAAGAACCATCCACTCTATGGTCCCTTCGATGCCTTTACAGATTTGTTCCAGTTTCTACCCTCTTCAAATGCGCATTTTCTGCTTACCGCCCAATCGAAAACCCTCAAGAAGTTCACCTCAACCTCATTAACGATTCTTTGGTCATCCTGTCCAAAGAAAAGTTTCTCTCTGCCATAAACCTTCTGGTTCATCCATCCATCAAGATCTTTTCTCCTTCAATGGCAGACATTACCTCTGCACTCTACCAAATGGGGTATCAGAAACAAATTCGGGGGATTGGTGAATTGAAGAAATATCAGCTGCCCGCAGTATGGCAGTTTGTATGTCATTTTGTCATCCATTGTCTATCCGGCAGAACTGGAGGCATAGACAATATGGGACTAAAGCTATTGGAGTTGGTATGGAGCATTTTCACCGGACATGATGTCAACTACGGGCAGATCTTATGGGATGACTTCCTTCAATACATTCCCAAAGAGAGCCCAAAGGAGAATCCAACCGAGCTCATATTTGCAAGATTCTGGTCTCTCTGCATATCAGACCTTCATGCAGACACTGGAATTGATATGGGCAGTGACATCAACTTCTTTGTCACTAAGGATCTTAAAAGGTACAATCCCTCTTCTGATCAAACTATTTTTGGACCTATCCGCAGACTCCCTACCCATATTCTTTCATCACTTGGTCTTGAGACTGCTGATGTCTCAGATCACATAGAGGCTACGGAAGGTATTGCCCCATACCTTCCTACCCCGCCTCTTCCACATACATCCGCAATTGTTAACCCTGAGGGTACCGCAGTCCCCTCTGCCACTACACTTTCCAATCTTTCTCAAAGAAGAAAGCAATTGGCATCCAAGAAACAAAGAACTCCCAAGAAGAATGCTCCCAAACCAACCGCACCAACCAAGAAACGAAAAACCAAACCATCCGCACCTACACCTAATAGTGATTCTGAGGATGCGCAACCAATTGCCATCCTTAAGAAACGGAAAACCGCAACCACTGGCCAAATGCGTGACCGGACCGATACTGAAGCCTCTGAAAAGGCTCCGATAGTCCTTGGGGTGGCCGCAGACCCATCCAACACCACCATCATTTTCCAATCAGACTCAGAAAGTGAGTCTGATTCTCAACATCGTGGAGACTCCCCCCAGTGCACTCCCAAGAGGATGACACTGGTGCACGCCCTAAGGTCTCCAGGGCTACCCGACTGCATTTCTTTACCCCTACGGAGTTGCACTCCATCCTTCTAAACGTCACCCAAACACTTCATACACCTTCCCAACCGCAGGGCACTTCTTTCGCCCATGCCAGAACTGAGCCGAGGCCAAAATTGACCACGGGTCAAGGAGACCAAGGAAGCTCAGGAAATCCTACTCTGCTTACATCCTTAGCAGGTGGTTTAGGCACGGTGAGCACAAACGTGCAAGGATCCGTGGACCCGAAGGACACTTCGGTGCGCTTTCAAGGATTTGAGGGAGAAGAATCTAATGACTCATGGTTACGGTACACTCCGGTAACCGAGTCAGACAAAAAGAAATATGTTGCCTTCAGAAGGGCATTCCAAGCCCGCAAGGAACAACAGATCAAGCAGCAACAAGAAAAGGAGCAGGAAATCCAGTCCGTGGCCAAGTATTGGGCAAATGCTATCAGCAATACCAATACCGTAGCCACCATTCTCAAAGTTCAAGACTAAATGGACGAAATGGCTGAAGCGATCCGTAAAGCTCAAGCCACAGGAGAAGCTGCAGGTACCTCCAGAGTAATTCCCTATCCTACTCCAACTCCCAACCCTATTCCTACTCCAATAATCAATGAATCTCAAGACGAAGGAACCGCAATCGAAGTAAGTTCAGCTCCCACCTTCGGTCTTGATGATGACGACATACAGGAAGTCAACAAGCCCAACCCCTCAGATGATGACCTCATGATGTTTGATGAGGAAGAGGAATCCACCGGTTCTCATCATTCAACTTCCAAGCCAAAAGAAAAGAAGAAAAAGAAGAAGAATGTTGTCACCAGGAAGGAGTTTATGAGCTTACAAGCCAAAGTTGATCAGATCCTAGCTGCGGTCAAGCCAAATCAACCGCAACAAGAAGACACCCCGGGACCGCAGTCCCTGATCGAACGTATTGAACGTCTGGAAACAAGGGAACGCATGGCTGCAGAAAGAATCTCTTTCAAAGTCGAGATGGGGATCCGGTCCCTTAACAACAACCGCAAGGCGGACCACAAGGAATTTATGGCTGCAGCGGAACGCCTCATCACTGAGGTGACCGCAATCAAAACGGATCTCCAAACGGCTATCGCGGATCAAGCCACTCAGTCTAAGAAATTGATAGATGAGACTCATACTGCTTATGAGTCCACTATCTCTGTTCTTCAAGCCACAATTAACAGACTGCAGAAATCCCTGTCCTCCAACTTCCATGGTCCAGAGATCCTCCAGCTCACCAAGGAAATCCACAAGCTGCTCTTCAGCTCCTCCACACCCAACAATCAACAATTGGCAGAAGCCCTCAAAGCTCAATTCCAAGAAGTCTTTGCCAAGGTTGATGGACTTAAACAATGGCTTGAGGAAGCTCCTCCGTTGCATCCCTCAAGAGGGGGAAGTGAAGAAGAAGAAGTCCATCACTCGGATCCATCCATCTCTCAACATCAAAGCCCACCCATCATCATAGAGAAAATTCCCACACCTACACCTTCTCATCACACTCTACCACATAACACTCCTCCGAGGGAAGTCACACCAGAAAAGTCAGAAAGTCCCCCCCACCTCAAAAACTTGGCTGAAAACATGTCCTCTCCAAGCACCACTGATTCCCCTGCTACTGCCCAAAGAAAACATGATTAGAAGGCAGCCAAACTGGCTGAACTCATTTGGAGTGAATGCGGTTTTGATACGGTCATGGACGAATCCTTGATAAATTCTTGGCCCAATCCGCACCGTAGACTGCTAGATGAAGATTACAGACCGCACCTCACCTATGCTGAACCCCCTGCTGATGGATACTGGGATGTCCCAATATCTCCAAATGCCAAATACTTTGGAGTGTTTGAGCCATTCGACTGCAGCCTTCCTGACCATAAAAGACTGCCAATGGAATTTGAGAGACTTAATCGTTTTCATGCCAAGCATACCTCTTCCATTGAAAACATATGGTCTAACGATAGACCATCCGCGGTCAAGAACTACAAAGTCCGGAAGTTCATGAAGGCTGACTACATCCAGTATACCCTCACTAGAAGGGAGCATGACTACATCCGCACCCAGGCAGACTTTCCTTGTATGAATCCGGAAGAAATCTTCCTTATTGCCAAGGTGTTCCAAAATAAATCAGAAAAGCATCCAAAAATGAAGATTGCTCTTGAAAGAGTTAACACTTTTCTGAGGGATATGGTCTGTGATTTTGCCAAGATAGATGCGGATATCTACCCCACCATCCTCAAGAAGTTTGACCTCCCACCTTTTGAACCAGCGCCAATGCCTACCGAAGGCTTTCAAGAAAGATCCTTAGGCGCAACAAACTTTCCTGAACTTAGAGTCATATTCAAAAGGAAGACTGACAATGTCAAATATTTCATTCTTATGACTGCCATGCATCGCCTCACAAGAAAGCAGCTTGGCATTTGCAGAGTTGGAGTTGAAAGATCGAAGCATACTACCGCAGAAGTCAAGTTCGAGATCTTAAGAAGGATCAATTGGCTGGAAAACATCAGGAAGTTTTGGTGGATCCTGATCAAGTTTCTCAAACTTGATAGCTGAACCGAAGTTAAAGAGGTCACTTAGGGGGAAATTGTTGAATCATAAAAGTGATCCTCTTGAACTTCAGCTACCGCAACCACTTCTGCTACCGCAACGGTTCAGCACCCGCAGTCATCTTGTTCATCAGCAACCGCAACCGGAGTCAATCTACCGCAGTCAATTTAGCTAGATTACTTTACTTGTCTTTATTGTAATACACTCTATTATCCAGTATGCCTTGCATGGCTACTCATAGAGATGTAGTCTAGTGAACTTCATGAGTCTCTATAAATAAGAGCTCATTCGCTTGTATTCAATACGGATAACTTATGCATTCTATCTGAATACACATTTCTGAAGTTATCTCTCTATCTCTGTTTACTCATCTCTTCTTACATAAATCTTATCATAATTCTGTTGATCATAATCTCTCTTTGGAGCACATCTTTAGTGACTTAATCACTAAGTTTGATCTTCCTTATTAACTAGGAGTGAATGCATTCCTTGTTATGAATCAGCTTAAGTGTATTCTTCGTATAACAAATGTTGTCATTTCTATTTCTTTACTTTTCCTCAACTAACTCCCTAACTTATTAACATTATTGTTGAGCTTTATCCTTCGAGATTAACTATTTCGCACTACTACTTGTTCTAACGTTTGTTCAAGTGTGTCTCTAAGTTTTTCTCTCAACAAGGATTGAAAGGACTTAGGACTGATAGCTCACCTTACTTCCTGTTCCTTGTTTGGTTGTGGACTTAGGGTATTCAGGTTATTTGTCCGAAGGTCGTTTCAATCCTAGTTATATATTATGTATATGTATATAGATATAAAGGTTCCTTCTTTCATTCAAGTCAATACCTTTGGGCAGCAAGGGTATACAAACATGTTCATACATTCAAACAACATTACTAGTAAGCTATAATAGGTATAGTTTAGAGAGATAATAATACTATTACTAGAACAATGAAACATTCAATGAGTCAGTTCATTCATGAGTAATACATAGTGATGAGAAACAAACATAATACATAGTGATGAGAAACAAACATAATACAGAGTAATGAGAAACAAACATAATACATAGTGATGAGAAACAAACATAACACATAGTGATGAGAAACAAACATAATACATAGTCATGAGAAACAAACATAATACATAGTGATGAGAAACAAACATAATACAGAGTAATGAGAAACAAACATAATACATAGTGATGAGAAACAAACATAATGCAGAGTGATGAGAAACAAACATACAGGCTAGACAGAGAAAGAACACACAATACAGCTAGCACACACATTACATATACATCACTACAGTTATGTGAGCCACGTAACGGGGCATGACACTACCTGCCATGACCGTTTTGTATCCAGAATCTCCTTAAGTGGGGAGCGTATGAGTTTGTGTATAGATCTATATTGGATTGACTATCCTACACCTTGCTGCTCGCTACAGTGGGACTTGCAAGTCTACGGGTGCCAAACGTCATTTCTTACGACGTCTTACATCGTCGTTTTTCTAGAGTCGGTAGCAGGATACAGGCCGATCACATGGTACTTTAAATAACAATTAGTTTAAAGTAGTTAGTACAGCAGTAGTTACTTAATACAACACTACAGTACTATTTCATTTTCCCTTTACATTTACTTTGTGATATTCACACTATAAACAATAATGTAGAAACTATATTTTTGGTTAATGATAGTCAGATTTGGGAAAATACATACTCTTACAAGGGACACACACACAGACACTAGATGCCTTGGTAGAAGGCTACTTTTAGTAGGAAACATAGGGTTTTCTAGGAGAGTTCAAACAATTACAAACTTTTACAAAGCTTATACATTACAGACTTACAAACACTTTCATACAAACACAGACACTAATATACTTATGATCTCACCAGCTTTATAGCTGATAAACTCTTTCAAAATAACTTGTATTCTCAGGTCGCCAGTAGACAGGTACCGGAGCCAGGTTTTGAGAAGATGGAGCTCGTTCAAGACTCATCTTTTATTTTGATACTTATATTTTTGGTGTCTATAAACTTTACAGAACACACATGTATGAAATTATATTATTAATGCAATGGATGATGTTGTTGCTTGTTTACTACTTTGCATTGTTGATATACTGAACATGACGTCCTCCAGCCCCGAACGATTACGTCGTTCCGGTTTTGGGGTGTGACAGCTCACATTTGCAAGATTTTGGGCTCTCTGCATTTCAGATCTTCATACCGACGCCAAGATCAGTATGGGCAACGATATCAACTTCTTTATCACACGTGATCTCAAAAGGTACGCACGTGCTAAAGATCAATCTATCTTTGGTCCAATCAGACGTTTACCCATTCATATTTTGACTACTGTTGGACTTGAGACCAAAGAAGTCACAGATCATATTGAGGCTACGGAAGATATTGACCCATACCTTTTTACCACGCCTCTTTCCAGTCAGAATATACTACCCTCTACTGACCCCACCAATCCAGAGCATACCATAGCTCCATCTTCTACCACTTTATCACATTTACCCTTAGCTAAGAGGAAAAATCAGTTAGCCTCATCCAAGCAAGGCCCCCGCAACATAGTCAAGAAATATGTAACTCCAAAGAAAAGTAACCTCCCCAAGGAAGCTGAACCAACCAAGAAAAGGAATCTCAAACACGTTGTGTCTTCAGACGAAGAATCCAATTCCAATCGATCTCCCGCCTTTGAACTTGGAGATGAGTCTGAAGATGCCTCCTTACCAATCACTATTCTCAAGAAAAGTGATGAGTTAAAAACTTTTAGATCGATAGATCTTTAACAGGTAAATAAGCAAGAACAATAAATACTAGAACACATAATGAATCAATCCGTATGTCGAATGATTAAAATGTAGTCACACCTCAGCAGAGCTCGATTAACAACTTCCACTGTAGAGGTGTGCTAGGGTTTACAGTACACTTGATAAAATAATAATGAAAGCGTTAATGATAAGATTGCATGCATGCAACTTATATACTAAACCCTGAAACAAACACACGGCTGGACAGGCCCAAACCGGTTACAAAACTGGACTAATAACCGAGCCCAAGACGCAACACAATAGGCCCAACAATCTCCCCCTTTGCGTCAATTGGGGCGAGACTTCACTTCGGTGGAGGTTGAGTAGTTCGCTTCACAACCTTGAACAACTTTGGAATGATGGCAAGTAGAGTCTATCTGAAAGCCATATACCACCGAAGCATATCTGAGAACGCCTTCTTGTTTGCCTCACTGTTTTGATCACACCAATGGATAAGCTCAAGAATGTGCTCCAAGCAGGAATTGGAGAATAGGTGTTTATCAGTAAGAGCAAATAGGCACCTTTGACCCTCGCCTCTAAGAAACATAACAGTGTGAAACTGTGGGTCTATATTACCCTTCATCATCAACTTAACATCACATGCCTTCCCGATTGGCTTGATTATGTGACCTATAATTGGCTCATACTCCTTCGGGTTGGAAAGTAAGATGTTGTTCAGAAGAATCCAATCATGGGGATTGAGATTCGGCAAATCAGCAAGAGAGATTGTATGAACTGAACCGTCTGATCCTCTGGTCACTTTGAGCTTGATATTAATGAACTTCCTTGCAGAAGTAGGTTTCATTACTTTAACTGTTGTGATCTTCTTGCTACTCCAAGTCAGGTACTGTGGTTGAGAGAACTCATGATAGTACTCGACCAAGTCTTGATCAACCCTCGGGTCAGGTGAAGGAAACCTCCTTTTGAAGCCTTGCCAACGACCACAGAGCAAACTTCAATTTCCTTTGTTCAAGAAGATTCGCTTCTCTCGTTTCATTCACCTAATTAATCGCTTTGTTAACTTTTTCTTTAATCTCTTGAACGGTGGGCTTGACTTTGTGAGGACTTGATTTAGGAGCCGTTTCTTCTATAACATCAACATCTTCCTCATCATCAACATCAATGTCTTTTCCTTTATCTTGAATACCAGAACCCGAAGCTTCTTTCCCCTTCGGTTGTTGTGATTTTGGTTGTTGAGGTTTCGGTGGTTGAGATGAAAGCTTCATGACTTCTCCCCCTTGTTGCGGAAGGACAACGGACACTGGAACACCCTCAATTCGATTTCGAATGTCAAGAGCATGCCTCAACTTCTCAGCCAAATGACGTCGAACCGAGATCGTAAGAACTGAATCGTGGGCTTCGAGAAGATGAAGAAGAATCAAGTGTACATCACCAACTGAGCTTTTTACCACAGACCGCTCCGAACGCAGTGCTTCAAGTTCCTTGTTCGCTTGATTGAGCTGCAGAGTCTGGGTTTGGAGTTGAGTGGTTTTTAGAGCAAGATCATCCATCACTCTGCTTTCCAAGGCAAGATCTGCCTGAAGTTTATTCAAACGCTCAGAGACAGATACTTGATGTTGGACGAGATCAGAGGTTAGGTTCTTTTGTAACGCCTCAAAGTGCTCTTTCTCTTGTTGAAGAGATTGAGTTAGGGTTTGAACCAAGGCATTGACTTTGTTGGCATTTTGCTCTGCAGCACCCTGTAAAGACTCAAGAAAAATATTAGCATTAGAAATTAGTTTATCGACTTTTTTGGTCGCTGCAGAGCAGAGTTTTGTTGAAGCATCAATAGCTGAAGTGGCTTTTGTGATTGAAGCTTCGTGTTCCTTAACCCATGTGGCCATCATGCCTTGAATGGCAGACGCAGAAAGAGAATCCTGAGCAGATGAGGAGGCCATAAGCTTTTCTAACTTTTCATTCAGCTCCTTGAGATGCCGCTTGGTGACAGGGGCATCATCATCATCATCGCTTTGCACCGTGTAGGGACTATAATAGAAGGAGTCAAATTCGACTTCTTCACCCCCAACAACTGTGGCGGTTTCTGTTGATGGTGTAGGAGAGAGGTTTTGAGATAACAGGGGTTTCAGCCACTGAGGTACGCACCCCCGTATCAGATACGTTGGGACGAACCTTAGGTTCGGTAGTGTGGGTAGCAGTGACGGTGGTTGTCACAACTGGGAATTCTAATGCCTTTGTAAACATTAACAATGATAACATTTGTGACTAAAACTTGAAAGTATGCATGATGTTTATTCAATAACACCAAAGTTCCATCAATCACCCTATACAAACACTTCAAATAGTCAACAAAAGATTGGAAACCCTAAAAATCCCGTTTTAAGTCCATTATGGACTAGGATTTCCTTATTGGGCCTAATGGACCAATAAGTTTCCAATTTGAGTAGTTTGGGCTTAGAACCCTTAATTGTGCTCTAATTCAACCCACCTTCATGAGATTTGACATTTTGGGCCATACTGGACCTAAAACGGAATAAACTACTCCAATAATCCTTATTGGGCCATAACTAGCATAATTAACCTTGTTGGGCCATAACTAATCTAATTATCCCTAATGGGCCACAAACCTAATATTTTATGCTAATTGGGCCGTGAACTACCCAAAGGGCCCAATGGGCCGAAAAATTCTTTATGGACCTTAAAATTTCGAACCAAGATAAGAAGTGGGTCAAATCAATCTATTTCCTTCATCCTAACCCAAGATTTCGGCCAAAGATAAAAAAAAATAAAAACTAATATGGAAGATATTGTGGTGCCACCTCATAATCTCATGGTGGTTCTCCATGCAAATACCCCCTAAACAAATAAGCAAATATCATGCATCTATGCACCTATCACATCTTCATCTCTTTTCTCCCCTCTCTTCTTCTACCATCGGCCGAGAGTATCAACACCCACACACATAATTCATTCTCAAACATTTCCAAATTCTCTACAGAACATCCTCTTCTCCATCCAAATTTTCGAAGAATCTAGGGTGCTTCCAAGAAGATCCTTCACTTATATCACCATCATTGGTAAGATTGTGTTATACATAAGTCTTGGTTTCCATTCTTAAGCTAAGAATAACTCCTTATATGACTGCATTTGGTGATCATACTTCCTAGAAAACCTCATAGTTCGAAAGTTCTCTTCAAGGAAGTGTCTAAGGCCGAAAACCACATCACCTTCTTCTATTTCTTCTTCAAAACCGTGAGAAACTAAGCAAGGTGAGTTCATACCCCCTTGTTTTTGGTTTTTGCTTGTTTTTGGGGGAGAATACAAGTACTATGTGTTGATCTATGTGTGTATGCTTGTTATATGTGATTTCTTTAGTTTATGTTGTGAAAATATGATATTATTTGCTAAATCTTGAAATATATGGCTAAAGTGTGAAGAATACATAAACAAATAATATAATAAACAACTTACATCAAATATCTAAGGGTCTTTAGGCTCAAGAAGTGAAAACTAAGTCAAAATCCTTATAAGTGTCATTTTTGCAAAAATAACAAAGATTTGGGTGAAACATAATATTTTTGGTTCTATAAGGATAAAATGGTATTATTCACATAAAAATCTGACTTTTGTGAAAATAACACTTTTCTAGGGGTCAAAAACATAAATCGTAGCTTATTGGGCTTTAATTTGGGCCTCACGAGTTTTTGGGCCCAAAGTTGCGAAAAAGGAAGTGTAGAGGGACTGAAATGGAAAACATAACAAACTATGAGTCTAAAACGTGAATAAACTATTTTTAGGGGCTGAAAATGACTTTGATGCAAAATTGGACTAAAAATGCAATGTTTTTGATATTGGGGTCAAAATTGTAAAATTTACGAAATTTGAGCCAAAAATGTAAACTTTTTACAAATAAAGACTGAAAATGACAAATACAATAGTTTTAGACTGAAATTTATTATTTAAATAAAGTTTGGGCCGAAAATGTCAAGAAAAATGGTTTAAGGACCAAAAATGTCAATTTTCATAAAATGGGACTAAAAGTGTCATTTTTATAGATAAAGGGGCTGCAATGGTCAAACTAAATGTTTTGGGCCAAATTGTCAAATATTAAATTATTGGGTTAAAATATCAAGTTTATATATATATATATATATATATATATATATATATATATATATATATATATATATATATATATATATATATATGGAGTCAAGATCAAATAAGAAGGAAATTTTTGGTAAGAAGGTAAGAAGTTTTTTTTGTACATATTTTTTTCGCGAACAAACAAAATGAATCATTAGATGATTCATTTGTAAGATGATTCACAAGAAAAAATTCTCAAAAAAACATCTCGATGATTCATTTATACAATGATTTTGTTGTTATTCACTAAAATTGTCATAAAAGTGATTTTTTTCTTAATTTACATAGAAATGAATCATAAAGATGTTTTTTTGGGAATTTTTTCTTGTGCATCATCTTACAAATGAATCATCTAGTGATTCATTTATTTTGTTCGTCAAAAAAATATGTAGAAAAAAAACTTCTTACCTTCCTCCCAAAAAAAATTTCTTACCGGATCTATATCCTATATATATATATATATATATATATATATATATATATATATATATATATATATATATATATATATATATATATATATATATATATAACCAAAGCTTCGTTATAAATCAAACGTCAAAGTATTATATATATATATATATATATATATATATATATATATATATATATATAACCAAAGCTTCGTTATAAATCAAACGTCAAGGTATTTTAACACTTCGAATAAACATTTATATATATATATATATATATATATATATATATATATATATATATATATATATATATATATATATATATATATATATATATATATATATATAACCAAAGCTTCGTTATAAATCAAACGTCAAAGTATTATATATATATATATATATATATATATATATATATATATATATATATATATATATATATATATATATATATAACCAAAGCTTCGTTATAAATCAAACGTCAAAGTATTATATATATATATATATATATATATATATATATATATATATATATATATATATATATATATATATATATATATATATAACCAAAGCTTCGTTATAAATCAAACGTCAAAGTATTTTAACACTTCGAATAAACATTTAGCTTACAACAAATACCTACATTACGAACTTAAGATGAATAAATTATAAGTAATTCAATGGTTGGACTCAAATATCTTCTACTCGTGCTATTGGGCCTTTGTGGCCCAATATCATGATTTTTGGGCCCAATTTATTCACACATGTTATTGGGCTTCCGGTGACCCAATTACATACCTAATGGGCCTTTATCAGCTTTATCATGCTATTGGGCCTTAATGGTCCATTTGCATTGCTAATAAAACCCTAAACCTTCATAATATGCTTAAATGGGCTATAACGTGTCTGTAGCATACTCGACAGCCTGTAATAACATACAAAGTGAGTGGGCCTCCGTTGTCCTCTTCTCTTCATCTGTTAGGCTTACCTTTTATTCAAGTAAACATAAATCGGGTTGTAAAACAATGTTATTCAATTTCATTTGGATTAGTGAGAAATAACGGGTGACACCAATAAGTGTCGGTCGTAGTCTATAGTTATAATCAAAGTCTCCTAGAGGGAGAACGAGAGTTTATGTAGATATCCGTACGGGGGTGACTACCCCACACCTAAGTTGTTCGCTACAGTTAGACTCGGCCAATCTAGGGTGACAAAATCTTAATTCAAGACCGGCATTTGATAAAATGCCAAGACAGGCGAATTAGTCATTATTATGCATGGTTATAATGACTCACATAGAGATCCATTACCATCTAAGTAATCACGGGAAATCATATTCATATGTTGTAACGATATAATCAAACAAAACTATCATACTATTTATATCGGAAAACATCGGGTTTTCCGGGGGAACAACATTATTCACTTTTACTTACAACAACTATAATACAATAAACTATTATGAAAGGCATTTCACTTTTACACGTTTTGAAATCTTATACGCGAATACTTATGGATCATCACACTTTTTTGTAAACACTTTTTGTTACAGAAAATATCAGATTTTATGGGTTTCACAAACATTACAAACCGTTTTCAATCAAACCTGCTTATGAACTCACCAACATTATATATGTTGACCGTTTTCAAAATAACTTGTGTTCTCAGGTAACCGTTCGAATGAAGAATTATCAAGCGTGTGTCTGAATGTCTTTTGTGTGATGTCATTCGATAAACAAATTATGTTTGGAATTATGTAATGTAAACAATGTACTTGATGTGAACAATGACGGTTGTAATATATTAATGCATGGTGATGTTTATGTTATGTTTCATGTATATCATTCTGATGATATTTCAATTTAAGTCACACGAGCCCTCAGACGTTTCCGTCGTCTGGTTCAGGGGTGTGACAAGTAGGTATCAGAGCTCTGTTTATAGTGAACTGACATATCTAACCACACATTAATATGCAACTATAAACCCAAAGAGGGACTAAATAACTCTGAACAAAACGAATAAAATATAATAATAAACACTCTTACGTGTGCGACTTAGAAAAATAAACATAATAACAATTCAAGTAAGATGATTGGAAAATCCTGTCATCTCGGTTAAGCCAAGACTGTTCACAGTTGTATTAGGGATGAATGTAGCCTGATCAACTACATTTCCTTCAGAATACAACTATCACATGCCTTGGGGCGATCGCAATGGTCAGTAAACCCGAGGCATACCTCTTCAGTTAACCAAGAAGAGAACATCAAACCAATTTTAACAACAAATAAAATATCTTAGGGATAATAATAGTTTATTTATATACCCTCCTTACGTGTTCCTCATCACAGTTACCATGGAAGAGGAGCATCAAGGAATTCAGTTTCACCAGGCCTTGGTGGCCCATAGAATGATTGAAGATGACCCCGAGGAAGGACAAGGGGCAGTACATGGCATTGGGACCGATGACGACATGGAGGAGGAAAGAGATACAGACAAAGCCCCCATCAAACCAACTACCGATGAGACACAACAGGACCACCCTGCCCCACCAGGAAATCCCGTGGGAGAGGATCGTTCTCTGGAAGCAGAGGATGCCGCACTACAGCAACAACTATTTGCCATGGAGGCACGAGAGGTGCAGGCTGAACTGGTAAGGGATGAGGTCATCGGGAAGATGACCGAGATGGCCCAGATGTTGGCACAACATTTCGGAATATGATTTCGCTACCACCGTTGGGCGCCTCCTAGTGTGTTTAGAATCAGTAGACCCCCCCTACTAGTGCTATGTTCTCTTTTGCTTACCATATTATGTACTACCGACTCCATGTTTAAGTGATTACACTACTCATAGAGTCGTCATGCTGCCAAAATTTGTACCCTTATGTACGCTCTTTCGGGAAAATTTTCATCTATCAAAGTACGGATATTATTAGTGGAAAATATTATGTGTTTTATCGTGATGTTGTTATCTGTTATGTGTTTTATATTCTTATTATTTGGTGTAAATATATGGAATTCACTTACATGCACAATCGATTCACGGAATTCCCAACTTAAATACAATACGTACTCAACATCTTTGTGTTCCATAACAGCGAGATGCCGCAAAGACCAAACCATGGAAACAATCAACCACCGACACCACCGGAAGTCAACTCAGTTGCATTTCAAGCAGCTGTATCTGCTGCAGTCACAGCAGCACTAGCGCAGATCCACGATGGGAACAATGGTGGAGGCAACGGACAAGGGGTCAGAAGTTCAAACAACGGGATGAACCAAGGACCTACTAAGACATGCTCTTACAAAGATTTCACCAACGCCAAACCACGAACTTTTAATGGCACATGGGGAATGATAAACCTGAAGAGATGGATTAAAAAGGTGGAATCGGTATTCGAGATATGCGGATGCGCTGAAGAAGTCAAGGTGAAGTTTGCAGCATGTACATTTGTTGATCAAGCTCTCACCTGGTGGAATGGACATGTGGACGCTATGACTCTTCCGATGGCTAATGTCATGCCATGGATGGAATTGAAGGAAATGCTAATGGCTGAATATTGCCCGCGTGGCGAAGTTCAGAAAATGGAGCAAGAGTTATGGAATCTCACCGTCAGAAACTCCGACATCGATGCCTACATATCGAGGTTTAGTGAACTGTCTCTGTTGTGCCCTGGCATGATTACTTCAGAAGGGAAGAAAATCGAACGATTCATCTGGGGATTAACCCGCCCCCCCGCCCCCCCCAATCCAAGGAAACGTGATAGCCGTAAATCCTGAAACCTTTGACAGTGCCAAGAGGTTGGCCAAAAAGTTGTACAACCACAACAACAAGAAGGGCGAGAAAGCCGGGGAAACTGAAAGCAAGAAGGAGAGTGATAACAAGAAGGGAAAGAATAACAAGTGGAAGGGACGACAAGGCACCGAGTCGTCAAAGATACAACAAACAGTGACAGTTCATGCTGCAACCACCCAAGTTCCCTCCGCACCACATGCTCCAGCCTCATCCACCCCAAGTGCCCCTAAACAGTATTCCGGAAATCTCCCAAAGTGCAACAAGTGTAATCCCCATCACAATATTGAATGCAGGGGGATGCATTGTACCAGTTGCAACCGAAAGGGTCACACAGCAAAATACTATAGGACCTATCCTCCCCAGTACCAGCAACAGGGAAAGAAGAACAACTGCAACAACAACAACAACAACAGCAACAACCCCAACAACAACAACACCAACAACAACAACGGTAACAACGCTGGGGCTAGCCACACCTGTTATGGATGTGGAAGGACTGGGCATTTCCGTTGAAACTGCCCCAATGTCAACAACCAAGGGAATGGAGGAGCAGGGAGAGTGCTAAACATGGGTCAAGGAGAAGCGGTTCAGGATCCCTCTGTTGTCACTGGTACGTTTCTCCTTAACAACACATATGCATGTGTCCTGTTTGATACCGTGGCAGAGCGGAGTTTTGTGAGTAATAAATTCAAACATTTGCTAAAACAACAACCCCAAAAGCTTAATGAAACCTTTACGCTGGAAATGGCTAATGGGAAAACAGAATCAACTGGGTAAATCTACGTAGGATGTACCCTAACCTTAAATCACCATGCATTTCAAATAAACTTGATGCCTGTAACTATTAGGAGTTTTGATGTGATTACCGGCATGGATTGGTTGAGCCCCCATCATGCCGAAATTATGTGTCGCGAGAAGGCCGTTCGCCTTCATCTCCCTAACCACGAAACCCTAATCATATGCGGAGACAAACCCAGTACGAGCCTTCGTCTTATCACATGTATTAAGGCACAAAAGTGTCTACAAAAGAAGGACTTCGCGTTTCTGGCTCACATCGTGGATAAATCCAAGGAAGAGGTTAATATTCGAGACATCCCAGTGGCTTGCGATTTCCCTGACATCTTTCCTGAAGACCTTCCGGGGATACCCCCAGAAAGACAAGTCGAGTTCCGAATCGACCTTGTGCTAGGAGCTACACCCATCGCCCAATCGCCCTATAGGTTGGCTCCTGCGGAGATGCAAGAATTATCAAGTCAACTCAGCGAACTCTTGAACAAAGGATTCATCCGACCCATCTTCTCACCTTGGGGAGCTCTGGTCCATTTTGTTAAGAAGAAGGACGGATCCTTTAGGATGTGTATCGATTATAGAGAGCTGAATAAGCTCACTATCAAGAATCGCTACCCACTCCCACGAATCAACGATCTATTCGACCAGCTTCAAGGAGCAAATTACTTCTCTAAGATAGATCTGCGATCCGGCTACCATCAACTCAAGCTCCGGGAAGAGGATATCCCCAAGACCGCTTTCCGAACTCGCTATGGACATTATGAATTTGTTGTAATGCCCTTCGGTCTAAGGAATGCCCCTGATGCATTTATGGACCTGATGAATCGAGTTTGCCGACCATTCCTCGATAACTTTGTCATCGTTTTCATCGACGATATCCTGGTCTATTCTCGAAGCGAACAGGAACATGGTCGACATCTCCGACAAATCTTCGAAATCCTGCGAGCCGAAAAGTTACACGCAAAACTCTCTAAGTGTGAGTTCTGGCTCCGTAGCATAAACTTTTTAGGTCATGTTGTCAGCCAAGAAGGAATACATGTGGACCCTTCTAAGATCAAAGCTATTGAAGGATGGGCAGTCCCAACGACACCCACATAAATTCGTCAATTTCTGGGTCTCGCAGGCTATTAAAGAAGATTCATCCAGAACTTCTCCAGAACAGCCAAGCCACTTACCGTGCTTACACAAAAGGGTGTACCATTTGAATGGACAGAAAAAGCAGGAGGTTGCCTTCCGAACTCTGAAACGAGCTCTCTGTAGTGCTCCAGTACTATCATTACTAGAGGGAACTGAGGACTTCGTAGTTTACTGCGATGCTTCGAATCGGGGGTTAGGCTGTGTACTCATGCAGTGTGGGAAGGTGATAGCTTATGCATCCCGACAACTAAAGACACATGAGGTGAATTATACCACCCATGATCTCGAATTGGGAGTTATGGTCTTTTCTTTGAAGATTTGGAGGCACTACCTTTATGGTACAAAGTGCACCATTTTCACTGACCACAAGAGCCTCCAACACATTTTAAATCAAAAAGAGTTAAACATGAGGAAACGAAGATGGGTTGAGCTGCTAAACGATTAGGAGTGCGAAATCAAGTACCACCCAGGCAAGGCTAACGTGGTAGCTGATGCCTTGAGTTGAAAAGAATACTCAAATTGTCGTGTGAAAACTCTTTCAATAACCATTCAATCCCATCTGTTTTCGCAAATCAAAGAAGCCTAGTTTGATGCCATGAAGACAGAAAACAGAACAAGTGAAGCGTTACGGGTAATGGAAAAGAACTTCGAGATCAAGGAGGATGGAACATATTATTTCATGAACCGAATTTGGGTCCCTAAACTTGGGGGATTCAGAGAGGTAGTCATGAATGAGGCCCATAAGACACGATACTTCATCTATCCAGGTTCAGATAAAATGTACCTGGATATCAAGCAACATTATTGGTGGCCTAACATGAAGGCAGAAATTGTCACTTACGTTGGCAAGTGCCTCAGTTGTGCTAAAGTGAAAGTAGAATATCAAAAGCCCTCGGGACTATTACAATAGCTGATAATACCCGAGTGGAAATGGGAAAAGATTACCATGGACTTTGTGACCAAATTACCCAAGACAACTGATGGATTGGATGCCATATGGGTAATAGTCGATAGGCTGACGAAATCCGCCCATTTCCTGCCAATAAAGGAGACGTACAAGATGGAGCGATTGACAAGAATCTACATCAAGGAAATTGTGAAACTCCATGGAGTGCCAATATCTATCTTCTCAGATCGGGATTGTAGATTCACTTCACGCTTTTGACAACACTTCAGAAAGCTATGGGAACACAACTCGACATGAGCACTGCTTACCACCCACAAACGGATGGTCAAAGTGAGCGAACCGTTCAAACGCTTGAAGATATGCTTCGAGCATGTGTTATAGACTTCGGAAGGTCGTGGGATATCCACTTGCCTTTAATTGAGTTTTCGTACAACAACAGTTATCACACAAGCATCAAAGTTGCTCCTTTTGAAGCATTATATGGGCGTAAATGTAGATCACCGTTGTGTTGGCCTGAGGTAGGTGACACTCAGCTAGCAAGAGGACAGACACCAAACAATGCATTAACAGGGCTAGAAATCATACGCGAGACGACAGAGAAGATAGTTCAAATCAGAGCTCGACTTCAAGTATCACGAGATCGGCAGAAGAGTTATGCTGATAAACGGCAAAAGCCCTTGGAATTTAAAGTTGGGGATCGGGTGTTGTTAAAGGTCTCTCCCTGGAAAGGGGTGATTCGTTTCGGGAAACGGGGAAAACTAAACCCACGGTACATTGGTCATTCGAGATTCTTGCCCGAATCGGTCCAGTGGCCTATCGGTTGCAGCTACCTGGTGAGCTCAGCAGTGTACACCCCGTGTTCCATGTTTCCAATTTGAAGAAGTGCTTATCCGACGAAACTCTTGTCATCCCGTTGGAAGAAATCAAAATCAACGAGAATCTCCTATTCATCGAGGAACCAGTTGAAATCATGGACAGGGAAGTGAAGCGTACTAAGCAAAGTCGCATTCCGATTGTGAAAGTTCGGTGGAACGCAAAACATGGACCGGAATTCACATGGGAATGCGAAGACCAGACGAAGCAAAAGTACCCTCACCTATTCTCGCATTTTCAAATCTAGTTTCAAAATGAATTTCGGGACGAAATTTGTAACACCCTGAAATTCAGGTATATCTCTTTAATCCTTCTTTTTTTCCATGTTGTCGAAATTAGCCCAAAATAGCAAAATGGTGACAAGTGGGTACGCTGGGCGTACTGAAGAGTACGCTGCGCGTACCCATGGGCGTGATTTTGACGCGGACTCTACCCAGGTACGCTGGGCATACCTTAGCTTACGCTGGGCGTAATGGGCCCATACTCAAAACCCTAAATGAGACAGGAACACTATCAAAGCAATGATATGGCCTCCATCCCAGCCACCATTTCCAGAGAGTGACACCCTAAAAGAGCTAAACCTTCATTCTAAACTTGTGTGTGTGTATTTGAGCTTGAAAGTGTCATTGTGTGCTTGTGAAGAAGAAGAGAAGACCTTGAAGTGGAAAGATTGGAGTCCAAGCTTCTAGATCTGAGCTAATCTGAGTGGGGAGCTTCTTACAAAGGTAAAAAGCTTCAAACTTTACCACTCTTTTGTTATGAACATCATATAGGAGCATTTTTAGGGTTTAAGTCCCAAAGGTGGAGACTTTTTGAGCAAAGGAACTCCATGGATCTAGATCTACCCCATTTCAGTGTATCTTGTGTTATAAACCCATAAAAATCCAATCTTAGATGTTAAGATTAAGTCATGCATGAGATTAGGGCTTAATGGGGAAAAAGGATATGTGGTTGAAGTGATTGGTGACCTTTACATCCATGCAAAGGCTTAAAGTCTTCGACTTTATGGGTTAAGAGGCATTAGAAGGACTAGATCTGGAATATGAGCTTGTATCTTAATCGATTCAGACTAAAAACATTAAGAGCATGAAACTGAGACTTACGCTGGGCGTAAATCTCAGAACGCGCCGCGTAGGGGTTGAGATCCCCGATTCTGAATAGCCGGGGTACGCCCCGCGTTTAGAGTTGGTACGCCCCGCGTACTGCCCTTTGTTGACTTTCGTTGACTTTTAGGGTTTGGTCAAGAATTGGACATTTGGACCATTGGAGAGGTAAAATGGTCTTTTCCCCTTCTGAGAGATTATAGGAAGGGATTAGTCTAGCTTTTGAGAATCGTTGTTAATTAGAGGTAAATTACTTTATGTGATTAGGTGGAGGCTAGATCAGTATTTCGAGTTCGAGACTTTCCGAGATTACCCGAGGTGAGTCTTCTCACTATACAATACCTTGAGTGGTATCTATGTGCAGACCGGAGGGTCTTATGTGTATGTGTATGTTTGAGATTTATGTGCATTGTGTTCTATGTATGTTATGTGTGATATAGACCAGACCAGAGGGTCCAACGACTCATGAGGCCAGAGGGTCCTCGATCAGACCGTACCAGAGGGTCCAACGATTTAGACTGGACCGGAGGGTCCAACGAGCTAGACCGGACCGGAGGGTCCAACGAGCTACGGGACTAGAGGGTCCCACTGAGACACATTGACCGGAGCGTCATACCGAGTTATAGCCTCGAGTGGCTTATGTGTTGTATGTGGTATTTTGGGGAACTCACTAAGCATTTATGCTTACCGTGTTATGTGATATGTGTTTCCGGTACTAGCGAGGATAGTGGGAAGGCGCCGACATGATCTATACATACTGATAGAGTATTATGTATTTGAGATTTTGGGATATGTTTTACTGAGATAACATTTGATACATTTGAGTTTTGAGATTACTTTATGAGATATGTTATGTTTGGAAAATGAAAAATTGTTTTGAAAATTCACGTCGTTACAAAATTTCCTCTAACGGGGGGATGATGTCACAACTGGGAATTCTAATGCCTTTGTAAACATTAACAATGATAACATGTGTGACTAAAACTTGAAAGTATGCATGATGTTTATTTAATAACACCAAAGATCCATCAATCACCTTATGCAAACACTTCAAATAGTCAACAAAAGATTAGAAACCCTAAAAATCCCAGTTTAAGTCCATTATGGACTAGAATTTCCTTATTGGGCCTAATGGACCAATAAGTTTCCAATTTGACTAGTTTGGGCTTAGAACCCTTAATTGGGCTCTATTTCAACCCACCTTCATGAGATTTGACATTTTGGGCCATATTGGGCCTAAAATGGAATAAACTACTCCAATAAGCCTTCTTGGGCCATAACTAGCCTAATTAACCTTGTTGGGCCATAACTAATCTAGTTAGCCCTAATGGGCCACAAACCTAATCTTTTATGCTAATTGGGCCGTGAACCACCCTAAGGGCCCAATGGGCCGAAAACTTCTTTAAGGACCTCAAAATTTCGAACCAAGATAAGAAGTGGGTCAAATCAATCTATTTCCTTCCTCCGAGCCCAAGCTTTCGGCCCAAGATAATAAAAAAACTAATATGGAAGATATTATGGTGCCACCTCATAATCTCATGGTGGTTCTCCATGCAAATACCCCCTAAACAAATAAGCAAATCTCATGTATCTATGCACCTATCACATCTTCATCTCTCTTCTCCCCTCTCTTCTTCTACCTTCGGCCGAGAGTATCAACACCCACACACGTAATTCATTCTCAAACATTTCCAAATTCTCTCAAAAACATCCTCTTCTCCACCCAAATTTTCGAAGAATCTAGGGTGCTTCCAAGAAGATCCTTCACTTATATCACCATCATTGGTAAGATTGTTTTATACATAAGTCTTGGTTTCCATTATTAAGCTAAGAACAACTCCTTATATGACTTCATTTGGTGATCATACTTCCTACAAAACCTCATAGTTCGAAAGTTCTCTTCAAGGAAGTGTTTAAAGCCGAAAACCACATCACCTTCTTCCATTTCTTCTTCAAAACCGTGAGCAACTAAGAAAGGTGAGTTCATACCCCCTTGTTTTCGGTTTGTGCTTGTTTTTGGGGGAGAATACAAGTACTATGTGTTGATCTATGTGTGTATCCTTGTTATATGTGATTTCTTTGGTTTATGTTGTGAAAATATGATATTATTTGCTACATCTTGAAATCTATAGCTAAAGTGTGAAGAATACATAAACAAATAACATAATAAACAACTAACTTTAAAGATCTAAGGGTCTTTAGGCTCAAGAACTGAAAACAAAGTCAAAATCCTTATAAGTATCATTTTTGCAAAAATAACAAAGATTTGGGTAAAACATATTATTTTTGGTTCTATAAGGATAAAATGTTTATATTCACATAAAAATCTGACTTTTATGAAAATAACACTTTTCTAGGGGTCAAAAACATAAATCGTAGCTTATTGGGCTTTAATTTGGGCCTCACGAGTTTTTCGGCCCAAATTTGCGAAAAATGAAGTGTAGAGGGACTGCAATGGAAAACTTAACAAACTGTGAGTCTAAAACGTGAATAAGCTAATTTTAGGGGCTGAAAATGACTTTGATGCAAAATTGGACTAAAAATGCAAAGTTTTTGATTTTGGGGTCAAAATTGTAAAATTTACGGAATTTGAGCCAAAAACGTAAACTTTTTACAAATAAAGGCTGGAAATGACAAATACAATAGTTTTGGGCTGAAATTTATTATTTAGACAAACTTTGGGCCAAAAATGTCAAGAAAAATGGTTTAAGGACCAAAAATGACAATTTTCATAAAAAGGGACTAAAAGTGCCATTTTTATAGATAAAGGGGCTGCAATGGTCAAACTAAATGTTTTGGGCCAAATTGGCAAATATTAAATTATTGGGTTAAAAATATCAAGTTTATAACGCATGGTTTTTAAATATATATATATATATATATATATATATATATATATATATATATATATATATATATATATATATATATATATATATATATATATATATAACCAAAGCTTCGTTATAAATGATACGTCAAGGTATTTTAACACTTCGAATAAACATTTAGCTTACAACAAATACCTACATTACGAACTTAAGATCAATAAATTATAAGTAATTCAATGGTTGAGCTCAAATATCTTCTACTCGTGCTATTGGGCCTTTGTGGCCCAATATCATGATTTTTGGGCCCAATATATTCACACATGTTATTGGGCTTCCGATGACCCAATTATATGCCCAATGGGCCTTTATCAACTTTATCATGCTATTGGGCCTTAATGGTCCATTTGCATTGCTAATAAAACCCTAAACCTTCATAATATGCTTAATGGGCGATAACATGTCTGTAGCATACTCGACAACCTATAATAACATACAAAGTTAGTGGGCCTCCGTTGTCCTCTTCTCTTCGTCTGTTAGGCTTACCTTTTATTCAAGTAAACATAAATCGGGTTGTAAAACAATGTTATTCAATTTCATTTGGATTAGTGAGAGTTAACGGGTGACACCAATAAGTGTCGTTCGTAGTCTGTGGTTATAATCAAAGTCTCCTGGAGGGAGAGCGAGAGTTTGTGTATAAATCTATACGGGGGTGACTCCCCCATACTGAAGTTGTTCGCTACAGTTAGACTCGGCCAGTCTAGGGTGACAAAATCTTAATTCAAGACCGGCATTCGATAAAATGCCAACACAGGCGAATTAGTCATTATTATGCATGGTTATAACGACTCACATAGATATGCATTACCATCTAAGTAATCATGGGAAATCATATTCATACGCTGTAACGATATAATAAAAAAAAACTATCATATTATTTATATCGGAAAACATCGGGTTTTCCGGGGGAACAACATTATTCACTTTTAATTACAACAACTATAATACAATAAACTATTATGAAAGGCATTTCACTTATACACGTTTTGAAATCTTATACGCGCATACTTATGGATCATCACACTTTTTTTGTAAACACTTTTTGTTACAGAAAATATCGGATTTTCTGGGTTTCACAAACATTACAAACCGTTTTCAATCAAACCTGCTTATGAACTCAACAACATTATATATGTTGACCGTTTTCAAAATAACTAGTGTTCTCAGGTAACCGTTAGAATGAAGAATTATCAAGCGTGTGTCTGAATGTCTTTTGTGTGATGTCATTCGATAAACAAATTATGTTTGGGATTATGTAATGTAAACAATGTACTTGATGTGAACAATGACGGTTGTAATGTATTAATGCATGGTGATGTTTATGTTATGTTTCATGTATATTCATTGTGATGATATTTCAATTTAAGTCACACGAGCCCTCAGACGTTTCCGCCGTCTGGTTCGGGGGTGTGACAGTCGTTGCTTTAGAGAATATTGGAGTAGGAATGGGAATAGTTGTAGTGGGTTGGGAAGTGATAACAGGTGGGATTGAAGTTATGGATAATGGGATGGAGATAGGTGGAGGTGAAGGTGGGTGAGAGCGAACTGGTACCTCATGTGTAGGCGAAATTAGAGGTGTGCCACCACGGACTGAACCTTCATCGTCAGAGTCAGAACTTTCTCATTCGCTTGTTGGAATCTTCAATTGCTGACCTGAGGGAGTGTAGGCTGAATCACTGGAGGAAACACGTCATGCATTCCTGGCCATTTTCTTAACCTTTTTTTCTTTGGTTGTGAGGGAGCTGCCTTCTCAGACTTTCGCTTCTTCAAAGTAGTCACCTTGGACACTTGACCCTCCTTCTCCTTCTTTTTCAAATCACGCCTTTTACCCCTTTTTGCTGGTTTATCAACTTCCTCTATGGACTTGATCATCTCCGGAGTTAACTCCCTTGGCCCGGTAGATGGAAGTTTCTTGTATGCTTGGAACAGTTTGCTTGCATCAGGCACACAAGCATACATAGAGGCTGGTATAGACCCGATGAAGGCAAACTTGTGAGGATCGGAGACTATGATCCTAGTCGTATGAAAAGTGGCAATCGAAGAAAGTAATGAGTCTGCCATAATAGGACGTGAAACCTTTCCATAGCCTAGTGAGTAACAAGAGTCCAAAACCTTCCACATGAGATTTCGGAATGACGTGAAGCAAAGGAGAGACTTTTCACCAACTGAATCCAATGAATAGATCCATAATCCAGGTTGATTCCAGTGTAGAGACCATAGAGAAGGGTCATGAAAACCTTGCTAGCCCCATCTGAACCAGCAACTCTCTCAGACAGGCCTTTGAACAGCAGAGTGAAGAGGCCATTCCATTGAGGAGGAAGGCAAGACTTCTTGACTTTAGTCACAGTCGTGAGGAGCTCCGAATACCCCATATTGTAGAACATTGAAAAGAGCTGAGTAGTAGTGACGGAGTTAGGGTGGACCATGGAGGCATCAGAAGGAAGCCTTAGCAGTGAGCAAAACCGATTCTTGGTAATAGACGTCTTTTGATCGAGAATGTCAAAGAAAACCCTCTCTTTTGTCTTGTCGTATGTTGCAGTAGATTACACCTGAGAGAGAAAAGACATTGGGACAGATTCAACCTTCGTCAATGCGATAATGAGTGGGGAGTACTTGAGGCATTCCACCATATTCAGCATATATGGATCATACACAAACGGTGTGAGATCGATCAAAAGGATCTGATTCTCCTTGATAGAGAGAAGAGGCGATCGAGCAGAAGTTTCTTGAACTGAAGAAGATTTTGCCATTGTCGAAGGTCAATGAAGAAGGTGATGAACAGAGGAGGAAGAATCGTCGGTATTCGTCTTTGAAAAGTACGAGAGCAGTAAAAAGGGTAAACGTAATTTGAGAAAACCCTTTATACTGTCAATCAGGAGAGAGAAAAAAATTACAATCAAATCACAGGCGAGAAAATCTCAATCGACGCCTAGAAAATCGTTATTGGACATCTATTACACCGAAAAAGGCGATGACGAGCGTGACATCAGCGATCGTCTCAAATTCACGCGCCTTTCCATGTTTATTTCAACCTTATCGTTTCAGATGCCAGACCCTTTAAATTCATGCTGACTCATCCTTTTGCTTTTAACAGACTCCATTCCATCATAATATATCGAAGCTATATTTCTGAAATTAGCTTATTAGAAACCGAACCAGACTTTGGAAAATCAAAGAATTTCGTGCAAGATAGTGTCAAAGATAAAGAAATAAAGCAAATAATTTGTGAGATATATGTGATGTCTAGGAAGACATAAAAACAGTGGATCCCGGGCACGAATCTCTACCTTCAAATTCAAGAGAGACTTCAAAGTGCTTGTTTGGTTTCCCGTTGAATTACGATCAAATGCCTGTAAAGAGACATTGAAAAGCATCTTTTTATATAAAGCTACTAGGGTGAATTTCGCTTCAATCCACACTTGGGTAATTGACATAAGACCGAAAGTGCAAGAAGTACTTGTGAGACCGGTGTAGCCTGTTAAACAAGTATGTTTGGATCTATTTCAGTGACTCGGTGTTAATATGAAATCTCAAAAAGAAAAATGAAACTGGATCTTATGGGAAGAAGCGTCGTGGTGTTAGAAAATTTCATAAAGATCATGCAAAAAATAAAAAGACATTTCTTGAGATAACAAGTACTAGCTTGAACGTGTACACGATCACCGTCAATTCATTTAAGGTTTTGGATATTGGGTTTCACTTAGCACGTGGTAAACGTATCTAAGATCATCAACACAGATGTTGTGTAACCATAAACCTCAGTAGTAGTTGCTGAGAGTCTCAAGGGTTACAATTGTGGAGCGAAAAGAGATGAAGAAATAAGATAAGGTGGTTAAAGGAATCGTAAGTGCCTCTGCTATTTGAGAATGACAAAGCAGAAAACTCTTAACTCAAAATTAGAAGAGTACATTAGTTTATGACTTGAGTGAATTTAGCAGCCTAATTGGGAAGAAACGATTGGTGTCGATCGAATCATTAAGGCTTCACTGACAGTCTTGGAGGCTTCGGTCTACATATAGAAGCATGCTTCTAGGGACACATAACTAGTACAAAGATAGAAATATCATACCTGCCCTTGCTCCAATTGATATAGCTTATGTGATCGTCAAACCTTAAGGAGAAAAGAAACAAAAACGAAACGCAAAAAGAAAATATTTTTGAAGTTTTGGAATTTTCTGAAAAAGAATAAAAAAAATAAAATATTTTTGGAGTTTGTGATATTTTCTGAAAAATAATAAAAACATAAAATAAAACATTTTTGAATTTTATGAAAAGTAAGAGAAAAACATAAAATAAATTAAGATAAAATAAAGTGTACAAAAGATACAACCGAATTGTCACCATTATATATGAGGCGAAATGGACCAAGCGTTCGGTTCATTTCGGTTCCTGAAAAATCAGGACCCGAAATAGACCGAGTGTTCGCTCTATTTCGCTTCCAACTTTTAATGAGGCGAAAGCAATTTCGGTACAGATTCAGCTTCCATCATTCCTAAGCCATGTAAGATTTTATTAAAACTTACTTCAAGCAAGGCTTTTGTAAAGATGTCAGCTAATTGATGAGTGGTTCTTACAAAATGTATTTCGACATTACCGTCTTCCACGTGATCTTTAATAAAATGATACCTCAGTGCTATGTGTTTCGTTTTGGCGTGTTGCACTGGGTTGTGACATATCCCTATTGCACTTTCAGAGTCACAATATAATGGAATCTTCTTCATGTTCACGCCATAGTCTCGAAGTTGACTTTGTATCCAAATGACCTGTGAAGTACATGATGCTGCAGCTATATACTCTGCTTTGGCTGTAGAAAGAGACAAACATGTTTGTTTCTTCGATTGCCAGCTGACAAGGTTGCCATCAAGGAACTGACATCCTCCAGTAGTGCTCTTTCGGTCTAGTCCACATCCTCCTAGATCAGCATCAGAAAATTCCTGAACAAAGAACCCTGATTTTACTGGGTACCATAGACCGAGAGAAGAGGTTCGCTTCAGATATCGAAAGATATTCTTCACAGCCAACAGATGAGGTTCGCATGGATAAGCTTGAAACCTGGCACAATAACAAACATAAAACATTATGTATGGTCGAATTGCTGTTAGATATATCAAGGACCCTATCATTTGACGATATAGATTCATGTCAGCAACCCGTTTGTCTAGAGAAGGTGTTAACTTCGTGCCAAACGCCATAGGAACCTTCACTTTTGAGTCTCCCATCATTCCAAACTTGGCAAGCAGGGTCTTCGTGTAAGCCTCTTGATTAATAAAAATGCCTTCGGGTCCCTGTTTAACATTTAAGCTAAGGAAAAAGTTAATTGGACCCATTGAGCTCATTTAAAACTTAGTCTCCATCAACTTCCTGAATTCTGCTGTTAAGCCAGGATTCGTGGACCCATTGGACCCATAAGGTGGTCACCCTCTTTCTTACGAAAGAAGGTTGGGTCAACCGAACCTTGTTTAATTTTTGACATTTTTAGAAATCGAGTTAATGTTTCATACCATGCTCTAGGTGCTTGCTTCAGACCATAAACCGCCTTGTCCAGAATGTAGCAGTAATCTGGAAACTTTTCGTTCACAAAACCTGGTGGTTGTTCTACATACACCGTTTCTTCTAATTCTCCATTTAGAAATGCACACTTGACGTGCATTTGATAAACTTCAAAGTTCTTGTGAGCAGCATAGGCCATCAAGATTCTTACTGATTCTAACCTGGCTACTGGAGCGAAGGTCTCTTCGTAGTCTATCCCTTCTTCTTGACAATATCCCTTCACAACCAGCCTTGCTATGTTATGAATTACATTCCCTTCTTTGTCCATTTTGTTTCGAAATACCCATTTCAGTCCAACCACAGATACACCCTTTGGTGTAGGAATCAGTCTCCATACCTTGTTTCGCTCAAACTCGTTGACTTCGTCTTGCATTACATGTACCAAATCAGAGTGATCGAGTGTAGTCTTGACAGTCTTCGGTTCAATTTTGGATACAAACAAATTAAACATGCAAAATTACACTTGAGAGAATAATGCAGTTTGCTTCGCTTTCAGTTGAGAACGAGTAAGAACTCTTTCTGATGAATCACTAATGATTTGTGTTTTTGGATGATCTTTTGTCCATTTGGTGAGAGGTGGGTAATTTGGATCATAGGAAGGATCCAACTCAGCATTTACTTCTTTTTCGAATTCTGACTGAGTATCATCATCATTTGTATTTGCATTCTCCCCCTCAAATGATGAGACAGTTTCGCCTTCAGGCATTGAATTCTCCCCCTCAACTGGACGTTCGGTAGATATGGTAGTTAATGGGTTCTCCCCCTGGAATGACAATTCAGGGTTATCGGATGAAGATGAACCCTCCCCCTAAAATGTAGAATTTTATTTTGGAGGTTCGCTTGGACTAAGCTGTTCGGTAGTTCCCGGTTGTTCTTTTTCCATATCCTTCGCTGCATCATCAATGACTTGCTTCAAGGAATCAATCTTATTGTCAACAGCCTTTGCTTCAGAGTGAATGGCTTTCTCTGGTTCATCGAACAATGACATATATTGCTCAAATAAATTCGAAATGGAAACAGTAACTTGACCAGGCGTTGGAAAGATTTCCTCCATTGAACCTTCGGTTGTTTGAAGCTTTTTTACGAAGTTGTCATCGAAGGTGACATAATAGGTTTCTTCGATTTTCTTGGAACGTTTGTTAAGAACCCTATATGCCTTGGAGTTTAAGGAGTAGCCAAGAAAAATCCCTTCATCAACTTTGACATCAAACTTGTTTCGGTGCTCCTTTGAATTAAAAATAAAGCATCTGGAACCGAACACATGGAAGAACTTGACATTTGGATTACGATTGTTCAAGATCTCATATGGAGTAATAGAAAAATGCTTGTTGTGTAGCAGGCAGCAGCAATAGCATCAGCCCATAAATATAAAGGTAATGAGGCGAAACTGAGCATGGTTCGGGCTGCTTCACACAACGAGCGGTTTCGCCTTTCAACGACACCATTTTGTTGTGAAGTGTAGGGAGAAGAAAAGTTGTGAGATACTCCCTTTTCAGCAAGAAAGTCTTCAAATTCATTGTTTTTGAACTCCAGCCCATTGTCACATCAAATATTTCTTACCAGCTTTCTCAGTTGAAGCTCTATTTGCTTGACAAAAACCTTGAGCTTTGGTGTAGCCTCAGAAATCTGTTTAAGAAAAAATACCCAGGTAAAACGAGAAAAGTCATCTACTATTACTAGTATATATTTGTTACCTCCAATGCCTTCAATAGCCGAACGTACACATAAATCTATATGCAGAAGCTCAAGTGGTTCGATGATCTTCATGTTGACACGTGTTGGATGACTTTTCCTACTTTGCTTTCCCATTTCACATGCTGCACACAGATGTTCTTTATCAAACTTGAGTATTGGAAGTCCTCGCACATGATCACCAAGAACTAACTTGTTGATGTCTTTGAAGTTGAGGTGCGAGAGCCTTCGGTGCCATAACCAACTTTAGTCTGAGTGTGCTTTCGTTAGCAGACACACAGTTGGCTTGCCTCGAATGGGATTGAGATTCAGTGGGTACATTTCGCCTTTTCTTTTGGATTTTAATAGAACTGATTTGGTCTTCTTCTCTACTATTTCAGACCCTTCGTCATCGAACGAAACCTTCAGTCCAGTTCCCACCACCAGTTGTGAAACACTGATGAGATTGTGTTGTAAGCCCTCTACGTATGCTACTTTTCTAATCGAGAATTCGCCATTTGTGATCATTCCATAGCCTTTTATTTTGCCAAATGAGTTGTTGCCATATTTGAAATATCCACCATCCTTAATAGCTCGAAACTCCCGAAGCTCTTCCTTTCTCCCTGTCATGTGACGTGAGCAGCCACTATCAATGTACCATTCGTCCTCGAACTGCTCTTCACGCATAACCTGCAAAAATCAGGCAGATTTAGGAACCCAAAGTTTCTTGGGTCCATGTGAGCCTTTTACAGAACAGGATAAAACAATGGAAGAATCAACCAAGTAAGTTCGTTTTATTAGGGTTGTTTCATCTTTTCTTTTGATTGTAAAAACTTTGATTTTATTATCTTTTGACACTTCAACCTTAGGTTTAGGAAGTGGATCTTTATTGTTTTCTAACTTTTGGTTTTGTTTCCTTAGGTTAGTATTCATCTTCTTTTCATCTCCTGAGACGATCTTCCCTTTTCCCTTCACATCTTCTTTAGGATTGTGCCTTGAGTGAGAGGAATGTGTTTTAGAAGCGAACCCTTTCTTTCGGGTCCTTTCGCTTGTGGATAAGGAACCTAAACTGCCCCTTCGGTTGTTGAGTTGAGATCCGAAACCGCTATTTTGGTTTTGTTTCGCTTCCATTTTGGGGACCGAAACTTCCCTTTCGGTTTGCTTGGCTACCTGAATAACATTGAGTACAAAAAGTAGCTTGATTCTTTAACACTCCTTTATCCTTACCGGTTGAACTCTTGTCTAATCGAACGTAATTTGGGTTTTGGGACTGCCAAAATTGTTTCCTTTCAGTGAGATTTTTCTTGTATCTCTTGTTACGTTGATGTTTCTTTTCAGACACCTGTTTGGGAGTTTTATGGATGTTGGCCTTCGGTTTCGATGTTTTATCATGAGTTTCGCTCTTTAGCGAGGAGGTTTCGCTTGTCACCTTAACTGATTCACTTGGAATCTTTTTGGTACCACTGGTTGTTGGCATATCAAAATGTATAGGCTTGTTGAGTGGTTCTGCCACATATCTGCTTTTAACCCTCCATGATGTTCTCTCAGATAGACCGACCGTTTCATAAGCATTGTCTATTGGTGCCGACCAGAAAAATTCAACACATCCTTCAGCATTATCTTCGTTCACTAATGTTGTGAGTTCGGCTGTTTGCTTCTGTGTAATATCGGTAACTGCATAAACTTGATTTGGTGTGGTCTGGACCTTCTGATACACCACAACCTTTTCTTTCATAACTTTGGACTTATTTTGGGACAAATGAGCGAATTCAACTGACTTTTCACTCATATCATCATCCTCATCAAATTCAGAAGTATTTTCAGCATTAATTTTTGTTTCTGAACACAACTTGGCAATCAACGAATCAAAATCCGGAAATAGTTTCGGTTTTAATTTTCAATTTATCATTTTCGTCCAATAAATTCTTAAGCATGTCTTTGTGGTCTTTGGATTGGATAAAAGATTCAATTTTGTCAAGACCAATTTTATAGCCAGGAGAAACTTCATTAGACGAGACTACAACTTCACAATCATAAGCATCAGCATCAATTACATCCTCCTTTAATTCAAGGAAAGGAAGAATCATACTGTGAATTTTCCTGCCTAATACACAGTTCAAATGCAATTGAGTGATATTGGAATATAAACGTTTAGCAATTAAACAAAAAACATTTCTCTGTTTTAAAAGCTTCAAATTATTCCTTTGCAAATAAATTGTCTCATCCTTAATTCTAATTAACTCTTTCTCCTTTTGCTCACTCCACATTCGCCTGTTCTCACTCTTCAAAGACACCCTGCTGAGTTGATCAGTTAGGTTAGAATTTGTGAGGCAATTTTGGGTTAAACTACCACTAAAGCTTGAAAATTTAGTTTTTAATCCGTTCAATTCTTTTTCATAGTTTGTGACAGGGATTTTTAATGATTCGAGAATAGATTGTACCTTCTTTATCAACTGGTCGCACTCGTTGATCTGCTCACCAACGGGCTTGGTAGCGAAGCACCTGTCTTCTCGTTCCTTCGCTTCATCTTCACCCCCATCAGTGGTGTAACCCATCATCTGTGACACTCCAGCTGTAACCATCAAACACTTTCCTTCAGCAACATACTCATCTTCTTTCGCCATGAAAGCTCTGCCATGTGTAGGCTTTCTCACTTCTTCATCCTCTGAGTCAGTAGACTATACTTCAACACCACCAAATTCATCATCTGCAACATTTTCCTGCACAATAAGAACATTCATAGTGTTATTTTCAGCAACTTTCTTCTTCTTAATCTCTTCTAGCTTTCGTAGGTAGTATGCGTCATCGTCTTCACTCTCATTCTTCTCTGTCATCTTCCACAACATACTGGTTTTTGCCTCCACAAAAGTGACAATTAAATCCCGCGTCACTTGACAGCTTGCTCTCCTTCTTCGGTTCTTCTTGCTGGGGAGTGATCTTCGGTTCCTCCTTTGCCTTTTCTGAACTATAGTTTCCTTGCCAGTTTCCGTTCTTATTGGTGGGAAACTTTCTGCGAATGAACTTCTTTGGGTTTGAAACCATCAACGCATATTCTTCATTGGTCAGATCAAATTCAGAGAGATCTAAATCTTCTTCTTCTTCAACTGCATTCTTTCCTTGAGAAATTAGGGCCAAAGAACCCAAGCTAGAAACCACATTCGTTTCTTTAGTCACTGCACCTTAATGTGACTTTAGTATCCCCACTAGCTTTGCCAAAGAGTAAGCTTTGAATTGTTCATGGGCCTTTACAATAGACACTACAGCCATCCATTCGGATCTTAGGCCATTTATGAATGTGACCTTCTGCTCAATAACTTTCCTCTCTATGCCATGCTTTATCATTTTGCTAAGAAGATGATTAAAGTGATCAAAGGCTTGGATAAGCTTCTCTTCAGGTTTCTGCTTGAAGTCTCCAAACTCTGAAAGCAATAAAGTCTAGATCGAATGATCAAGGTCATCATCGGTAGAATACAACTCTTTCAACCTGTCCCAAACCTCCTTCGCCATCGTGCATGAGCTAACCAACCGAAAGGTGTCAGACTGTAGGGCAAATCTGATCATTCTTAGCGCTTTAATATTGCATACAAACTTCTCTTTTTCATCTTGAGGAACATCATTAGCATTAACCATAAGTTGGTTGTACTCCTTTTGAGTCTTTATTATTTGGTTTGTGCCAGTGTGAGCGAACGGACCTACAGTGATCGCTTCCCAGATTAAATACCCATTGTCTTCAGAACCGATCACATAGTCTTCAAAGTGATGCGTCCATACTTCGTAATCCTGAGTGTATAGAATGGGAATCCTAGTTGTGGATCCAATGTTGTTGGAGATATTGATAGGGTTTGTGTTGGAATCGTCGTGTGACATGATGATATTGCGAAAAACCTGTTCAAGATCAGACTTGTAAACGAAGTCAGGGTAAAATCGAAATCCAAGAACTACGTCAACAACAACATGACGGGTTCTAACATAGATCAATATTAGCGGAAAACCCTAAAACCTTCTTCGACAGAAGAGATGCGTATAGATTACACAGTCTCCCGCTCTGATACCAATTGATGAGTTAAAAACTTTTAGATCGATAGATCTTTAATAGGTAAAAAAGCAAGAACAATAAATACTGGAACACACAAAGAATCAATCTGTATGTCGAATGATTAAAATGTAGTGACACCTCAGCAGAGCTCGATTAAGAACTTACAATGTAACTTATATAATAATGAAAGCGTTAATGAGAAGATTGCATGCATGCAACTTATATACTAAACCCTAAAACAAACACACGGCTGGACAGGCCCAAACCGGTGACAAAACTGGACTAATAACCGATCCCAAGATGCAACATAATAGGCCCAACAAAAAGGAAAACCAAATCCTCTAGCCAAATGCGTGACCGGACAGATACCACAGTCTCTCAAAAGGCTCCGGTAGTCCATAGGGTTGCTGCAGACCCATTCTCTTCAACCATTCCTAACTACTCAGATACAACAAGTGTATCTCCTTCATCCAAACATGGAGACTCTCCCCCAGCTAAATCCTAAGAGGATTTAAATGGTTCTTCTCGCCCTAAGGTCTCCAGGGCTTCCAGACTTCATTTCTTTGAGGAATAGGAGTTGCGCTCCATTCTAGACCTTGTAATCCAAACACTCGATACACCTTCCCAACCGCAGGGCGATTCTTCAGCCCATGCCAGAACGGAGTCGAGGCCAAACTTTACCACGGGTCAAGGAGACCGAGGAAGCTCCGGAAATCCTACTCTGCTTACATCTGACACAGGTGGTTTAGGCACGGTGAGCACAAATGTGCAAGGATCCGTGAACCCGAGGGACACCTCGGTGCGATATCAAGGGCTTGACGGTTATGACTCTGACGATACCTTTGCTCGAGATCGTCCCACGACCGAGTCAGGTATCAAAAACTTTGAAGCATTTCGCAGGGCAATTCAAGCAAGAAGAGATCAACAAACTAAACAGCTTCAGCTCAAGGAACAAGAAATTCAATAAGTGGCTATGTATTGGGCAAATGCAATCAGCAACGCTCACACCGTATCCAACATCCTCAAAATTCAAGACTGGATGAACGCAATGGCTGAGACCATCCGCAATACTCAGTCCATTCCATATGGTGCAGGTTCATCTAGGCCCCCTCCAACAACTGCTGCTCATGACTCTCAAGATGACGGAACCGCAATCGAAGTCAGTTCCAGACCTACTTTTGGCTTCGATGACTTTGACATGAATGAGGTCAATCAACCGGAACAATCAGATGAGGTGATGATAATCTTCGATGAAGAAGAAGAATCGAGTGGATCCCAACATTCTACTTCCAAGCCCAAGGAGAAGAAGAAGTAAAAGAAGTTAGTCGTCTCAAGAAAAGAATTCCTAAGTTTACAAGATAAAGTTGATCAGATCCTATCTGCTATCAAATCTACTCAACCGCAACCAGATGATATGCCTAGCCTGCAGTCTCTCATTGACCGCATTGAACGAATTGAAGCCAGAGAACGCCTTGCTGCAGACCAAATATCTCATAAAGTTAAAATGGGTATTCGAGCCCTGGATACCAACCGCAAAGCTGATCATCAGCAATATTTGGCAACTGCAGAGCGCCTCATCTTTGAGGTATCCGCAATCAAGACACAACTTCAAGCGATAATTGCGGATCAGTCCACTCAATCGAAGAAGCTTGTGGATGAAACTCATAATCCATATGAGTCCACCATTTCAGTCCTGCAGTCAACTATCAACAGCCTACGTCGTTCCTTGACATCAAATTTTCATGGTCCGGAAATCTTGCGCCTCACCAAGGAGATCCACATATTGCTTTTCAACACCGCAATCCCAAACAACCAACAACTTGCTGATGCACTCAAGGCTCAATCCGACGAAGTTTGTGGAAAGATTGATGGTCTAAGGCAATGGATTGAGGAGGAACCCGGTGTTCCTTCCTCAAGAAGGGGAAGTGAAGACCATGAAGCAGACCACATTTCACCACAACACTCTCATCCACATCAACATTTACAAACTCTTGTGCCCTCTCCTCATAAAATCTCAATTCATTCTTCTCGTCAGTCTCCAATTCAAGATGATAAACATTTTTCTTCCGAGAACTCCTAATGCAACCTCTCCAAAACCTAGAAATAAACTGAACGTCTCGACATGAGACTATACAAATAGGCACCCCGTGACAAGACACAACCTCTCAAATATAGATGCCAACTAATTTCTTGGCCGACGAACTCTCCTGAATAGCAAGAAAATGGGCACTCTTGGTTAAACGATCCACAATAACCAAAATAGAATCAAGTCCCTTAGTCTTCATTGGTAACTTTTTGATAAAATCCATGGTGAACTGCTAACATTTCCACATAGGGACCTCTAAAGCCTGCAACTTGTTGTGTGGTCTTTGATGCTGGGCCTTGACCTTTCGAGAGGTCAGGCACATCATGATGTACCATGCTATCTCCATATTTATGCAGGCCCCCTAATAAATGAGTCTCAAGTCTCGACAAATAGAATATAAATCATTTCATCTATCTCAAAACTATGTGCTATGTACTTTTGAGATAGACTCAAAAGGTGATGTAAGGTCGCATCTTATGATCTGATGAGTCAAACACTTTACATTATCGGTTAGCGTCAGTGTATACATCTCACCATCAACACCAGCGCATAAAGTCTATCAGCGTCTGCGTGAAGATAGTTTATTCTATGTAATATTTTGTATATCAGGTAATGATTCAGATAAGTATAGAGTAGATAGCAAATCTGATATCCTTGTTATGAAGATCGGTTCTTAGTACAGATAAGATACAATCCCTTCAATCAAGAGATATACTTGTATAGACTAGTATATATTCAACATTAGGGTGAAACCCTAATGTGTATTTTAAATGGATTGGTGTCATTAATCATCTTTGTGACCGTCCTTTTGACAAACCCGTTTTCTTGGTGAAAACAAATGTTTTCTTGGTGAAAGACAATTTGGAGAATATCTTGTGTTCTTTACTCTCTATTCTTTATTTTTTTAGATTAGTTTGCTTTTGTTCTTTATACTTGAAGCGTATCTGATCAATACAAACCTTGAATTGGTATCAGATCGGGTTTTTGATACACTCAAGTAATCATGTCGACTTCCAACAATCTCAAATCCTTTGGTCTCAACAAGAATCCTCAATTTTGTTGAAACATAAAAGTGACCCTCTTAAACTTAACAGAGATCCGAAGCTGGCATCAAGAACCGCAGTCAAGCTCCACACCGCAGTCAAGTGCCGCAACCGCTGTCATCATCATCAGTACTTAGTCTTAGTCTTTTATCTGTTTTTCTAGAAGTACTTTCTTTTATCCAATGTGCCCTGCGTGGCAACTTTTAACATATAAGACTTTTATAATCTTCGAGGCTCTATAAATAGAGTTCTCTCTTTCTGAATGAATACATCTCTCTACGCATCTTGAACCTCACATATCCATCTTACTATCTCACCTTAATGATCTTCAGATTCTAATATCGTTATCTCTTCGGAGCAAGTCAGTCTTGACCTAATCACTAAGTTTGATCTCACTTACTAACTTGGTCTGACTGCATTCCTCATTGAGAATCAACTTAAGTGTATACTTGAAATAATACTTGCTGTCATTTATATTTCCTTATATTTCCGCACCTAGTTAAACTTCATTCCACATTATTACTTGTTCTAACATTTGTTTAAGTGTGTTACTCAAGTTTTTCTCTCAACAATTGGTATCAGAGCCAAAGTGGTTGCTTTTTAAACAAGAAAGGCCTTCTATACCACTGAAGCTCATTTCTTAGAAAAAAACAAAAAAATATCTTTTCAAAAAAAACAAGGAAATATGGCACAAGCATTATCTCTAACTGTTTCTAACAGTATTCGAGGTTCGAATAGAGCTCCAATACTGGTAGCAAATGAATATCATCACTGGTCTCAAAGAATGGAAAGGTATCTTCGAAGACTTGGAAGAGATGTTTGGAGATCTGTAAAAGAAGGGCCTCATGTTCTTGTTCTTACTCCAGTTCAGAACGATGGCACACAATCTCGAATGGGAGGTCAACCAGCCTTGACTCGTCCTACCAAAGATGATCTTGATAAGATGGAAAACGATGCTATTGCTTTTTTATGAGATATCTTGTGGAGTTGCTCCTGACAACTTCGACATCATCATAAACTGCAAGTCAGCTAAAGAAATCTGGGATGTTCTCAAGAACCTGTATGAAGGTACAAAACAAGCCCAATATAAGAAGCTTACAACTGCACTCAATGAATTCAACAACTTCAAAGCTCATGCTGGTGAAAGTCTAGAAGACTCCTTCAAGAGGTTCAACTTAATTGTCACAAAGTTATCTAATGTGGGCACCATCTGAAGTAACCATGAGATCAATATTCAGTTTCTCAATGGTATGGGTAGACATTGGATCACAACTAAGATGATTGTCCAAGGTGATAGAAAAATTCACTCTCTATCTCTCTACAAGCTCTATGGTGAACTGCAAGCACAAGAGTCAACTGTACTCAAAGACTGTGCTGACTTCGGAGGACCACTCGCTCTTATAGAACAACCTCTTCACACTCAATCTTATTCACCCTCGTATGACAATCCTCCGCAGTCATACGAAGCCGACTCAGAATACGATGATGAAGAGGAATTCCAAAATTCCATTGCTCTAGTTACCCAACAATTCAACAGGTTACCACCCTCATCATTCCGCAAAAATCAGTAGTTTACTAAACCTCCTTTCAACCGCAACTTAAACCCTCAGAATAATCACTCTCGATATCGCAAAAATCCTTACCCAACACCGCAATCTCAAAACCCTCAACCCAAAGAGGCACCGCAACCCATAAAGACAACTGACTCCGGTACCTCAGCAGAAGAAAAATCTGATGTTGTAATTTGTCACAAGTGCAACAAGGAAAACCATTTTGCTAGAGATTGTAAAGCAAACATAGTAAAAGACAGAGCATTCTATCTCAGAATGGCTCAATAATTGGAAGAAAAAGAGAAGGCAAGGGCGTACGTAGCCCAAGTCAAGAGAGACCATCAAGTATGGTCATCCGGAGATGAGGATGAAGATATCAACAACATCAAGGGTAAAGGCAAAATCTGCATGATGGCTACTGCAGACGAGGATGGATCAACCAATCTGGAAAAGAACTACTGCTACATGGAAAAGGATGGAACTCTAAGCATCGTTGAGCAGGTAAAACTTATGATTCAAATTCTTAATTATAGCATGCATGACTGTCAACCCTTTCTTGACAATCTCAATGACACATGTGTTGCCGTCCTTTCAGACTATAACAAAGCCTTAGATGAGAAGAACATTGCGTCCCAAGAAATGTTCCATGTTAGAGGACGATTAGAAGACAAAAGACTCAAAGTTTCCACGCTAGAAAAGGACTTAGAATTAGAAAAAGATGCAAGAATGTTATGTCAAACTCAATTAGGCATAGCATTAAATCAAAGAGATTTAGCTCAAACCGAAATTGTATGTTTAAATCTCTTAATAGAAAAGCTGTTCAATGAAAGTGAAGTTATTGAGAATCTAGTGAACAATGGAACAACAGATAACACTTATAATTGGGGTTGGTCCAATGGGTATCCTACCGCAAAGGATTCCTCACCCCGGTTTAACAAAGACCGACTTTATGTCCCTCTTGACCGAGAGTTCCAATTCCCAGTCAATGACAAAACCTTTCCCAAGGACATCAAAACACATTTTGGTCGACTTCATAATCTGAGTAACAATTGTTTCATAGAGGAAATTTTGCCTGAATTTCCGGGTAGCTCAAGTGAACAAATTCCCATCTGTGGCACAATCTATCCCAATTCTCAGACTTCATCGGTTGTTGATGAGGAAATTGTCATAGAAGGTCCCGAACTCTCATTGGACTTTCCAGCTCTACCCTCAGACCGCGGTGTCTCCCAATGCAGTCGTGAACCACAGTCTGATCATCTGCCTATCATCAAATGTCCCACAAGAGTCTCAACTCAGACTTACTCTGCGGTCGTCAAATCTTGTGTACTGCAGACTATCGTCAAAAGCATTGTGACTATTCAGCCAATTCATCATGAAATACCTATAGAAAACTTTGAAGTGGGTCAATGCTCTCAAAATCTTAAACCTTCTAGCTCGGATGAATGAAGTCCTCGTTTTCAAAAATTATCAAAGGGTTCCAGGAAACCGCAGCTGAACATCAATGACTGCGGTTCTCCAAAAACCGAGGCTAAAAAGGCTTTCAAAGAGGAAATTCGATCTCGTGGCAAAAATCGGGAAATCTTTTCAAAAAAACAAAAAATGAGTCAGAATTCCAAAATCTAAGAGTTCAAAAAAGCTTGTTTTCTCAAATTATCTTTCAAAAAACTCTTCAATCAAGAAAACAAACAAAAGGGAATGTACAGTCTATAAAACCATTTCAAAAACATCTTACACAACCCAAAAGAGAGTAAAGTCTTTTCGAAGCAATGGTTTTCAGATTTATTCCTCAGATGATCCAAAATGGAAGGGGATTTTACCAACTCCAACACCTGTAAAGTCACCTCAAACTTTTTAAAAATCACATCCTAGGAAATCTACACGTTCTCACACATCCTCAAATCGTACTTTTTCAAATTCCAAGAGTCCCACTGTCAAATCTCACACTTCTCGTACCAATCACAACACTGTTCCCACACCCTTCAGACCGCTGACCAAACAGAATTTCAGGGTAAATGACAAAAACTCCCTCATATAGTTGTCATTGTCAAAAGGGACCATCTCAAATCAAATCTCGTACTTTTCAAAAACCTCGTAACTCTTTCAAATCTCACAACACTCCAAAAGTTCACAAATACCCAAGATTAGGCCTCAAGATTAACATAAAAGCTGTCCCTGCAACCTCGGTTCATGTATCTTTGAAAAACCCACCAGTCGCCTCGGGCTCCAAACTTGTTTGAGTGCCCAAACTAACCGTGTAATTTTCAGGCAATGTGAAAGGAAGATAAAGAAGAGGAGTGGTTAATAGATAGTGCCTGCTCCTTCACATGACAGGAAGGTTAGAGTACCTTCGAGATTTCAGGCCTATTTGCAATGGTAGAAATGTCACATTCGGCAACAATGCGAATGGAATAATCTGAGGTTATGGTGTACTTACTACAGGAAACTTCTCTATCCAAAAGCTTGCTTACGTAGAAAGCCTCAAACACAATCTCATCAGTGTAGGCCAACTATGTAAAACAGGCCACAGGGTTGAATTTGACAATGAATACTGCTACGTAATGACAAGCGATAGAAGCACATGTCTGATCAAATCCAAGTCCGAAGGGACCATGTATCCTTTGGACGTTTCTCTGATCATTGGGAAACCGCAGCTATGCTTCCTATCAAAAGCAGTGTCTGAGGTCAGCTGGCTATGGCACCGAAAGCTAGCCCATCTTAACTTCAGGTATATCAACAATTTGGTCACCAGAGAACTCGTCCGAGGTCTTCCCATTCTCAAGTTCAACGATGACAGTCTCTGCTCAGCATGTGAATGTGGCAAACAATCAAAGGCAAGCCATCCCATGGTGATTGATTCTTCAATTTCAGAACCACTGGAACTCTTACATATTGATCTTTGCAGTCCATCTACCGTAGCCAGTCTTCATCACAAAAAATACATACTGGTTATAGTTGATGACTTCACTCGTTTCACTTGGGTCTTCTTCCTAAGACTCAAATCCAAAACTCCGCAGATGCTGATCAATTTTAGCACAGAAATTGAACTTCAGATCAAATTACCAGTGCGCCGCATCCGAAGTGATAATGGAAGCAGTGGCCACAACATGCTTTGTTCAAAACCGAAGCATTGTTTGCAAGCGTCTCAATAAAACTTCGTATGAGGGCCTTAGCAACCGCAAACCAAATGTCAGATTCTTTCACATCTTTGGGTGTAGATGTTTTGTGATTAACAACAGGGATCATCTAAACAAATTTGCACCGAAGTCGGATAAAGGCCTTTTCCTTGGCTACTCAACAAACAAAGTAGCCTATAGGGTTCTCATCAGACGCACGAGACTAATAGTGGAAAGCTTCGACGTCAAATTCGATGACTACTACGTCCGCAACACTGCTCATACAGATGAAACCAAAGCAATCCTGGAAAATGATATCCCAGCCTCCTCGGGTCCTCTAAACATCGTTGAAGTAAACTATGATGATATTTTCCACCCCGTAGTGACTGCTCAACTCTCCGAAGTTCTTGTGTCTCCGGAAGCTCAACAGCAACATGCCGACGTTTCTGGACCTAGTTTATCTGATGATGTGTCACTCAATACTTCCACCTCGTCGGTTGAAGGGGAAAGCTCCACTCCGGAGCAAGTGACAACCATCGAGGTTCCAGTACCTGAGAAACGGCTCCGGTCCCTATCCGCAGAATTACTCTCCCATCAAATGTCTCTTCAGACTCAGACGACGAAGAGATACAAAACATTGACACAGAAACCGATCCAAGAGATATCACTCTCTCAACAATCCAGGGGGAACCATCTCAGGTTCAAGGGGAACTCCCGTCCTCAATCCATGGGTAACCTCTATCATTTGCTCAAGAACACTCTAATCCCACCTTTCCAAACCAAGACAATTCAACGGGCTGCTCACAAGTCCAAGGGGAACTGTCGTCTTCTGCCGCAGAGTCTTCAGATATTGAAGACATTCCATATACCGCAGCTGTTGATCATCTTCAACCGCGTCTACATGTATGGACGAAGGACCACCCTCCAGGCCAAATCATCGGCAACCCGTCCGCAGGTATTCAAACTCATCCTCAAGAGATTTATCTTATCATTGTTACTATGCACCATTTATGTCTTCGGTCGAGCCCAGAACCATCAAAGAAACATTAATGGAGCCCGACAGGATAACTGCAATGCAAGAGGAACTGTAAGAGTTTAAAAGAAACAAAGTGTGGTAACTCGTTCCAAAGCCAAAAGGTCACACTATTGTTGCTACTAGATGGGTGTACAAGAACAAATTAGATGAATCCGGTGCGGTAGTCCGAAACAAAGCGAGACTAGTCGCTAAGGGGTATAGTCAACTTGAAGGTGTTGATTATGTTGAAACATACGCCCCAGTAGCCATGATAGAGGCCATACGCATCTTCTTAGCGTATGCTGCTCACAAGAATGTCAATGTACATCAAATGGATGTAAAGAGTGCCTTCCTGAATTGTGAATTGAAAGAGGAAGTTTATCTTCATCAACCTCCAGGCTTCGAAAGTCTTGAATTCCCAGATCACTGTTACAAGCTTGAAAAAACAGTCTATGGTCTAAAGCAAGCACCAAGAGCGTGGTACGAGACTCTCTCGGAATTTCTTGTCTAGTCCGGATACAAAAGATGAGTGATTGATCCCACCTTATTTAGAAAGGAAAATGGTAATCACCTTATGCTTGTACAAATATATGTGGATGATATCATCTTCGGATCAACGAATCAGGGGACGTGGACGAATTTGCAAAGCTCATGACCAGCAAGTTCCAAATAAGCATGAATAGAGAGATTAATTTCTTTCTAGGACTTCAAGTGAAACAAGTCCCTCAAGGGATATTCATCCATCAAGATAAATACACTTCTGAACTACTGAAGAAATACTCAATTAGCAACTGTTCCTCTGCCAAGGTCCCTATGGCCTTCGGATATAAGATTTCTGCTGAGCCTTCTGGAGAATTAGTAGACCACAAAACATATAGAGGAATAATTGGCTATCTGATGTACCTCACTGCAAGTCGACCATACATTGTCTTTGCAACAGGCGTATGCGCAAGATACCAAGCCGATCCGAAAGTATCTCACATGACCGCAGCGAAGCAGATTCTCAGATACTTAAAAGGCAGCAAGTCTCTAGGCCTCTGGTATCCCGCAGGGAATGACTTCATCCTACAAGCCTTCACTGATGTGGATCATGCTGGATGTAGATTGGACAGAAAAAGCACTTCAGGTGGCTATCAATTTCTTGGTGGAAGACTCGTCAGCTGGTCATCAAGGAAACAAAACTGTGTCTCACTGTCTACCGCATAAGCTGAATATGTGGCCGCAGCCAACTATTGTTCACATGTCTTTTGGATGAAAACACAACTTATGGACTACGGATACAGGATGCTGCGGATACCGATTTACTGTCACTCCGAGAGTACGATAGCAATTTCTCACAATCCAATTCATCACTCTAAGACAAAGCATATTGAATTACGGTATCATTTCATCAAAGACCACATTCTGAAAGGTAACATTGAACTAAACTTTGTTAACACTCATGAAGAGATTGCTGATGTATTCACAAAAGCATTTGACTCTACAAAACTCAACAGTTTCTTACAAATGTTAGGAATTATGAATCCGGACCCGCAATTCTTTTTGAATTCATAGGTACCGCAGACCATCCTTGGTCACCATTGCGGTCCTAACCAAATATATCAATCATACATGATTTCAGTATACCTTGTGTACCGCAACCATATATCATACCTATATTTCAAGGGTCCTTATTGTTTGGTATCTCTAATTATGTTCAAGTGTTCTTCTCAGCTTCTTCTACCGCAGTTATCTAACCATTCATCTGCAATAGAGTCTTAATCCGCAATGAAGTCTCAAACCGCAATCACATTGATTGAACTTTCAACAACTTCATAAATTCTTGAAACATTATGTGCTATTTAATGATCCTTCATTAAATAAGAAAAACATTCTCAAAAAATATTCGTTGTGTAGCATATGATCGTTTCAGTTCTTCTTTTCAAATAAACCTTTTGTCAGGCCTATTTTAGGTGTGATGCCAAAATAAATCAGTTTCCAATAAAAGAAATCTTTTTCCTTAAACTGTCTTTTCCTCTTTACCCCAAGATGTCAAATCCGTTACAAATTCCACCTTTATTCAACGGACTATCGCCCCTCACCACACGTTCTTCAAACATGGGGTATTGGGCCTGACACTTCATTAAATGCCACTTTTTAGAAAATTAACAAAAAAACTTTTCGTTAAATGTTTTTGTGGCTGACAATGATTCTTTCATTTAAAACAAAACTCAAAGGTTTTTTACCCTTAACCGTTTTCCTTTAGGGTAAAAAATAAAAAAAATGATCATTTGAAATCCGCCGCTATAAAAACCCTCTTTTATTCCCAAGAAAGTTTTTACGCTTTCTGATTTCTCTAAAGGCGAACTTCATCTTCTTCACCTTCTTGCAATCCAAATTTTTCTGCAAGTTCTCAAATCTTTTTACAAAATGGTGAAATCCAGCATTTCCAAGAAAAAATCGAAGACCTCAGCCTCTATTCAACCAACTGGTTCCGACTCTGCTACAAGGAATCAACCGCCTTCAATTGCATCTAGCAATTTTAGGGCAGTCTTCGATGATCAACTGTTCTATAATGAGTCAATTTGTCTCATGATCAAGTTCATCTCCAATCATCCATTGTTTGGACCTTTCGACTCATTCACTGATGTGGTTCCCATCTCAACTCTGTTCAAATGTGCTTTCTCGGCATACCGACCACTCAATAATCTTCAAGAAGTTCATCTGAACTTGGTGGATGATTCTTTGGTCATTTTGACCAATGACAAATTTCTTACTACAATCAATCTGTTGGTGCATCCCTCAACCAAGATTTTCTCACAAAGTGTAACATACATTCTCTCCACACTATACCAGATGGGATACCAAAAGAAGCTCAAGGGCATCAGTGAGCTCAAGTAGAACCAGCTGCCTGCGGTATGGCAGTTTGTGTGTCACTTTGTGATCCACAGTCTGTTAGGCAGAACCGGAGGAACAGACAACATGGGCCTCAAATTACTGGAATTAGTATGGAGCATCTTCACTGGCCATGATATCAACTACGGTCAAATCTTATGGGATGATTTCCTTCAATACATCCCTAAGGAAATTCCAAGAGAAAACCCCCATAGAGCTCACATTTGCAAGATTTTGGTCTCTCTGCATTTCAGATCTTCATACAGACGCCGAGATTAGTATGGGCAACAATATCAACTTCTTTATCACACGTGATCTCAAAAGGTACGCACCTTCTAAAGATCAATCTATCTTTCGACCAATCAGACGTTTACCCATTCATATTTTGACTGATGTTGGACTTGAGACCAAAAGAAGTCACAGATCATATTGAGGCTACGGAAGGTATTGACCCATACCTTTCTACCCCGCCTCTTCCCAGTCAGAATATACTACCCTCTACTGACGCCACAAATCCAGAGCATACCGCAGCTCCATCTTCTACCACTTTATCTCATTTACCCTTAGCTAAGAGGCAAAAGCAGTTACCCTCATCCACGCAAGGCCCCTGCAACATTGTCAAGAAACATGTAACTCCAAAGGAAGCTCAAACACGTTTTGTCTTCAGACGAAGAATCCAATTCTAATTGATCTCCTGCCTTTGAACTTGGAGATGAGTCTGATGATGCCTCCCTACCAATCACTATTCTCAAGAAAAGGAAATCCAAATCCTCTTTCTAAATGCGTTACCGGACAGATACCGCAGTCTCTCAAAACTCTCCGGTAGTCCTTGGGGTTGTTGCAGACCCATTCTTTTCAACCATTCCTAACTACTCAGATACAACAAGTGTATCTGCTTCAACCAAACATGGAGACTCTCCCCCAGCTAAATCCTAAGAGGATTTGATTGGTTCTTCTCGCCCTAAGGTCTCTAGGGCTTCCAGACTTCATTTCTTTGAGAAACAGGAGTTGCGCTCCATTCTAGACCTTGTAATCCAAACACTCGATACACCTTCCCAACCGCAGGGCGATTCTTCAACCCATGCCAGAACGGAGCCGAGGCCAAACTTGACTACGGCTCAAGGAGACCGAGGAAGCTCCGAAAATCCTACTCTGCATACATCTAACACAGGTGGTTTAGGCACGGTGAGCACAAATCTGCGAGGATCCGTGAACCCGAGGGACACCTCGGTGCGATATCAAGGACATAACGGTTATGACTCTGACGATACCTTTGCTCGAGATCGTCCCACGACTGAGTTTGGTATCAAAAAGTTTGAAACACTTCGCAGGGCAATTCAAGCAAGAAGAGATCAACCAACTAAACAGCTTCAGCTCAAGGAATAAGAAATTCAATCAGTGGCTAAGTATTGGGCAGATGCAATCAGCAACGCTCACACCGTATCCAACATCCTCAAAATTCAAGACTGGATGACCGGAATGGCTGAGACCATCCGCAACGCTCAGTCCATTCTAGATGGTGCATGTTCATCCAGGCCCCCTCCAACAACCGTTGCTCAGGACTCTCAAGATGACGGAACCGCAATCGAAGTCAGTTACGGGCCTACTTTTGGCTTTGATGACTTTGACATGAATGAAGTCAATCAACCGGAACAATCAGATGAGGTGATGATGATCTTCGATGAAGAAGAAAAATCGAGTGGATCCCAGCATTCTACTTCCAAGCCCAAGGAGAAGAAGAAGAAAAAGAAGTTAGCCGTCTCAAGAAAAGAATTCCTGAGTTTGCAAGATACAGTTGATCAGATCCTAGCTGCTGTCAAATCTACTCAACCGCAACCATATGATATGTGTGGCCCGCAGTCTCTCATTGACCGCATTAAACGACTTGAAGCCAGAGAACGCCTTGCTGCAGAACGAATATCTCTTAAAGTTGAAATGGGTATTCGAGCCCTGGATACCAACCGCAAAGCTGATCATCAACAATTTTTGGCAACTGCAGAGCGCCTCATCTTTGAGGTATCCGCAATCAAGACACAACTTCAAGCGATAATTGCGGATCATTCCACTCAATCGAAGCAGCTTGTGGATGAAACTCATAATCTATATGAGTCCACCATTTCAGTCCTGCAGTCAACTATCAACAGCCTACGTCGTTCCTTGACATCAAATTTTCATGGTCCGAAAATCTTGCGCCTCACCAATGAGATCCACAGATTGCTTTTCAACACCACAATCCCAAACAACCAACAACTTGTTGATGCACTCAAGGCTCAATTCGACGAAGTTTGTGGAAAGATTGATGGTTTAAGGCAATGGCTTGAGGAGGAACCCGGTGTTCCTTCCTCAATAAGGGGAAGTGAAGACCATGAAGCATACCACATTTCACCACAACACTCTCATCCACATCAACATTTACAAACTCCTATGCCCTCTCCTCAGAAAATCCGAATTCATTCTCCTCATCAGTCTCCAATTCAAGATGATCAACATCTTTCTTCACAGCATCCAGAGACTCCCCCTCATCTCAAAAACTTAGCCCCAGAAATGTCTTCTGAGAACTCCTACGACTCTTCCAAAACAAAACAGAAGAAAGCTGAGTGGAGAGTAGCTAAATTTGCTGAGTTAATATGGAGAGATCACGGATTCAACATTACTCTGGATGAATCCCTGTAAATCCCCAATCTGCTTGTATATCAATCAGATCCGTTTGATGGTGGAGAATCCCAATGAAACGGATGACGCCAGATCAAATTAGAAGATAAGGAGAAGAAGAATAACTTGAATCTATGATGTATTCAATGAATAGAATGATGTTCCATACACATAGTTCACACACTAGCTCTTCTCTCAAGTTTCTCTCACACCTTAGAATACATACACTTAAGCTGCTCTCAACCAACCACCCACATGCACTCCTCACCATATATATATGAGACATGGGCCGTGAACAGGTTCACGGCCGTAAACACAGCCGTAAAATCTTAAAACATTACAGAAAAATACAATTTCCTAGAAAAGAAAAGTATAAACCATAATTTTAGACCCAACAATCTCCCCCTTGGCTTATAGCTTTCTTTTCTAATTGACCCAACAAGCTCCCCCTAAAAAGTAGCTGGCTTTTCTTGTTAATCTTCATTGGGAGCTTGGCTTCAGCGTTAATCTTCGATTTCTTCACAGCTTCAAGATGAACTTGATGAATCTTCAATGAATGACTTCATCTTGCGCAGTTGGGCTTTTCTTCAAGATTTAGCTTTGAACGCACTTTGGGTGAGGAGGCTTCTTGAAAAGATCCTTGAAAATTTCGCTTTCAGCTTGAGAATCTTCAGAGAGAATAGAGATCAAAACTTCTAGATCACTTCAGCAGGTACAAGATAGCAGCAAATTGATTGAGGAGGCTTCATTGCAATCTGTCACATAATCTTCAAGAACAGCTTGACCTTGCTTATGGGTTAAAGTATTGAATGTTGAAAGAATAATCTTCATTTTTTTCTCCTTCGAATGAGAATTCTTCGATGCTCACGGATGAAGCCTTGGCTCAGAAATCTTGATACAATCTCCACGAGTCTCATCTACATCTGAATTCACTTTCCAAGACACATAAAGCTAAAAATAGAAACAAAACTTAAAATAAAACATAACACACAATATTTTTGGATTTTTCATATTTTCTGAAAAAGAAATAAAACAGAAATAACACTATTTTTGGATTTTTAATTTTCTGATTTTTCTTTGGTTTTTTTTTTAAATTTTTAATTCTCCCCAAATTTTTTTTTTAAATTAGAAGAAAACTATGAACAATTTTAACAAAAACAAAAATAATTGCTAACTTTAAGAGTGAATCAAAGTTTTTAGACAGCCTTTATCCGTTTATCAGTACCCCTCCCTTCATGAATAGATCTGGTCAATCGTCGGTGTTGTGGTCCACTTAAACATGAAAGATTGTGACAAAATTAGGACATACTATAAGTGACAAGACAATGTGATCCTTTGTTCTTAGATAATATTCCTAAAGGACCATTCAGCTGACGACAGCCAAAGATATTGTTGTCCACCTAAATTAAGCAGCGAGATCTACAGACAACATAGTGATTGTTCAATTTTAAATGTACTAGAACATGTTTCCCGCTTCCTGACATACCCCAATAATAAGGAACTTCTAAAGTACTCCTTACTTTAGGTGAGCAGACAATTATTATGAGAGAAGTCAGATTTAGAATGCATATGCTATACACCCAGGTCGGATCTCTTCTAATCTCGCAGAGGGTGAAACATATGACTAACCAGATTTAGAGGAATTGAGAAGTAGAATGGTGCATATGTTGTGTACCAGGTCGGATGTATTTCAATCACGCAAAGGAGACAACATATGACTAACAGACAGGAAGAATTGCATAGATAGAAGATGCAGATAAAAAGAATTGCATATGTTGCAGTCCAGGTCGATGTATTTCAATCACATAGAGGATGCAACATATGACTAACATAAAGAAAGCAAGAAAATAATTTCCTTCAGACCTACTTTATCGGAATTCCCCAGTCGCCCCATCAATACCAGAATTAAGGACAGAGTCTGTACATCGAGGAAGAGTAAAACCACAGTTCTAGATACAGATTACTTTAATGTGACCGGTGGATTATCATGTATATCTCCCTGCTCAACCTATCTGAGTGTCGTATTGTCAGGCTAAATGCCTAGTCATTAATGCCTAGTCAAGTCCATTTTAATCTCTCGTGCCTACCAGCGCATTCAACACAGAGCCTAGACAACTCAGATTCAGTCTCTTACACAGATTCAGATTGCCTGTTATCACATGATTATATCACTTCCCAACACATCATCTACAAACAAAAACTCTCAGCAACATATTTTTGATTTTCTGATTTTCTAATGTTTTTGGATTTTTTTTTAAATTTTTAAATTTTTGTTTTGTTTTTATTTCTCCCCCTAAGTTTGTGCATAGGAGAGAAACGAAAGCAAATGCACAAATTTAGACTATCCTAAAACAAAAATTTGTCTTTGAAGCGAATCAGCTTAATAAAACTCTAGAGTATAGAGAAGAAAACTCAAACCGTAAGTCACCGATTGAATTTTCATCCAGAAGGTCTGAGAACAGCACCCGTAATCCCAAAACAAATCCAAAAATTCTTCATGTCATTAAGCATAAACCCCATGTGTGATCCCTTCCTTTCTTCCCTTCCCGCAAAGGACACATACTCTCAAACAAAGTTATGAATGTAGTACAGCTGAGAGATGTCCCCTATCATGTGCCTGGAACAGCCAGTACCAACAATCTGAAGTCTGATGAGATGCCGCCATAGCTGCTCCGACACAGAGCGGGATCAGTTGGTCTTTGGAACCCAGTCCATTTTGAAACTGGGTTGACCTTTGTCATCTGTGCAAGGTACCCTCTCCCATGACATATCCTGTTTATCACAAACAAAAGATGAAGAAACGTTAGAAGCATTAGGAGATTTGGGAGAGTGAACCTTCGGAACCCATTTGTAGTTGGGTTTAACCCATTTCTTGTTCGATCTGATGGGTGCACCGGCACTTGTTTCAGAACTTGAAGCCGATCTTCGAGATGACTTTGACCTAACCGGTCTTGGCTTCACTGGAGCATCTTTTGATATTTGCTTCTTGGCCGGCATTCCCTTCTTGTTGTTGGGAGTTGATTTCTTGGCCTTGGGAGTTGAATTCTAGCCCTTAATGGTATTCCAGTCGCCATTGTCTGAACGTGACCTTGAGGGGTTTCTTTTGGGGTATCTCCCTCTTGGTGCGTTTTGCCACTCTTGTGCATAGTAGGGAACATATGCTCAATTAGGACAATTTCGGGCAATGTGTCCAGGTGTTCCACAGTGAAAGCAAGTATTTTTCTTCACTGGGAAGTTGTTTCTTCCTGCCCCTGGTGGCGTGTCCTTGCCTCGTCTCTGATTGTTCCCACAAGCACACTTGCAGCAACTCGGCTGTTTCACTTGGTTCGGTAGCATGTACTTCTGAACAGCAGGTTGATCAGAAGCAATTGAGTTCGAAGCAACAGATTCAGAGTTCAAGGAGACAATGGTTTGTTCAACAGTTTTCTCCTTGTTCTCATCTTCCGTTATTTTACCTGCACAAGAAGTAGAAGCATTAGAATCGTTCAGCTCAACACTTTCTGGCACATCCACGGCAGAATTATCAAAGATATCATCAAATATATCGAAAAAAATTAAGTCTTCAGACTTTGACACAAGTTTATTATCAGACACACTCTCTTCAGCTGCTTGCTTTGATTGACTTAAAGATTGATCTGCATGGGAAGTAGAAACATTATTATTTTCAACATTAATACTACCTCTTGACACAAGTCCATATTTAAGATGTGGCTCTCTATCAATCTCTTCTTTAGACAATGGCTTAAACTGATAATTATGATTATAAGGAAGAGGCACTTTGTCATATCCTAAACCCTTTTGCTGATTCTCTTTGAATTTCAAATTAGTTTCTATCATGGATGCAACTACTTCACTTGACACATCAAATTTTATAAAATTAAAAATATGCATTTCAAATTTGTTTTTCAATGTGTCAAGCTCAGCAATTACCTCAGCAAGTTGTTCAGTCACATATCTATACTTCACACTCTTATTGCTATACTCTTCCTGAAGTTTTCTAAAGTCTTTGGTTTTTGCTTCTAATTCAGCCTTCAGGGGTTTCTGTCCTTTCCTAAGCTGATATCCTTCGTATTTTAGGTCCTCGTTCTCTCTGCGTAATAATTCGATATGCTCAAGTAAATTTTTTACTTTATCAATGCATGTTTGAGAACAAGAAATTTCATTGACTTTGGTGTTTGAAGAACTCATTGTTTATCAAAAATGCCCTTTGACTAAAAACTCAAAAGTCAACCTTAAAAGTCAAATTTAAAAAGTCAAACTTAAAAAGTCAAACCGAAAAGCTAAATTTGAAAATTTAAAAGTTAAACGAAAAAGTCAAAGTTTAAAGTCAAAGGTCAAACTTGAAGTCAAAGGTAAAACTTTAAAATTCAAAGTCAAAATTTTAAGGTCAAAAGTCAAAAATAAAAATAAAAAATTAAAAAATAAAATTTTTGTAGAAAATGGAATTTAAAATAAAAGAAATTTGAATTTTGGGCTAAAAGTGTCAAATTTGCGAAATTAGGTAAGAATTCGAGTGGTTTTGAATTACAATCGGAAGGATTAAATCAACAGGTAGCTTGGCCCAAGTGGTAAGACGCGTTGTGGAGTAGAGAGGAGACCCGGGTTCGATTCCTGACAACTCCAACTTCGCTTCCCTTTTTTTTATTGGACGTTGCTGTGCGAGGAAACGGGGATGCGAGGACGAGTACTGCTGCTGACCGAGACCGAAGTGAAGACCGAGAACGAGGTGCGAACTTCGGACACTATGCGAGGCTGACCACGAATTCGAGGCGCGGACCGCAAACGTCGACCGTACACATGCGATGCTGCTGCTGGCCGTGAACTCCGAGCCGTACACTTGCGATGCTGACCGTAAACCTTGGACCGTAAAATCCGAGGCCGTAAACCTTGGACCGTAAACCTCGGACCGTAAACTCCGGCCGTGAACTTCGAGGCCGTAAACTCCGGTCGTAAACACTGCTTCAGATCGCGAAAAAATCGACGTTTTTCACCATTTTTGCTCCAAAACTCGATCCAGAACTCGTTTTATGAAAAACGCGAAGAACAAACCCTCCTTATTTTGCCAGGATCTATCCAAAAAAGCAAGAATCCTTCCAAAATAAGATCAAATAAGCTCCAGATCTTACAAAATAGACTGATACAAACCAAGCTCTGATACCACTTGTAAGTCCCCAATCTGCTTGTGTATCAATCAGATCCGTTTGATGGTGCGGAATCCCAATCAAATGGATGATGCCAGATCAAATTAGAAGAGAAGGAGAAGAAGAATAACTTGAATCGATGATGTATTCAATGAATAGAATGATGCTCCATACACATAGTTCACACACTAGCTCTTCTCTGTAGTTTCTCTCACACCTTAGAATATACACACTTAAGCTCCTCTTAACCAACCACCCACATGCACTCCTGACCATATATATATGAGACATGGGCCGTGAACAGGTTCACGGCCGTAAACCTGTTCACGCCCGTAAACACATTCGTAAACTCTTAGAACATTATAGATGATGACTACAAGCCTTATCTCACCTTTGCGGAACCTCCCACAGACGGTTATTTGGACATTCCCATCTCTCCCAATGCAAAGTTCTTTACAGTGTTTGAATCGTTTGACCGCAACCTCCCAGATGATGAAAGGTTGCCGCTAGAGTTTGAAAGACTTAACAGATTCCATGCCAAGCATTGATCTGCAATCGAGAAAATTTGGTCAAACGACAGACCCACCGCAGTCAAAAACTACAAGCCTAGAAAATTCATGAAGGCAAAATTCATCCAATATACCCTCACCAGAAGAAACTCAGACTACATCCGAACCCAAGTTGATTTCCCTTGCATGAACCCGAAAGAAATTTTCCTGATTGCAAAGGTATTTCAAAACAAGTCTGAAAAACACCCAAAGATGAAGACTGCGTATGAAAGGGCCTGTACCTTTCTGAAAGAGACTGTGTGTGACTTTGCAAGAATTGATGCGGGCATCCACCCGGCACTTGGTCAGAAGTTCAACCTTCCTCCTCTTGAACCAACTCCGGTCCTGACTGAAGGCTTTCAAGAAAGATCTCTTGGAGCAACTAACTTCCCAGATCTTGGAGTCATTTTCAAATGCTTAAATGATGAAACAAAATACTTCATCCCAATGACTGCCATGAACCGCATGACCCGGAAGCAATTGAGATCACTAAGACTGCAGTCAACAAATCAAAACGCACAACTGTTGAAGTGAAGTTTTAAATCTCAAGAAGAATTGTGTGGCTTAAGGAAATCAGGAAGTTCTGGTGGATTCTCATCAAGTTCCTCAACCTCAACACATGAAAGAAAAGTTGAAGAGGTCACATAGGGGGAAATTGTTGAAACATAAAAGTGACCCTCCTAAGCGTAAAAGAGATCCGAAGCTGTCATCAAGAACCGCAGTCAAGCTCTACACCGTAGTCAAGTACCACAACCGCTGTCATCATCATCAACACTTAGTCTTAGTCTTTTATTTGTTTTTCTACAAGTACTTTCTTTTATCCAATGTGCCCTGCGTGGCAACTTTTAACAGATATGACTTTTGTAATCTTCGAGACTCTACAAATAGAGTTCTCTCTTTCTGAATGAATACATCTCTCTACGCATCTTGAATCTCACGTATCCATCTTACCATCTCACCTTAATGATCTTCAGATTCTAATATCGTTATCTCTTCGGAGCAAGTCAGTCTTGACTTAATCACTAAGTTTGATCTCACTTACTAACTTGGTCTGATTGCATTCCTCGTTAAGAATCAACTTAAGTGTATACTTGATATAATACTTGCTGTCATTTATATTTCCTTATATTTCTACACCTAATTATCTAACTATCTAACTCTAACTTATTATTATTGTTGAGCTATATGATCAATTGAGTTAAACTTCATTCCACATTATTACATGTTTTAACGTTTGTTCAAGTGTGTTACTTAAGTTTTTCTCTCAATAATTGGTATCCGAGCCAAAGTGGTTGCTTTTTAAACAAGAACTCTGATTTTAAAAGGCCTTCTATACCACTGAAGCTTATTTCTTAAAAAAAACAAAAAAAATATATTTTAAAAAAAAACAAGGAAATATGGCACAAGCATTATCTCTAAATGTTTCTAACAGTGTTGGAGGTTCGAATAGAGCTCCAATACTGGTAGAAAATGAATATCATCACTGGTCTCAAAGAATGGAAAGGTATCTTCGAAGACTTGGAGGAGATGTTTGGAGATCTGTAGAAGAAGGGCCTCATGTTCCTGTTCTTCCTCCAGTTCAGAACGATGGCACACAAGTTCAACTGGGAGGAGGTCAACCAGCCTTGAATCGTCCTACCAAAGATGATCTTGATCAGATGGAAAATGATGTTGTTGCTTTTTATGAGATATCTTGTGGAGTTGCTCCTAACAACTTCGACATCATCATAAACTGCAAGTCAGCTAAAGAAATCTGGGATGTTCTCAAGAACCTGTATGAAGGTACAGAAAAAGCCCAAGATAAGAAGCTTAGAACTGCACTCAATGAATTCAACAACTTTAAAGCTCATGCTGGTGAAAGTCGAGAAGACTCCTTCAAGAGATTCAACTTAATTGTCAAAAAGTTATCTAATGCGGGCACCATCCGAAGTAACCATGAGACCAATATTCAGTTTCTCAATGGTTTGGGTAGATATTGGACCACAGCTAAGATGATCGTCCAAGGTGATAGAAAAATTCACTCTCTATCTCTCTACAAGCTCTACGGTGAACTGCAAGAACAAGAGTCAATCGTACTCAAAGACTGTGCTGACTTCGGAGGACCACTCGCTCTTATAGCACAAGCTCCTCATACTCAATCTTATTCACCCTCGTATGACAATCCTCGGCAGTCATACGAAGCCGACTTAGAATACGATGATGAAGAGAAATTCCAAAATGCCATTGCTCTAGTTAGCCAACAATTTTAACAGGCTACCACCCTCCCCCATAAAAGCATTTAAAATCATTTAAAAGGTTAATTAAGGGGTATGAACTCACATGTAGTGAGTGGTTTGGATGAACGGACTGAATAGGATGCTAAGTGTCAAGTGAAGACTTGTACACACACAAGGATCCTAGTTAACATATAATAACACATATATGTATTCAATTAGTCATTAAACAACTAATTAATCATTTTAAGACATCCTGAGACATGTAAAACACTTGATTTAAGTGCTATAAGTCCTAAGGATAGCATCTAAGGGTGGTAGGACCTTGCATTTGGGTTTAGGGTTCAAGGGTGAACTCCCTTGGAGTTTACGGTTTTGTGACCATAACGCATTGAGTTTACGGCCGTAAACTCATGACACTTTGACCATTTTGTGTTTTGAATCCTTAAATATCATTAGAAGCATTCCTACTTCATGGTTAAGCCTTTGGAAGAGATTAGGGCACCATTTCACTCCTTTGGGGAGTTTACGGTCCTTGGACCATTTCTCTTTGGGTTTACGGCCGTAAACCCAAATGGTTTATGGTCTTTTGATGTTTTCAAGTGCTAAACACATTAAGGAAGGGGTCTAGACTAGTGTCCAAGGCTTGGGAAGGGACTAGGGCCACTTTGGCCCCTTTATTAGGGTTTTCGGTCCAAGGTGTTCTTGGACCGTAAACACCTTTGATCCTTTGATTCTTGGTGTTTTCTAGTTGATTAAGAAGTATAACAAGCCCTATAACACACTAGGTTAAGAGTACTTACAAGTAGAAGCTTGAAAAGGTGCTAAAAGTCCAAGAACACTAGTGTGTGTTCTTGGTGTTCTTGGTGAAACTTGAAGATCTACACTTTTTGAATGATTTCACGGATGGAATCATGTTAGATCACTAGCTTAGGTAATATATCAAATTAATAGGGCTAGAAACACTTACAAAGTTGAAGATCAAGAAGAAAAGTTGGATGATACTTGAGAGGATTTGGGTTTTGGATCTTGAAAATGTGAAAAGTGGTAAATAATGACTAAGTGTCATATTTATACCCCCTTTTATGGTTTACGGCCGTAAACACCTTTGTTTAGGTCGTAAACTCCAAACTCTTGGAGTTTTGGGACATTTTTGTTGTACAATAAACCCTAGGGCATCCTCTCTCCTGTTATCTCCTGAAGTACTAACTTTAAAACACTAAAACTTAATCCAAAAAGCTTGAAAGTTAGCAGAAACTGTTCTGACTTCTATTGAAGTGAGTTGTTGTACGTAATAGAAATTTCGGGTTGTCACACTACCCCTTCGGTCTTATCAACTGGATACGGGGTCTATTTCACCCCTACCACTATCACATAATATCATAGCATACTAACACATAAATCATAACAGACAGTGGCATACCAGTTAATTATCACAAAGACAATCATCTAACTATAAACTCCTACTAGTGGGCCTGCCTTGGTGCCTTAGACCCACTGCTACCGGGAAGGTAACTCACCTTACACTGCTGATGTCACACCCCGATCCTTGTCGGAATCGATCAAGGCGTGATATATTGTTCAAAGTCTCATGACAACTAGGTTATAATGTGATTAGATTCAATTAAGTACTAAGTATGCAAACAAGATCCACAACATACAAGTACAAATACAAATGCAAACCACATTTATTACATCAAATTTAAATTCTCTTGTGGATTTCTAAGGCACAACCTATTTTTCATCATTCTTCATTCTTCAAATCTGCATCATGGGTAAAAACAGGTCAACTACGAGAGTTGGTGAGTAATCAAATTTTAGTAGAGAAAATTGTGAAGTTGAAACATTTATAATTTGAAATCTGTTTTCTTTTGAAGTCGCCAAACAATTGTATTTGAGATAACAGTTTATAAATCAAAAATTGATTAACAATTGATAACAACGACAATAAGTCCTCACCCTATATATATACATATGTATATATATAAATATATATAGGATGGAGCATCTAATCATCATACACACTCAACCACGTGTGATCAATCACCTTAGCGTCCCAAGGCGGGGTGGTCAACCCAATAGCGTTATTATTGTCCATAACGTACCTCAAGAATACGGGCATAGTCATGGAGATTAGACTAAAATGATAATGCACTACAAGTACATGTAGCGTAAACAAACAATAGTTATACAATTAATGACTCACGTATAAATGTCCCAACAATGTCTCAATTGTGATAAAACAATAAAATGAAGTTGGAACATATTAGAACCACATGATACACCCCAAAAGTATTGAAAATTATAAAATATGGGGTAGATTACTCACATTAGTCCCAAAACGAAATGCGTGTGTCGTACGATAGACGATTCGGGTCAAAATGGCGTAGAACCTAATATAATTAATAGTTTTGGTTTAGGAACTGCTAAACAAGAATGGAGTATTAATACAAATAATTAGACACATATTCTTATATTAGATGAATTAACAATAATTCATTTTGATTATAATATTAAGGTATTTATTTGTTAAATGAATTTTAAATTGAATTACTTACTTTGCATAATTAATTTATATTTTCAATTTAGGCTAGATTTTAATAATTTCTTATAATAACTTGCCCAATTATAATTATTTACAGATTTTAACAATTATTTATATGAAATAATCATTAAAATGCATTTTTACATGCTTAAATACTTAGGAAGATAGTTTTAAATAGTAAACAGTATTGAAAAATTATGAAATTATTAGGAAATCATTATTTCATACAATATGAATTACTGTAAAATTTGTATATTTTTCTGAACTGCTTTAGTATTTATTTAATATTTTAATGATTAAACAACACAAAATTCGGGAAAAATAGTAAATGATTCTCAAAAAATCTGTAAAATTAACCATAGTTTTATAACATGATGTAGAGCCCAGTGTATAAGTTTCAGGTATTTGTGACTATGGGAAGTATTTTTTATATATTTCATTATTAATTAATCAATAAAATCATAAATAATAGTAAACAGTAATATAAATGCATGAAACTTCATATATTATGTTTAATCAGTATACAGGTCATCCCAGAATTTTCTCAGAATTTATTGAATGCAACAAGTATTTTATGTGAATTATTGCCCTACTTTATTGCAATAATTATGATAATTCAAAAAAAATAAGTCATTTTCTGAAAATTTCCAGAACTTCTTATTTTATTGATGATATTCTGAGAAAAATCAGGTTTATGCAAAAAAATGAGTTTTAGATATTTTGGTGGATTTAATTTGTTTCTTGTATGAATTTGAAACTTTTAACAACATACCTTTGATGAATGCTTCAAGAGGGATGAAGATTTGAGTATAATAGATTGTTCTTGGATGGAATATGAGTATTCTTGGAGGAAATTTCGAGATTGAGAGTGAGAGAAAGAATAGAGAAGATTTAAGTGGTGAAGAGAATAATGTGTTGGGAGAAAAAGGAAAGGAAAGTGGATGGGAGGTGTGAGTGGGAGACCATGGGAATAATCTTTTTGCTTTTGGTGGTCTTCATAATTTCCCACTAACACAAGCATCTTTTACATAATTAATATAAGAGTTTTATAAAATTTAAAGTAAAGTTTATAAAAAAATAGAGTTTTATAAAATTTAATGTAAAGTTTATAAAAATGGAGTTTTATAAAAGATAGGTTATTATTTGATTATAACAATCTACTTTGATTTGAAGTTTAATTAGAGAATTCAAGTTTGATTCTTTTAATTTAATTAGAGCATTATACTTTGATTTGATTTTAATATGGTATCATAATTTACTTTGATTATAGTTATAACGTTGTACAATACTTTGTTGCTATTAACGTCAAGTTATATCGTATTGTATGGGTTTTGATCCTATTAGCGTCAAGTAATCTTGAGTAGGGTTTATTAAATTTCCAATTGGGTTGGGTTGACCGGAATCCATTTTAGGCGGATGTCACAGCTGAAGTCCATTGCAGCAATTCCTTAGCTGTTGTCCTGGTAACTCACCTTACAATACCAAAATACCACCCAATTAGAAATTGGGTTCCAAACCATGATCCATAATCCTTACTTGGGGTGAAATGACTGTGTCACCCCCGACCCGTCAAGGCCTAAACTATAAAATTCATGAAAACCCATCAATGACCTAATTTTCTACATGGGCCTAAACCTGTTGGATTAGTGTCTAAGTCCATAACTATAATTGGCATATACTTGACCCGACCCGGCATGGTCCATTTGGGTTGCATGGCATCGGAACATTTGGATAGACCTTTTGTGAGAAGAGGATATTTGTAACATATTAATATATTATAAGTTCTAATATGTTAATATGAAATCATAATATTTAATTAGTATTGATCAAGAATTAATTTGGAATTAATTTAGTGATCAAAAGAGACTAATTAAATATATGGGGATTGATTGTGTAAATCATTCAATCTTATATATGTGGGCTTATGATCCATGATTGCCTATGTTGGGTTTAACCCATGTGGTGACCCATAGATACTCCATGGAGGTTAAAACCCATGGAGCATAAGGAATGGGTAAAGTCATGGGTTACATGGTGTAACCCTAATGTGCCCACTATATAAAGACCCCATTGGTAGGTGAAATCGGCACTAGTGCATACACAAGAGGGCAAGCCGATTTCTATGAGTCAAGTATCCTCTCTCATGGTTATTCCAAGATGTTCATGATGTTGTGTGAACCATTTGAGGTGTCACACTTGGGGTACTAGGCTCTTAAGCTTCATGGAATCAAGCTACAACAAAGAGGTATGTATTCTATCTAGTTTGGTTATCCTATTACATATGATTGTATGCTAATTAGGGTAATACCTTGCAAAATTGATATTTGCATGTATAATAGAGAAAACATAGATCCAAGGTATTTAGGGTTGCATGTACACCTTAGGAGTGTTAGAATGCTCAAAACCCAACAGTGGTATCAGAGCGTAGGCTTGTTTTCAAGTTATACATGCTGAAATAGCTTAAAAATCGAAAATTTTGGCCTCCTGGGCACTGGACTCGCCGAGTCCATGAAGAAACTCATCCTACTCGTCGAGTAGGTTGATACACTCGACGAGTAGAAGCCCCTGACAGCATATATTCGACTTTTAAGGCTGGAATTGGTCTATAATCATTACCTTAAACTGTTTTGGACTTATAAAACCTGTTTTTGATGTGTTAATGATTATGGTAAACCAATTTCAAAGTCATTATAAAATTTTCAAGTTTTATATATGTTTATATGATTCTTGAAAAAATTGTTGATATGGATTGTTCATGCTTATGAGTTTTGGTAGATCATAGGAATTATATGCAAATTGTTTGTTAGTGTAATTCTTGATCTTAATGAAATTGTATTGTCTCCATATCTTGTCCTCAAGTTATGGATTACCTAAAGTTTTTTTGTGTTACCTTGTTTTTGTGAGTCAATTTAGATTAATAAAAAATTATGTGTTAGTTGTTTTCAATCCAAATTGATCTAAAGGTAATTCATAAAATGTGTTTTTGTAACTTGTCCTCAAGTTATATGAAAAGTCACATTTATGAATCTTAAAACTCATAAAAGTGCCATAGGTTACAAAATGAAGAGTCTTTTTCTCATAAATAGTTTTATGGACTTCATAACTTGTCCTCAAGTTATGGATGTTCAAGATGTTGGATTAGGTGTCTAAGTTCATAACTATTTCTGGAATGTACTTGACCCGATTAGCATGGTCCATTTGGGTTGCATGGCATCATGCATTTGGATAGACTAAAATGAGAGAAATAACACTTAAGGTTTATTAATATATTATAAGTTCTAATATATTAATAGTATTATTTAGTTAGTATTGATCAAAATTTAATTTGGAATTAATTAAGTGATCAAAAGAAGACTAATTAAATATATGGGTTGATTGTGTAAATCATCCATACTTATATAGTGGGCTAATGCTTCATGGATTATCAAGTTGGGCTAAAACCCATAGGATACTCCATGGATGCTCCATGGTGTTTGTAGAACCCATGGGTCATGGAAATGAAAGGTCATGACAATTAAGGTTTACATGGTGTAACCCTAATTGTAACACACTATATAATTATCCATATGTTCACCAAAATCGGCACTTAAGCAAGAAAGTAGAGGGCTAGCCGATTTCAAGTAGTGTGACATTTCTCTCAAGTTTATTCCAAGTGCATTTGGTGTTGTATGAGACATTTGAGGCATCACACTTGGGGTGCTAGGCTCTCAATGTTTTCATGGAATGCAAACTACTACAAGGTATGTTTTCCTAGCTTACTTTTATGTTTAATGTTCCCCATGTATGCTAGATAGGATTATGAACCTTGGAAATCAATTTTGAATGTATCTTAGTCAAACATAGATCCAAGGTTTCTAGGGTTGCATGAACACCTTAAGAGTGTTAGAATGCTCAAAACCCTTCAGTGGTATCAGAGCCTAGGCTTGTTTGTTTGATACTTGATGCAAAATAGCTGAAAAAGTTGAAATTCTTGATGTCTGCACTGGTGACTCGCCGAGTCCATTGGGGGACTCGACGAGTCCAAGCGTATCTGCAACCAACTCGGCGAGTCAGTTCTTTCACTCGACGAGTTGGCCAGGCAGAGTGCAGATTTTCGATTTTTGCTGCTGGAAATGGACTAGAAACATTACCCTAAACTGTTTTGGTGTTTTAAAACTTGTTTTAGATGGTGTAATGGTTGTTCTAATCCATTTACAATGGCTAATATCAAAATTCCATGTTTATATGTGTTCATATGTTCTTGAAATTTTGATATGAATATTCATGTTCTTATGAGTTCTTGCAAGATCATAGGAATTATGTGCTATTGATTGGTAGTTAATTCATGATTATGATGTGTTTTAATGGAGTCCATAACTTTTCCTCAAGTTATGGATAACCAAAAGTCACTTTGTAATAAATCCATTAAAAGAACATATAAGTTACAAAAAAAATGAAGAGTCTTCATTTTTAATAAACAATAACTCATAAGTTATGAATTGAAAAGTTTTGTAAAGTTACAAAACTTGCCCTCAAGTTTTGGAACATGTAAAGTCATCTAGTAAACTTTAGTTCCGACCCCTAGAATTTTAAAAGTTAAAATTCAACCCTTATACTCTATAATATTATAAGTTAATAATATATATATATATATATATATATATATATATATATATATATATATATATATATATATCTATATATATATATATATATATATATATATATATATATATATATGTATGTACAAGATCAAGTCGTTTTACCGTTAGTAGGCCTGATTCACGAAGCCGGTCTATAAGCGCGGTATAAGGTTGTTGCCTATAAAATGGCAGCTTAATGGGTGTCCACTCTCACCTACCGCTTCCTTGACTGGTGGAGGTCGTTAGCCGAACGGGTAGGACAATGACTTTAAATCCTCATTAAAGGTATAATCATACTAAAGTAACTAAATGTTTTTATAAATTCTCTATCTTAGTTACTTTAGGAAAATGTGAATAAGGTGCTAATCCATGAAATTACACTTTGCACCTTGATTAAGTCGTTAGTGGAGCGTGTGTGGTTAACCGGCACACTAACTTGGACTTAACAAGGTAGGAGAAGGGTGACTTAAGGTTTTTCATAGGTCGGTGGAGCGCGTGTGGTTAACCGGCACAACGATTGAGTGAAAAACATTAAGGGTATCAAGTAGTTTGCATGGTTACTTCACACCTTGTTTTGTGATCCTCGGCATCCCAGTCACAAAACCTGAAGGGCACACTCGAGATTGAAATATGCCATTGAAAAGTTCAATGAATCTCAAAGAATCTAGGAGTTTCAAAAACCAATTAAAACCTAATAATTTATTTCGTTTTTCATGGTGGAAATTGGTGAATCGTCATTCACCTACCTTCAAATATTTTATAGCTTGGATTACGGCATCCCTCTTCTAAGTTACAAAATATTGTGTTGGGTCCTAGCCTTAATATTACATTTGGGTGTTTTATTAAGGACTATCTTTATATCTAATCTAAAGTTGTTTTCTTCTTTTCAGATGTCAACCAACAATACTGCTTCTGGCTCAAATCCTACTGGCTCCTTCTCTCTCATGAACTTTTATGGGAGAGTCATCTTTGATGGATCCAACTTTATGGATTGGATCAGGAACATCAGGATGGTCACTCGGTATGAGGACAAAGAATATGTCCTCGACAAGGAGATTAAGGTACCCGAGCCGTGTGCCTCTCCTGAGGAGGTCGCTGAATATGAGGCACATGAAAGAGATGCTACCAAAGTGGCATGCATCATGTTGGCCACTATGACAGCCGAGCTCCAAAAGTCCTATGAGGACTACTATCCTTTTGAGATGCACCAGGATTTGATGGACCGCTACCATCAGAGTGCTCGTCAAGAGCGATATGAAATCATCTCCTCTATGATAACAACCCGAATGAAGGATGGTGAACCCATCACGGGCCACATGCAGAAAATGTAAAGGTATGTGGACCGTTTGCTGAAACTGAATGTGAACTTCCCCGAGGAGCTAGCAATATATATCATTTTGCACTCCTTACCATCGTGTTATGATCAATTCTGCATGACATACCACATGAACAAGGAGGAAGTTACCCTCATCAAGCTTCAAGGACTCCTAAAGACCGCTGAAACAGGTCAGGTCTTAAAGGGAAGTCGGTTGTTACCACTCCTACTCCTACTCCAAGCTCCCCCCCCTGTCTTGGCAATCGGGAAAGGTATAGGGAAAAAGAGGAAGAACCCTTCGAAGGGTACCATGGGTAAGACCCTTGATGGCTCCTCTTCAAGTGGAACCAAGAGAGGTTTCGTCACTCCTTCTTCTGACCAAAAGAGGCTAAATGCTTCTATTGCCATGAAAAGTCGCATTGGAATCGTAACTGCCCAAAGTACCAGCAAGACATTAAGGATGGGAAAGTGAAACCCACCCATGCAGGTATTTACACAATATTGTCTAATACCTCACCCTATTCTAACTCTTGGGACCTTGATACAGGTTGTGGAATTCAAATATGTTCTGATTTGCAGGGACTAAGAAAAAGTGAGAATGCGGAGCATGGAAAGATAAACTTGATCATGGGGAATAGGAAAGCTTCAACTGTCACCAAGATTGGACTTTACTCTTTGTTGCTATGTAGTGGGTTTACATTAGATTTGAATAAATGTTGTTACTCGCCTGAAATGGCAAAAAATATTATTTCCTTTCATGCTTTGTACAAACAAGGGTTTACCTTTTCTTTTGATAATGAAGTTGGTGGAATAAATGATTTCTTTAATAATGTTCTTTATTTTAAAGCATTACCTTGTGATGGTGTGTATGAATCTGTATCTGTTGTAGATAACCTAGGAAATAATGTGTTGTGTATTGATTCTACTAATAATAATAACATGGATAAAGCATCATTATGGCATTGTCGTCTTCGACATGTAAGCAAGAAACGCATAGACCAACTCCAAAAGAAAGGAGTCTTGGAGTCATTTGACCTAAATTCAGACGATAGTTGTGAATCATGCTTACTTGGAAAAATGTCAAAGTCACCCTTTACTGGTTCTTGTGCAAGGGGTGAAGGTTTGTTGGATCTAGTGCACACAGATGTGTGCGGACCCTTCAAAACTGCCACAAGGGATGCTAAACGTTATTATGTGACTTTTACAGATGATTATAGTAGATATGGTTATGTCTACTTAATCAAGCATAAGTCTGAGACTTTTGAGAGGCTTAAAGAGTTTAAACAAGAAGTCGAGAATCAATTAGGTAGGAACATTAAGATGCTTCGATCCGATTGTGGTGGTGAGTATCTTAGTATAGAGTTCCTCGACTATCTTAAGGAATGTGGGAATGTCTCACAATTTACACCTCCCAGGACACCACAGTTGAATGGTGTAGCTGAGAGGCATAATTGAACCTTGTTGGATATCGTTTGTTCCATGATGAGTCGAGCTTCGCTACCAATCTCATTCTGGGGGTATGCCTTAGAGACTGCCGCCCATATCCTTAATCTAGTCCCTACAAAGAAAGTTGCCAAAACTCCTCATGAGATGTGGACTGGAAAAGTTCCTAATCTAGACCACATCAAGATTTGGGGTTGCGAGGCTTTCGTGAGGCGTGAGACTCACGATAAGCTCGAACCTCGAAGTGAGAAGTGTATTTTCATCGTCTACCCACATAAATCCTTTGGTTACCTCTTCTACAGACCTAGTGAGAATGTGGTCTTTGTAGCAAGGAGGGGTGTCTTTCGAGAGAGAGAGTTCATAAGCCAAGGAAAGAGTGGGAGGCAAATTGACTTCGAAGAAATTCAAGAGTCAAGTGGTGAAGGAACCTCAAACCCTAGCAGTCAACCTATGGAGGAAACTCCTGTTGATCCAATTGACGAGTCTGTACCTCTGGGGCGTTCCACGAGAGTTAGGAATGCACCTGAGCATTACTATGGTTTCCATATTACTGCGGAAGGTGAGACACTTATCAATGATGAGACATTGGTAAGTCTGGATGAACCTAACAGCTACATGGAAGCCATGGCAGGCCCTGAGGTTGCTAAATGGAAATAGGCTATGGATAGCGAGATACAATCCATGTATGAAAATCAAGTTTGGAACTTGGTTGATAATGTACCAGGTCGTAAGACAGTCGGGTGCAAATGGATCTTCAAGAAGAAGACCGACATGGATGGTATTGTACACACTTATAAGGCGCGACTGGTTGCAAAGGGCTTTTCTCAAACTCCGGGAGTTGATTATGATGAGACCTTTTCACCAGTAGCCAAGATTAAATCTATTAGGGTTATGTTAGCCATTGCTGCATTTCATGATTATGAAATATGGAAAATGGATGTCAAAACAGCTTTCCATAATGGAAAGTTGGTTGAAGATGTTTACATGTGTCAGCCAGAGGGTTTTTTCAGTACAGAATACCCTAATAGAGTGTGTAAGCTTGATAAATCCATCTATGGATTGAAACAAACACCTCGCAGATGGAATCTTTGTTTCGATGAGAAAGTCAAAGAGTTTGGCTTTTCGAGGAGTGAAGATGAATCTTGTGTATATGTCAAGGCTAGTGGGAGTATAGTTAGCTTTTTGGTACTGTATGTGGATGACATACTACTCATAGGAAATGACATCCCAACCTTGCAGGAAGTGAATTTCTGGCTTGGGAAGTGTTTCGCTATGAAGGACTTTGGTGAAGCTGCCTATATCCTAGGGATAAGGATTTTAAGAGACAGGAGTAAAAGACTAATTGGACTTAGTCAGAGTACCTACTTGGATAAGCTGCTGAAAAGGTTCAGCATGCAAGATTCCAAGAAAGGAGAGTTACCCATCCAGAGTAACGCCAAATTGAGTAAGACTCAAAGCCCGAGTACCGAGGCTGAGATAGCAGAAATGAGTCGAGTACCTTATGCTTCTACTGTAGGCTCGATCATGTATGCTATGACTTGTACTCGTACTGATGTAGCCTTTGCTTTGAGCATGGTTAGCAGATATCAGGGGAATCCTGGTAAGGCTCACTAGATCGCGGTAAAGAATATTCTCAAGTACCTGCAGAGGACTAAGCACTGTGTCCTTACCCTCGGTGGGAGTGATGACTTGAGAGTCGTAAGGTATAGTGATGCTAGCTTTCAGACTGATAGGGATAATTTCCCCTCTCAGTCAGGCTGGGTCTTTACCTTAAACGGGGGAGCAATTACTTGGAAAAGTTCCAAGCAGGAGACAGTGGCTGATTCAACTTGCGAATCAGAGTATATAGCGACAAGCGAGGCAGAAAAGGAGGCTATATGGCTAAAGAACGTCATTGGAGACCTTGGGGTTATACCAGCTATAAAGGAGCCTATAGAGATTTTCTGTGATAGTGAAAGTGTAGTTGCCTTAGCCAAGGAACCAAGGGATCACGGGAGATCCAGACACATCGGCAGAAAATATCATTTCATCAGACATCGAATAAAAGAAGGACTCCTCGTGGCAAAGAGGGTGTCATCGAATGAGAACCCGACAGATCCCCTCACGAAGGGACTGGGCAGGGCTAAGCATCTCCAGCATGCAAGGCGCATAGGGCTGAAGGATGATATTAGATTTAGTAATTAGATAGCTTTGAAAAGTGTAATGTGTAATTGACATTTGATGATGAATAAAAGTTGTATTTATTTATGAGTAAAGTGTTGCTATCTTTTTTCAATCGTTTACTATCGTTTCATTTTGCATTTTTTGACTTCCAGAATAATTATGTTTGGTATATCATATTATTCGAATTCTGCACAGTCGGTCATATGTTGGAAGTAGGTATGAATCAAGACTGTCATGAGTTGGTTGTAGAGGTCTAAGCTGTTGGACATGGCTACAACACTCATGAGTGCTCATAAGTTCTGAGTATTGGATTCAACCCATGCTCACTGGTATCACTTCATGGAATTTATCTCGAGTAATCGTGAGATGGTAATATCATATAAGTCTTCAAGCCTAGGGATATGACTTGTTGCCTATGAGTTGGTTATGCATTGATTGTACGAAAATGCATTGGTAACTCGATGTTATAAAACGTGCCTTTGTGTATGATTCAACAAGTAGTAGAACAAGCATATGAGTCGAAGTTTATCTGTTCCTTCTTGGATTAGAAGCGATATCTGGGCCCCTCGATGATTTTGTGTTGACCCATGTACCGGGCCCGGTTAGAACTAAGTTGATGTGTTCAATTAAGTTCTATGTCAACCAAATCGGAAATCGGGAAACAAACTGTTGGACAATAAGTAAGACGTTGTTCCATGTATTTTTCCGGCAGATATCTAGAATAGAGGATTATATGATCACTTATCTTAAATGGCGTATCATCATTATCTCAGTTCCGAGAGACCTTGAAAGATACCCCGCCTCTTCCATCCGCAGCCATTATCCCTAAGGGTACCGCGGTCCCCTCTTCCACTACACTATCCAATCTTTCTCAAAGAAGAAAGCAGTTGGCAACCAAGAAACAAAGAACACCCAAGAAGGATGCTCCTAAACGAACCGCACCCACCAAGACACGCAAAACAAAACCTGCCCCGATCATATCTAGCAGTGATTCAGATGAGGATAGGCATCCAATCTCTATCTTCAAGAAAAGGAAAACAACCAATACCACTATCCATATGCGTGACCGGACAGATGCTGAAGCCTCTCAACAGGCTCCAGTAGTCCTTGGGGTGCCCGCACACCCATTCGACACCACCATCATTTTCCAGTCAGACTCAGAAATTGAGTCTGATTCTCAACTACGTGGAGACTCCCCCCCAGTGCACTCCCAAGAGGACGACGCTGGTTCACGTCCTAAGGTCTTTAGGGCTTCCCGACTGCATTTCTTTTCACCAGAGGAGTTACGCTCCATTCTTCTTTCTGTCACCCAAACACTACAAACACCTTCCCATCCGCAGGGCACTTCTTTCGCCCATGCCAGAACTGAGCAGAGGCCACACTTGACCACGGGTCAAGGAGACTGAGGAAGCTCAGGAAATCCTACTCTGCTTTCATCCTTTACAGGTGGTTTAGGCACGGTGAGCACAAATGTGCAAGGATCCGTGGACCGGAAGGACACTTCGGTGCGCTTTGAAGGATTTGACCATGATGCATCCAATGACTCTTGGTTACAGTACAATCCGGTAACTGAGTCAGACAAAAAGAAGTATGCTGCGTTCCAAAGGGCTTTCCAAGCCCGCAAAGAGCAACAAATCAAGCAGCAACAACAGAAAGAACAGGAGATCCAGTCCGTGGCTAGATATTGGGCAAATGCCATCAGCAATGCCAGTACCGTAGCCACCATTCAAAAAATTCAGAATTGGATGGATCAGATGGCTGAAACAATTTCAAAAGCTCAAGCTTCAGGTGCAGCCGCAGGTACCTCCAAAGTTCCTCCTACTCCAAATCCCATTCCATCTCCCACTCCTACAGTAAATCCATCACAAGACGAAGAACATGCAATCGAACTCAGCTCAGCTCCCACCTTCGGTCTTGATGATGAAGACATCCAAGAAGTAAACAAGCCACGCCTTTCTGATGATGACCTCATGATGTTTGAAGAAGAGGAGTCCAACGGTTCTCAACATTCGACTTCCAAGCCTAAAGAGAAGAAGAAAAAGAAGAAGAATGTTGTCACCCAGAAGAAGTTCATGAGCCTTCAAGCCAAAATCGATCAGATCTTGGCTGCGGTCCAGCCTACTCAACCGCAACCTGAAGACACTCTAGGACCGCAGTCACTGATTGAAAGAATAGAGCATCTGGAACCAAGGTAACGCATGGCTGCTGAACGAATCTCTCTCAAAGTAGAGATGGGGATCCGGTCCCTTGACAATAACCACAAGACTGACCACAAGGACTTCATGGCTGCAGCGGAACGCCTTATCACTGAGGTGACCGCAATCAAAATGGATCTTCAAGCGGCCATCGCGGATCAAGCTTCTCAGTCTCAGAAATTGATAGATGAGACTCATAATGCTTATGAGTCCACTATCTCTGTTCTTCAAGCAACCATCAATAGACTGCAGAAATCCCTTTCCTCCAACCTCCATGGCCCTGAGATCCTCCAGCTCACCAAAGAAATCCACAAGTTGCTCTTCAGCTTCTCCACTCCAAACAACCAACATTTGGCAGAAGCTCTCAAAGCTCAGTTCCAAGAAGTCTTCAACAAGGTGGATGGACTTAAGCAATGGCTTGAGGAAGCACCGGAGTTGCATCCCTCAAGAGGGGGAAGTGATGAAGAACAAGAAGTCCATCACTCTGATACTTCTATTCATCAGAGTCCCCCCATCATCACTGAAAAAATTCCCACACCACCGCAACCATCTCAACATACTCCATCTCCTCACACTTCACCTCCAAAAGATACTCCCAAAAAGCGAGAGACTCCTCCGCACTTCAAGAACTTGGCTGAAAACATGTCTTCTCCAAGCACCACAGACTCCCCTGCCACCGCTCAAAGGAAGCATGATTGGAAAGCAGCCAAGTTGGCAGAGTTAATTTGGAGAGAATGCGGGTTTGACACCATGATGGATGAGTCCTTGATCAATTCTTGGATAAATCCGCACCGCAGGCTGCTAGACGAAGATTACAGACCGCACCTCACTTATGCTGAACCCCCTGCTGATGGATACTAGGATATACCAATTTCTCCAAATGCCAAGTACTTCACTGTATTTGAGCAGTTTGACCAAAGCCTTCCAGATCACAAGAGACTACCAATGGAGTTTGAGAGACTTAGTCTTTTTCATGCTAAACATGCCTCCTCCATTGAAAACATATGGTCTAACGACAGACCATCCGCAGTCAAGAACTACAAAGTCAGGAAATTTATGAAGGCTGACTACATCCAGTATACCCTCACCAGAAGGGAGCATGACTATATCCGCACCCAGGCAGACTTTCCTTGTATGAATCCGGAAGAAATCTTCCTTATTGCCAGGGTGTTCCAAAACAAGTCAGAAAAGCACCCTAAAATGCAGATAACGCTTGAAAATGCCAACTCTTTTCTTAGGGATACGGTCTGTGACTTTGCCAAGATAGATGCGGATATCTACCCCTCCATCCTCAAGAAGTTTGATCTCCCACCTTTTGAACCTGTGCCAATGCCTACCGAAGGCTTCCAAGAAAGATCTCTAGCCGCAACAAACTACCCTGAACTTGGAGTCATATTCAAAAGGAAGACTGACAACGTCAAATATTTCATTCCTATGACTGCCATTCACCGCCTGACCAAGAAACAACTTGACATCTGCCGGACTGCAATTGAAAGATCTAAGCACACTACCGCAGAAGTCAAGTTCGAGATCACAAGAAGAATCACATGGTTGGAAAACGTCAGGAAGTTCTGGTGGATTTTGATCAAGTTCCTCAAACTTGATAGCCGAACCGGAGTTAAAGAGGTCACATAGGGGAAATTATTGAATCATAAAAGTGACCCTCTTGAACTCAGCTACTGCAACCATCTTTCTACCGCAACGGTTCAGCACCCGAAGTCAATCTTGTTCATCAGCAACCGCATCAGCAACCAGAGTCAGCTACCGAAGTCAACTTAGCTAGATTACGTTATTTGTCTTTTATGTAATACACTCTATTATCCAGTATGCCTTGCACGGCTGCTTATGGAGTTGTAATCTAGTGTAGTTCCTAAGTCTCTATAAATAGACTTACTCTCTTTGTATTCAAAAAAGATAGGAAGAACCGATAACTTATGAATTCTATCTGAATACACATTCTGAAGTTATCTCTCTATCTTTCTTCAACTCATCTCTTCTTACTTAAATCTTATCATAATTCTGCTGATCATAATCTCTCTTCGGAGCAAGTCTTTAAGACTTAATCACTAAGCTTGATCTTCCTTATTAACTTGGAGTGAATGCATTCCTTGTTATGAATTAGCTTAAGTGTCTTCTTGATATAACAATTGCTGTCATTTCCATTCCTTTACATTTCCGCAACTAACCCTCTAACTATCTAACTATATTATTGTTGAGCTTTTAGATCCTTTGAGATTAACTATTCCACATTATACTTGTTCTCACTTTTGTTCAAGTGTCTCCAAGTTTTTCTCTCAACAACCTAGAATGCCATGGGCACCTCCCATGGTCTAATATGAAGTTGCCACGGGCTCCTCCCAGGGTCTTCACATATCTAGTAAATAAAGTACTAGCACATTCACATATACATGCATACCATACTTATCAGTAGTGAACCCACAATAACACTATAACTAACTGAATGGGCCATCCTTGGTGTCTTATACCCATTGGTATGGTGAGGAGACTCACCTCTCGTGAATGCTGAACTGACAAGATAAGATCTGATAAGTCCCAACGCACAGCTCCAACTGATCTGCCTATAATCATCATGTGATTAACTTGTCACAATCCCGAAATACCATAAATACCCTCAAAGTCAACCCTGGTCAACTCCTGGTCAAAGTCAAGGTCAACAGTTAGGGTCTACAGTTCATGTTGACCCAACTCGTCGAGTGCATCCAACAACTCGTCGAGTTCCTTCAGTTCTCAGAACACCGGGGAAAAACCTAACCAACTCGCCGAGTTATCTTACCAATTCGCCAAGTTCACTCTGTATACAAAAAATGGGAAAACCCGATCCAACTCGTAGAGTTTCCCCCCTGTCTTGACATACTCAACCCCTTTCAGTCGATTGTAAAGCCCCAAACTATAGATCCAACCCCTAGGGTTAAGATACCACGTAAAGTTGCTAACTTTACATCCATGCAAGGCATCAAAGGGCTAAAAACACTTAATCAAAGCTTATCAAGGGAGTTAGAGCATGAAGGAGGACCAAGACTTGATAAAGTTGGGAACTTTAAGTCCCCAAAGGCGCTGAGATGTCCAGATCTGAAGCCATATCTTCATAACATGCTCAAATCCCAAAATGGTCCCAAACTAAGCTAATAGTGGCCACAAACTTTCATAGAAGAAGATCTAAGAAATGAAAGGTCAAGGTTTCAACTTTATACCTTAAAATGGTTGCTACAACAGAGTAAACACCACATCTACAACCTCTCCCTTCAGCTATGCACCAACCACTTCAAGCTTCTTCACATAAACACCAAAAATGCACTCCTTAAGCCCTCACACACTCAAAAAGCAAGATGAGACACGATTTGGGTTTCTATGGACAAAGGGGGTGATAAGGGAGGCTACAAGTGAGGCATAAGGCCTTTAAATAGGGGACAAACCCTGAAACTTAGGGTTTTCCTTCCCAGTGTCTACTCGTCGAGTTGGGGCCTTCCAACTCGTCGAGTTGACCTCAAATGATGCGCGACTGAAGAGCTCTCTACACGACGAGTTGGAGCCTCCCAACGCGTTGAGTTCCCTTCAAAACTCAAAACTTAATATATTTATTCCATACTTGAACCAAGCATTACAAATCTCCCCCACTTGAACTAGACTTCGTCCTCGAACTCTTCTGATGCACAAGGTCCCGATAGTGCTTACATTCAACTTCCACTAACCCCACCATCTTGTTCTTCCAGGTCCTTGCTTTCTACTCGATAACTGATGCTAACTTCTCTACATGATTCATGCGTTCTTCATCCAGAATATCGACCAAAGGAACCACAACAGATTCGTTTTCCATCCACTTACATGGCTGAGAGATAATATGCACTATGAATCAGTCTGAGCTTCCGCAACGGTCGTATACGATGCACCCCTTGCCCATCGGGGCCAAATCCTGACAGAATCACCATACCTGGCCTTCAGCCCTGCTTCCCGAACCGGGTGTCAGCCCTTAAGGCGAAGTCCTGAAAGTACTTCAACCTTGATAAAACTTGAGTATCCAACTCTTACCATTAATCGGCAACCCGTTCTGAACCCAACGAATACCGACCCCCGACGTCCCGAGATACACCGCCGTCACCCCGATCATTCAATGGCCTTTTATAAGGTAACATGACCCAACCACACCAGACTCTCTCCAATCCTGATTATCTCGGTGTTACCAACTGAATGAATCCACATACCGTAACCGGATGCCGAACGTCTACATTTGGAATACCGGATTCCTGTCTGGTTGCTGAGCCGACTATCAACCTACCACTCGCCCCATGCGACCTCCAGAAGAGACCTCGTCTAGTAATAACTGTCCTAGCTATACCACGATTCATGGATCCTTCAATCTTTCTGACACATCTAATCATAATATCCTGACAACATGTCGCCACAGAATCTAGTACGAAAAGTGACTGCTACTGGAACCATTGTAGTCTTACATCACGTATGGTCTCCATCGACCCATCTTTTCCTCACTTCAAATACGTTGTGGCTCTTTCATGGATAATACTAACCCTAGACACATCACAATAACTCGGGCTGCTATCAACTAAGTCCACATATTACCCTTGGACCTCGCAACTGTCTCCCTTGGCATATAGATACCCCAAATCTCATCTCACTGAAACGAAATCCAGTACTGAACACGTGCAAACTTCGATTAGGGATATTTCCCAAAACAAATCGATACTCCGCTACACCAGTAGAAACCCAGACTCCTGGAATGACAAACTCCATTGCACGATTTCGCTCACGAACTGCACAGACTCCGACCCTGCTCGGCTCTCAAAAGCTGCTCCAAGTATTGGGTCTATTTCCGAGACCCTCCACTAAATGCACATGACATGAACCTCTCTTCTCAAGGTACTCCAAAACGATCCTTCGCCCTCGGGCTTAGGGATCCAAATCATTTAGGGTCTCGCACCCTGTCGCCCTCACCAACTTAATCGTCAATGGCTAAACTGTAATAGCTGTACTAACCTCTGCTCTAAACCAGGTTACAAACTACCCTCAAGACATAGTCTCTAATCGCAAAAGTACAATAGATCGCAAAATCAATCCATGCCGCCTGATACAAGAGATCCAAGGCGAACTCACAATCCTGGAAGTCCTTCCACTAACTGGCTCACCACCGGAGCAGGGACCAAACCCTGGTCCTTCCCATACGTGCTCATCCTCATCCTACAGAGTAGTTATTCCCACGGTCCAAGCATAAGCAAGAATTCTCCTTCCCGTAGGCTTGTAAGATTCTCCAAGACTCTCACCGATTCGAGTATGGATCATGTACTTTCAGTAGTACGGGCCCAATACTACCTTCCATACCTATCCATACTTTGCTCAGCAATCCTCCCGAATCCTGTAAGTCACCTACTTCACTAATGCACCAAATATCCGCTAAACAACAGAACTATGCCCACCGAAGCAACTCCTAGGCTCTCATAGGTTCCCTAACCCACCTAGTCCTCAACTGTTGAAAGATTCCCAGTAATGTCAACTAGCTACCTCATGAATATATCCACATGTAGTAGAGATCAGGTAATCGTTCAAGTAAAAGACTCATCCCTAGAACGGTTGGAATCATACAAGTGTTGCGCAATAGGGTCAAGTCCATCACTCTGAGATTATCCATCCTGTGCTTCATGTGGCTTAGCATATTCAATTACTAGCTAACTCACATTGATAAGAGTCCTACAAAGCACAAAGCAAGCAAGATTCGGACAACGGAAAACTAACCAACATACTCCAATCAAACAATTCTATCCACTCATACAATTTGCAATCAGGTGACTCCTGTCACTAGTCTCATCCTAGGCTTACCCTAGGGTAATCTCCGACCCATGAAACTATCATTGAACATTCGGCCCACATACCACAACTCATGCTGTCCACATCCATCCATCCTCACTGTCGGCTGTCTTATGCATGCAAATTGTACACAGAACAGGAAACGAGCCAAACCAATCATTCTAAGGCTAAAAGATCCTAACCGTATACAATTTTCAAAACATACACTTAGTAGTTATCCATTCCAATAATCATTCTCATTCTAGCATGGCATCCAATATCTCCAAGGCTACAAGAATCACATATCAGGCCAATATATCGCTGACTACTCAACACTAGCATGCGAGTTTACCAGTTCATACAACATATAAAGGCATCCCTCCTAGCCCTAACTAGCATGTAATTCTCAGATTCATAAATCAAGTCATAACAAATAACATATGTGGGTATTCTGGGAAACTTACTTGAGCTCGACTGATTGCATGCACCACACCCTTTCTTATCTTAAAAAACTTTTTCCTTGAAAACATTTTTCTTTTTGAAAACTTTACAAATCCTCAGTTTGAGTTCAGACACACCCGGAAGTATGTCCGAATCCCTCAAACCAAGGCTCTGATACCAACTTGTAACGACCGAAAATAAAGGGTAAAAATTTCGTTTTTCATTATAGTCACACACAAATGTTACTTCATCCAATCATTCTAACCATTACTTAATTAAAATGTTTATTAGAGTTACCTCCCGAAATCATATAAAGCGGAAACACAGGTGTGTGCGCTTCGATCAAGCCGGGCCCTTCCTTTCCTAACCGATGATACCTGAAACCATGAATAAAACTGTAAGCACAAAGCTTAGTGAGTTCCCCAGGGCATACCCCCCACATAATCCACATAATCACACAAACCATATCAGCTATATCAGCTACACAAACCACATAAGCCATGCATACAAACGTATAAGGATATCATGGTCTCCCTCCAGGGTCTTACTCCAGGATGTCGTGGGCTCCCCCCAGGGTCTTATACCTATGTGCCATAGGCTCCCCCGATGGTCTTTACCTGGAATGCCATGGGCTCCCCCCCCCCCCCATGGTCTAATATCCAACTGCCAAGGGCTCCCCCGGGATCTTCCATGTAAATGACACAGAGTCAACAAGCATACCATATATCACAGAAATAACTATCATACTACATAACACATATCTAAACATATATGGATGCCGTGGACTCCCTCCAGGGTTTTACTCCAGGATGCCGTGGGCTCCCTCTAATACCTATGTTGCATGGGCTCCCCCCATGGTCTTTACCTGGCATGCCATGGGCTCCTCCCATGGTCTAATATCAAACTGCCACGGGCTCCTCTCGGGGTCTTGATATATCTAATAAATAAAGTACTAGCACATTCATATATACATGCATACCAGACATATTAGTAGTGAACCCACAATATCACTACGACTAACTGAATGGGCTGGCCTTGGTGCCTTAGACCCATTGGTATGGTGACGAGACTCACCTCTTGTGAATGCTGAACTAACAAGATAAGATCCGATAAGTCCCAACGCACAACTCCAACTCAATTGGCTATATTCATCATGTGATTAACTTGGAACAATCCCGAAATACAATAAATACCCTCAAAGTCAACCCTGGTCAACTCCTGGTCAGAGTCAAGGTCAACAGTCCATGTTGACCCAACTCGTCGAGTGCATCCAACAACTCGTGGAGTTCCTTCAGTTCTCAGAAAACCGGGGAAACACCTAACCAACACCCCGAGTTCTCTTACCAATTCGCCAAGTTCACTCTGTATATAAAAAAAGGGAAACCCGATCCAACACGTCGAGTTTCCCCCTTGTCTTAACATATTCAGCCCCTTTCAGTCGATTCTAAAGCCCCAAACTACAGATCCAACCCCCTAGGGTTAAGATACAACGTGAAGTTCCTAACTTTACATCCATGCAAGGCATCAAAGGGCTAAAATCACTTAATCAAAGCTTGTCAAGGTACTTAGAGCATGAAGGAGGGCCAAGACTTGATAAAGTTGCCAAGTTTAAGTCCCCAAAGGCCCTGAGATGTCCAGATCTTAAGCCATATCTTCATAACATGCTCAAATCCCAAAATGGTCCCAAACTAGGCTAATAATGGCCATAAACTTTCGTAGAAGAAGATCTAAGAAATGGAAGGTCATGGTTTAGAATTTATACCTTAAAATGGTTGCTACAATAGAGTAAACACCGGATCTACAACCTCTCCCTTCAGCTATGCACCAACCACTTCAAGCCTCTTCACATAAACACCAAAAAGGAACTCCTTGATCGCTGACACACTCAAAATGGAAGATGAGACACGATTTAGGGTTTCTATGGACAAAGGGGTGATAAGGTAGGCCACAAGTGAGGCTTAAGGCCTTTAAATAGGGTACAAACCCTGAATATTAGGGTTTTCCTCCTTAGTGTCTACTCATCGAGTTGGGGCTTTCCAACTCGTCGAGTACACCTCAAATGATGTGTGGATGAAGAGCTCTCTACACGACGAATTGGAGCCTCCCAACTCATCGAGTTCCCTTCGAAACTGAAAACTTAATATATTTATTCCGTACTTGAACCAAGCGTTAAAAATCTCCACCACTTGAACTAGACTTCGTCCTCGAAGTTTTCTGATGCGCAAGCTCCGTATACGTCTTACATTCCACTTCCTCTAACCCCGCCGTCTAGTTCTTCCAGGTCCTTGCTTTCTGCTCGATAACTGATGCTAACTTCTCTACATGATTCAGGCGTTCTTCATCCTGAATATCGACCAAAGGAACCACAACAGAATCATTGTCCATCCACTTACATGGCTGAGACATTAATATGCACTATGAATCAGTTTGAGCTTCCGCAATAGTCCTACACGAGGAAACGCTTGCCCATCGGGGCCAAATCCTGACAGAATCACTATACCTGGCCTTCATCCCTACTTCCTGAATCGCATGTCACCCCTTAAGGCGAAGTCCTGAATGTACTTCAAACTTGATAAAACTTGAATATCCAACTCTTACCATTAATCGGAAACCTGTTCTGAACCCAACGAATACCGACCCCCGACGTCCCGAGAGACACCGTCGTCACCCCGATCATTCAATGGCCTTTTAAAAGGCAACAGGACCCAGATTATCTCGATGTTACCAACTGAATGAATCCACTTACCGTAACCGAATGTCGAACGTCTACATTCGGAATACCGGATTCCTGTCCGGTTGCTGAGCCGACTAGCAACCTCACACTCGCCCCACGCGACCTCCGGAAGAGACCTCGTATAGTAATAACTGTACTAGCTATACCGCCATTCATGGCTCCATCAATATTTCAATCACATCTAATCATAATAGCCTGACAACCTGTCGCCACAGAATCTAGTACAAAAAGCGACTGCTACCGGAACCACTGTAGTCTTACATCGCGTCTGGTCTCCATCGACCCATCTTTTCCTCATTTCAAATACGATGTGGCTCTTTCACGGATAAGTCTAACCCAAGACACATCACAACAACTCGGGCTGCTATCAAATAAGTCCACCCATTACCCTTGGACTTGGAAACTGTCTCCCTTGGCGTATAGATACCCCAAATCTCATCTCACTGAAACGAAATCCTGTATGGAACACATGCGAACTCCGATTAGGGATCTTTCCCAAAAAGAATTGATACTCCGCTCCTACCCCGAGACCCATGAATCTGCATATGAATAATGCACCATAACTTCCGACATCCCTTACTTGACCGATAAATAAATATCCTTAACCGATCCCCGAGACTACCAGTCTAGCACTTGGTCTAACCACCAGGTTCCCAAGAGATTAATATCAGGACCACCCGGCCGTAGCTCTACTATGTCACATACTAATTATCCACATGATCCTCCAACTCAAGTTCCAAACCCTTGACTCAACAATCTCTACCAATTCCATCCCGAATTTCCATAAGCATCCGAGCTCGCTCACGGATAACTAATTGAATAATCATCTCCGGTCCTTATTCTAATTAAGTCGTGGCTTCCCACGACCTTGCGAACTGGCCTACCCTATCCTAAATCACCTGAAAAAATATGTGAATGCTACGGCTATACCGCACTCTTACAACACTTCTCATGCTATCCGGATGCTAGTGAATGTTATGGCTCCCCATACTCTTACAACACTTTCCACACTATCCAACTGCATGTGAATCTACGGCTCCCCCGCAGTCTTACAACACTTTCACCCTAACTAACCATTAGTGATTGCTACGGCTCCCCCGCAGTCTTACACCACTTTCACCCTAACAAACCATTAGTGATTGATACGACTCCCCCGTAGTCTTACAACACTTCCCATACTACATGATCGTTGCCCATGGCGTAATCACTCATCTACCAATCCGAACACATCTCAATGTTGAGCACCTACGCGGTCTATCCTTCCAATCTGAACTCAAGTACTGACTGGAACCAAACCTGGTTCTTTCCCCCAAAGCCTGCGATATGACGTCAAGAAGACGCGATCCAAATGTTGGGGAGTTTCCCGAACTCCCATCCCGCCAGATCCTATACTCAGATAGTCCCTGAGGCTGCCTCTCCTCCCCGATAGGGATGTGAAATGCATCCTAGTTTCACACTTTCTTCTATCCTGGATATCTGAACGGTTCTCCCCCACTTAGATTCAACTAAATCCGCTCGGCACATGAAAATTGAAGGATTCCCAATCCTTCTTACGTTCCAATAATCATTTCGATGACGACCGGTGCATACCAAAGCTAGTGCACCATAAATAACCCTTCCCAAAACAACACAATTCCTGAAAACCAGCTAACTCTTCTTAAATCTCAACAACATCAATGACTCCAGATGCTTACACTGATATCACACTCAGATCTCGAAGTCCAAAGGTCGGATGATCCAACCAAAACTTCAGTGACAACTCTTTATCTTCGATCGGAAACCCCTAAAGCCCTTCCAAGCAGAATTTCTAAGGCTACTGAAAGCTAGTCATAATTCTCTTGTACAAGCCCTCGAACCCACCCCGACTACACTCAAGGTGGCATCTGAACACTGGGAGTCTGCTATGTATAAGGGGACGACCTCGTACTACTCCACCAAAGATCCATGGTATGAAGATAGAATATAAATCTTCTTGAGCATATAACTCAACCACAAACAGAGATAGCAACCCAACGATTCGCTTACTCGCACTGATGCAAGCTAACAACAACAAAATACAGGTAAATCTGGAAAAAGGAAAAAATATACATACCCCGCACCCTCGCCTGCTGAAGTTCCGGTCTCCCCTGACTAATACTACGAAGTGTGTCCCTTCTCTGTCGGGAATCCTGCTCTACCCTCTTGTCTGTCGGTGATCCTCAAAATAGTCGGAGCAGGTGCACTCACCGCCCCTCCCTGATCATCAGACAGTCGACCTCCTTGTCGCCCTCCTGATTGCTGTGAAAGTAGAACGGGCTTGCCTCCTGTGGGTAATCCCTGCTGATGTGACCAACCCTGCTACACAAGTAGAAACCCAGATCCCTGGAACGACAAATCTCCATCGCACGATTTCCCTCATGTATTGCACTGACTCCGGCCCTGTTGACCTCTCAAACGTTGCTCCAAGTATTGGGTCTCTTTCTGAGACCCTCCACTAAATGCACATGATATGAACCTCTCTTCTCATGGTACTCCAAAACGATCCTTCGCCCTCGGGCTCAGGGATCCATATCATTCAGGGTCTCACACCCTGTCACCCTCACCAGCTCAATCTACAATGGCTGAACTGCAATAGTTGGAGCAACCTCTACTCTAAACCGGGATACAAACTACCCTCAAGACATAGTCTCCAATCCCGAAAGTGAAATAGATCGCACAATCAATCCTTGCCGCCTGATACAAGAGATCCAAGGCGAACTCACAATCTTGGCAGTCCTTCCACTAACTGGCTCACCACCGCAGCCGAGACCAAACCCTGGTCCTTCCCATACGTGCTCATCCTCATCATGCAGAGCAGCTATTCCCACGGTCCAAGCATAACAAAGAATTCTCCTTCCCATAAGGTTCTTAGATTCTCCAAGGCTCTCACCGATTCGAGTATGGATCCTGTGTTTTCAGTAGTACGGACCCAATACCACCTTCCACACTTATCCATACTTTCCTCAGCAATCCTCTCGAATCCTCTAAGTCACCTACTTCACTAATGCACCAAATACCCGCTAAACATCAGCACTATACCCACCGAAGCAACTCCTAGGCTCTCCTAGGTTCCCAAACCCACCCAGTCCTCAGCTCCTGAAAGATTCCCATTAATGTCAACTAGCTACCTCAAGAATATAGGCACATGTAGCAGAGATCAGACAATCCTTCAAGTAAAAGATTCATCCCGAGAACGGTTGGACTCATACAAGAGCTGCACAATAGGGTCAAGTCCATCACTCTGAGATTATCCATCATGTGCTACATGTGACTTAGCATATTCACTTAGTAGCTAACTCACATTGCTAAACAAAACACAAAGCAAGCGACATTTGGACAATGGAAAACTAACCAACATACTCCAATCAAACAATTCTATCCACTCATACAATTCGCAATCAGGCGAATCTTGTCACTAGTCTCATCTTAGGCTTACCCTAGGGTAATCTCCAACCCATAAAACTATCATAGAACATTCGGCCCACATACCACAACTCATGCTGTCCATATTCATCCATCCTCACTTCCGGCTGCCTTATGCATGCAAATTGTACACAAAACAGGAAACGAGGCAAACCAGTCATTCTAAGGCTATAAGATCCTAACCATATATAATTTTTAAAACATACACTTAGCAGTTATGAATACCACCAATCATTCTCCTTCTAGCATGGCATACAGTATCTACAAGGCTACAAGCATCACATATCAGGCCAATCTATCGCTAACTACTCAGCACTAACATGCAAGTCTACCAGCTTATACAACATATAATGGCATCTCTCCTAGCCCTAACTAGCATGTGATTCTCAGATTCATAAATCAAATCATAACAGATAACATATATCGGTATTCTGGAAAACTTGCTTGAGTTCGGCTGATTGCATGCATCACACCCTTTCTTGTCTTCGAAAAAGTTTTCCTTGAAAACATTTTTCTTTTTGAAAAATTTACAGATCCTCAGTTTGAGTTCAGACACACCCAGAAGTATGTCCGAATCCCTCAAACCAAGGCTCTGATACCAACTTGTAACGACCCAAAAATCAAGGGTAAAAATTTCGTTTTTCATTATAGTCAAACACAAATGTTACTTCATCCAATCATTCTAACCATTAATTAATTAAAACGTTTATCAGAGTTACGTCCCAAAATCACATAAAGCGGAAACACGGGTGTGTGCACTGGGATAAAGCCGTGCCCTTCCTTTCCAAACCGATGATACCTGAAACCATCAACAAAACTGTAAACACGAAACTTAGTGAGTTCCCCAGAGCATACCCCACATAATCCACATAATCACATAAAGCATATCAGCTATATCAGCTACACAAACCACATAAGCCATGCATACAAACATATAAGGATGTCGTGGACTCCCTCCAGGGTCTTACACCAGGATGTCGTGGGCTCCCCCAAGGTCTTATACCTATGTGCCATGGGCTCCCCCATGGTCTTTACCTAGAATTCCATGGGCTCCCACCGTGGTCTAATATCCAGCTGCCACGAGATCGCCTCGGGGTCTTCCATGTAAATGACACAGAGTCAACAAGCACACCATATATGACAGAAATAACTATCATACTACATAGCACATATCTAAACATATAGGGATGTCGTGGACTCCTTCCAGGGTCTTACTCCAGGATGTCGTGGGCTCCCTCCAGGGTCCTATACCTATCTGCCATGGGCTACCCCCATGGTCTTTACCTGGAATGCCATGGGATCCTCCCATGGTCTAATATCAAACTGCCACGGGCTCCTCCCGGGGTCTTCACATATCTAATCAATAAAGTACTAGCACATTCACATATACATGCATACCAGACATATCATTAGTGAACCCACAATAACAATACAACTAACTGAATGGGACGACCTTGGTGCCTTAGACCCATTGGTATGGTGAGGAGACTCACCTCTCGTGAATGCTGAACTGACAAGATAAGATCTGATAAGTCCCAACGCACAGCTCCAACTCATCTGCCTATAAACATCATGTGATTAACTTGTCACAATCCCGAAATACCATAAATACCCTCAAAGCCAACCCTGGTCAACTCCTGGTCAAAGTCAAGGTCAACAGTCAAGGTCAACAGTCCATGTTGACCCAACTCGTCAAGTGCATCCAACAACTCGTCGAGTTCCTTCAATTCCCATAAAACCGGGGAAAAACCTAACCAACTCACTGAGTTATCTTACCAATTCGCCAAGTTCACTCTGTATACAAAAAACGGAAAAACCCGATCCAACTTGTCGAGTTTCCCCCCTGTCTTAACATATTCAGCCCCTTTTAGTCGATTCTAAAGTCCCAAACTATAGATCCAACCCCCTAGGCTTAAGATACCACATGAAGTTGCTAACCTTACATCCATGCAAGGCATCAAAGGGCTAAAAGCACTTAATCAAAGCTTGTCAAGGGATTTAGAGCAAGAAGGTGGCCCAAGACTTGATAAAGTTGGCAACTTTAATTCCGCAAAGGCCCTGAGATGTCCAGATCTGAAGCCATATCTTCATAACATGCTCAAATCCCAAAATGTTCCCAAACTAGGCTAATAATGGCCATAAAATTTCAGAGAAGAAGGTCTAATAAATGGAAGGTCAAGGTTTGGACTTTATACCTTAAAATCGTTGCTACAACAGAGTAAACACCGGATCTACAGCCTCTCCCTTCAGCTATGCACCAACTACTTCAAGCTTCTTCAGATCAACACCAAAAAGGCACTCCTTAAGCCCTCACACACTCAAAATGGAAGATGAGACACGATTTAGGGTTTCTATGGACAAAGGGGGTGGTAAGGGAGGCTACAAGTGAGGCTTAAGGCCTTTAAATAGGATACAAACCCTGAAAATAAGGGTTTTCCTTCCCAGTGTCTACTCATCGAGTTGGGGCCTTCCAACTCGTCGAGTAGACCTCAAATGATGTGTGGCTGAAGAGCTCTCTACACGACAAGTAGGAGCCTCCCAAATCATCGAGTTCCCTTCAAAACTCAAAACTTAATATATTTATTCCATACTTGAACCAAGCGTTACAAATCTCCCCCATTTGAACTAGATTTCGTCGTCGAAGTCTTATGATGCATAAGGTCCAAATACTGCTTACATGCCACTTCCTCTAACCCCGCCATCTTGTTCTTCCAGGTCCTCGCTTTCTGCTTGATAATTGATGCTAACTTCTCTACATGATTCAAGCGTTTTTCATTCTGAATATCGACCAAAGGAACCACAACATAATCGTTGTCCATCCACTTACTTGGCTGAGACATAATATGCACTATGAATTAGTATGAGCTTCCGCAACGGTCCTACACGATGCACCCCTTGCCCATCGGGGTCAAATCCTGACCGAATCACTATACCTGGCCTTCAGCCATGCTTCCTGAATCGGGTGTCTCCCCTTAAGGAGAAGTCCTGAAACTACTTCAACCTTGATAAAACTTGAGTATCCAACTTTTACCATTAATCGGCAACCCGTTCTGAACCCAACGAATACCGACCCCCGATGTCCCGAGAGAGACCGTCGTCACCCCGATCATTCAGTGGCCTTTTAAAAGGCAACATGACCCAACCACACCAGACTCTCTCCGATCCTGATTATCTCGGTGTTACCAACTGAATGAATCTACTTATCGTAACCGGATGCCGAACGTCTACATTCGGAATACCGGATTCCTATCTGGTTGTTGAGCCGACTAGCAACCTCACACTCGCCTCACGCGACCTCCGGAAGAGACCTCTTCTAGTAATAACTGTCGTAGCTATACCGCCATTCATGGCTCCATCAATCTTTCTGACACATCTAATCATAATAGCCTGGCAAGCTGTCGCCACAGAATCTAGTACGAAAAGTGACTGCTACCGGAACCACTGTAGTCTTGCATCGCGTCTGGTCTCCATCGACCCATCTTTTCCTCACTTCAAATACGTTGTGGGTCTTTCACTGAATAAGACTAACCCAAGGCGCATCACAATAACTAGGGCTGCTATCAACTAAGTCCACCCATTACCCTTGGACCTCGCAACTATCTCCCTTGGAATATAAATACCCCAAATCTCATCTCACTGAAACGAAATGCTATACTGAACAAATTCGAACTCCGATTAGGGATCTTTCGCAAAACGAATATATAATCTGCTCCTACCCTGAGATTCTTGAATCTGCATCTGCATAATGCACCATAACTTCCGACATCCCTTACTTGACTGATAAATAAATATCCTTAACCGATCCCTGAGACTACCAGTCTTGCACCCGGTCCAACCACCAGTCTTGCTCCCGGCCGTAGCTCTACTATGTCACGTACTAATTATTCACATGATCCTGCAACTCAAGGTCCAAACCATTGACTCAACAGTCTCTACCAATTCCATCCCGAATTCCCATAAGCATCCGGTCTTGCTCACAGATAATTGATCGAATAATCATCTCCGGTCCTGATTCTAATTAAGTTGCGGCTTCCCCACGACCTTGCGAACTGGCCTACCTTATCCTAAATCACCTAAAAAATCTATGAATGCTACGTCTATACCGCAGTCTTCCAACACTTCCCATGCAATCTGTTTGCTAGTGAATGCTACGGCTCCCCCTTAGTCTTCTAACACTTTCCACACTATCCAACTGCATGTGAATGCTACGGCTCCCCCGCAGTCTTACAATACTTTCACCCTAACTAACCATTAGTGATTGCTACGGCTCCCCCGCAGTCTTACACCACTTTCACCCTAACAAACCAATAGTGATTGCTACGGTTCCCCCGTAGTCTTACAACACTTCCCATATTACATGACCGCTGCCCATGGCCCTATCACTCATCTACCAATCTGAACACATCTTAATGTTGAGCACCTACGCGGTCTATCCTTCCAATCTGAACTCAAGTACTGACTGGAACTCAGCCTGGTTCCCTCCCCTAAACCTGCTATATGACGTCAAGAAGACGCGATCTAAATGTTGGGGGCTTTCCCGAACTCCCATCCTGTCGCATCCTATATTAAGACAACCCCTGAGGCCGCATCCCCTCCCCGATGGGGATGTGAAACGCATCGTAGTTTCACACTCGCTTCTGTCCTGGATATCTGAACGGTTCTCCCCTACTTAGATCCAACTAAATCCGCTCGGCACATGAAAATTGAAGGATTCCCAATCCTTCTTTCATTCCAATAATCAATCTGCTGACGACCAGTGCTTACCAAAGCTAGTGCAGCATAAATAACCCTTCCCAAAAACAACACAATTCCTGAAAACCAGCTAACCCTTCTTAAATCTCAACAACATCAATGACTCCAGATGCTTAAACTGATATTACACTCATATCTCGAAGTCCAAAGGTCGGATGCTCGAACCAAAACTTCAATGACAACTCTCGATCTTCCCTCGCCAACCCCTAAAGCCCTTCCAAGCATAATTGCTAAGGCTACTGAAACCTAGTCATAATTCCCTTGTATAAGCCCTCGAACCCACCCCGATTACACTCAACGTGACATTCGAACATTGGGATCCTGCTATGTATAAGGGGACGACCTCCAACTACTCCACAAAAGATCCATGGTATGCAGATGGCATATAACTCTTCTTGAATATATAACTGAACCACAAACAGAGATAACAACCCAACGATTCGCTTACGCACACTGATGCAAGCTAACAACAACAAAATACAGGTAAAGCTGGAAAAAGGCAAAAAGATACATACCCTGCACCCTTGCCTGTTGAAGTTCCGATCTCCCCTGACTGATACTGCGAAGTGTGGCCCTTCTCTGCTGGGAATCGTGATCTACCCTCTCGTCTGTCGGTGATCCTCAAAATAGCCGGAGCAGGTGCACTTACCGCTCCTCCCTGATTATCAGACAGTTGACCTCCTTGTCGCCCTCCTGATTGCAGCGAAAATATAACGGGCTTGCCTCCTGTGGGCAATCCATGCTGATGTGACCAACCCTGATACACCAGTAGAAACCCAGACCCCTGTAACGACAAACTCCATCGCACAATTTCCCTCACGTATTGCACTTACTCCGGCCCTGCTGGCCTCTCAAATGATGCTCCAAGTATTGGGTCTCTTTCCGAGACCCTCCACTAAATGCACATGACATGAACCTCTCTTCTCAAGGTACTCCAAAACGATCCTTCGCCCTCGGGCTCAGGGATCCATATCATTCAGGGTCTCGCACCCTGGCACCCTCACCAGCTCAATCTACAACGGCTGAACTGCAATAGTTGGAGCAACCTCTGCTCTAAACCTGGCTACAAACTACGCTCAAGACATAGTCTCCAATCCCGAAAGTGCAATAGATCGCACAATCAATCCTTTCCGCCTAATACAAGAGATCCAAGGCGAACTCACAATCCTGACAGTGCTTCAACTAACTGTCTCACCACCGGAGCTGGGACCAAACCCTGGTCCTTCCCATACGTACTCATCCTCATCATGCAGAGCAACTATTTCCACGGTCCAAGCATAACCAAGAATTCTCCTTCCCATAGGCTTCTTAGATTCTCCAAGACTCTCACCGACTTGAGTATGGATCCTGTGCTTTTAGTAGTATGGGCCCAATACCACCTTCCACACCTATCAATACTTTCCTCAGCAATCCTCCTGAATCCTCTAAGTCACCTACTTCACTAATGCACCAAATATCCGCTAAACATCAGTACTATACCCACCGAAGCAACTCCTAGGCTCTCCTAGGTTCCCGAACCCACCCAGTCCTTAGCTGCTGAAAGATTCCCAGTAATGTCAACTAGCTACCTCATGAATATAGCCACATGTAGCAGAGATCAGACAATCCTTCAAGTAAAAGACTCATCCCTGGAATGGTTGCACTCATACAAGAGCTGCGCAATAGGGTCAAGTCCATCACTCTGAGATTATCCATCCTGTGCTACATGTGACTTAGCATATTCACTTAGTAGCTAACTCACATTGCTAAACAAAGCACAAAGCAAGCAACATTCAAATAATGGAAAACTAACCAACATACTCCAATCAAGCAATTCTATCCACTCATACAATTCACAATCGGGTGACTCTTGTCACTAGTCTCATCTGTTGACAGAAAAACTTGAGTAACACACTTGAACAAACGTTAAAACAAGTGATAATGCGGAATGAAGTTTAACTAAGTGGATCATAAAGCTCAACAATAATAATAAGTTAGATAGTTAGATAACTAGGTGCGGAAAGATAAGGAAATATAAATGACAACAAGTATTCTATCAAGTATACACTTAAGTTGATTCTTAACGAGGAATGCAATCAGTCCAAGTTAGTAAGTGAGATCAAACTTAGTGATTAAGTCAAGACTAACTTGCTCCGAAGAGATAACGATCTTTGATATTAGAATCTGAAGATCTTTGAGGTCAGATAGTAAGTGAGTAAATACGATATTTAAGATAGAGATAATTGAGAGAGAGAGAGATAGATATTTCATTCAGAGTAAGAGAACTCTATTTATAGAGTCTCGAAGATTACAAAAGCCCTATCTGCTAAAAGTTGCCACGCAGGGCACATTGGATAAAAGAAAGGACATTTAGAAAAAAAGATAAAAGACTAAGACTAAGTGTTGATGATGATGACTGCGGTTGCTGTACTTGACTGCGGATCTAGATGACAGCTTCAGATCTTTTTTAAGTTTAAGAGGGCCACTTTTATGTTTCAACATCATCCTAGGCTTACCCTAGGGTAATCTCCGACCCATGAATCTATCATAGAACATTCGGCCCACATACCACAACTCATGTTGTCCACATCCATCCATCCTCACTGTTGACTGCCTTATGCATGCAAATTGTACACAGAACAGGAAACGAGCCAAACCAGTCATTCTAAAGCTATAAGATCCTAACCGTATACAATTTTTAAAACATACACTTAGCAGTTATCAATACCACTAATCATTCTCATTCTAGCATGGCATCGAGTATCTCCAAGGCTACAAGCATCACATATCAGGCCATTCTGTCGCTAACTACTCAGCACTAGCATGCAAGTCTACGAGCTCATACAACATCTAAACGCATCTCTCCTAGCCCTAACTAGCATTCGATTCTCAGATTCATAAATCAAGTCATAACAGATAACATATGTGGGTATTCTAGGAAACTTACTTGAGCTCGGCTGATTGCATGCACCACACCCTTTCTTTTCTTAGAAATTTTTTTCCTTGAAAACATTTTTCTTTTTGAAAACTTTACAGATCCTCAGTTTGAGTTCAGACACACCCGGAAGTATGTCCGAATCCCTCAAACGAAGGCTCTGATACCAACTTGTAACGACCCAAAAATCAAGGGTAAAAAATTCATTTTTCATTATAGTCAAACACAAATGTTACTTCATCCAATCATACTAACCATTACTTAATTAAAACGTTCATCAGAGTGACGTCCCAAAATCATATAAAGCGGAAACACGGGTGTGTGCACTGCGATCAAGCCGGGCCCTTGCTCTCCAACCTGATGATACCTGAAACCATCAACAAAATTGTAAGCACAAAGCTTAGTGAGTTCCCAGAGCATATCCTACAGAATCTGCATAATCACATAAACCATATCAGCTATATCAGCTACACAAACCACATAAGCTGTAACGACGTAATTTTTCAAAACAATTTTTCATTTTAAAACATACTTTCATTCACACGATAATCATAAAAACATAATGTATCCTCTGTATCATAACAAAACATGTCCCAAGATCTCAATATCAAAACTCCATAAGTGTGTACGGATCATGCCGGCGCCTTCCCGTGATCCTCGCTAGTACCTGAAACACATCACACAACAACTGTAAGCGTAAATGCTTAGTGAGTTCCCCAAAATACCACATACCCCACATACTCCTTTCCAGGCCATAACTCTATAGGATCTTCCGATCCATGTGTCTTAGGGGACTTCCGTCCCAAATCCCGGTAGACCTTCCGGTCCTACCCGTATCGACCTTCCGGTCCATATCATCCTGACCTTCCGGTCCATAACATACATAACACATACATACATCGTCTTGACCTTCCGGTCCTTATCATACATAATCATACATAGCACATACATATCACATAATCGCATATAGCACATACATCATAGCATACAAGACCTTCCGGTCACATATAGGTACCCTTCCAGGTATAGTATAGTGAGAAGACTCACCTCAATGAAGTCGGATAAACTCTCGTGCTTAACGTCCCGACTTAGCCTCTTCCTATTATTCAAATAACATTCCCGATCAATACTCTCTCTAAGGACTGGGTAGAAGGCCATTCTACCCTTCCCTGAACTCTCCTGAATCAGTCTTGACCAGAACCCTAAAGTCAACGAAAGTCAACGGTCAACTTTAACCCGACTCGTCGAGTGCACATGGGCGACTCGGCGAGTCCATGCGGGTCCTCTGAATCCTTTCAGTCTCTCTTGGCTCGTCGAGTCATCCTTTCACTCGACGAATTACACCTGTCACGAGTCACGGGGCCACCCCGACTCGACTCGTCGAGTCCACTTATGGACTCGGCGAGTTGCCGCCATGATCATACTCAAATGACCTTCTGAGCTCAAATCTGTTCCTCTAATCCATATATCTGACCTTCCCAAGCTCAATAAACACGTAAAGGTTCGAACTTGATACTCATGCAACGTCCAAATGACTCTACTTGAAGATTTAGCCCCAAATACAACATCCTTAGTCCATTTCTTCCATAACTCCTCATAAAGCAAGATGGAATAAGTTCTCTGGACCACTATGGATCCAGATCTGAAGTCTAACATGATAAGGGACCCTATTCCCGACAAATCAACCCAATAAAGGGTTATAGAAAACCCTAGATCCATAGATTCTTTAACAAAACAGAAAGGGGGTTGATATACTACCTCAAGGATGATGTCCTTTGCTTGAAATCCACAGATCTGCAACCTCCTTGGCCTCCTCTAAGTTGGAATCAACTTCTTCTTGCAAAACCAACCCACAAAGGTCCAATAATGTCTTCTTCTCTCTCACAAACGCTCAAGCACTATTAGGGTTTCTCTCAAGAGTCTGGTAGCCGCAAATGGTGGCTATAAGGGTCCTTAAATAGGTCCCAAACCCGAGAAATTAGGGTTTCATTAAACAGCATGGACTCGCCGAGTCCACGTATGGACTCGCCGAGTCCTTCATTAAATCAGACCAAGGACACACGATCCTACTCGGCGAGTCTGAGCGCCTACTTGTCGAGTCCCTCTCTAAAACTCAACATAAATGCTTAAAATAATATACCTGGGAATCCGGATGTTACAATTCTCCCCCACTAGAATCAGACTTCACCCTCAAAGTCCTGCTCGACAAACAACTCCGGATGCTGCTCCCGCATCTCCCACTCTGGTTCCTAGGTCAGCTCGGACCCCTTCCGATGTTGCCACTGGACCTGCACCAGTGACACCTCCTTATTCCTCAGAACCTTGATCTTCCGATCCCGGATCGCGATTGGTCTCTCCGCATAATTCAGGCTCGCATCCACCTGAATATCCTCCAGTGGTACTACTGATGGGTTTTGAGCATTCTAACACTTCCTAAGTGTACATGCAACCCTAATAACCTTGAATCTATGTTTTCTCTATATACATGCAAATTTCTATTTCAAGGTTATTTCCTAACTAGCATGGCATGGGGAATATATGAAACATAAAAACTAGTAGAAATACATACCTTGTTGTTGCTTGGATTCCTTCAAGACTTTGTGAGCCTAGCACCCCAAATGTTGTGCCTCAAATGCTTCACACAACACCACAAAACTTGGAATAACTTGAGAGAATACTTCTTGCACTCAAAATCGGTTATGCCCTCTCTAGTAACACTCTTAGGTCCCGATTTTGCTAGCCATAGGGTTCCTTTTATAGTGTTGTCACAATTAGGGTTTACACATGAATGCCCTTAATTGTCATGACTCTTGATTTCTCATGACCCATGGGTTTGTAACTCCCATGGACTATCCATGGAGCTCCATATGGTTACAACCAAACCCATAAACCATGGATCATTAATCTACCATAAAAGAATTGATGATTGTCATAATCAACCCTATATTTAATTAGTCTCACTTTGATCACCAAATTAATACTAGATTAATACTTGATCAATACTAATTAGATAATACTATTATTAATATATTAGAACTTATAATATATTAATAATCATAAGTGCCTTATTCTCTCATCTAGTCTATCCAAGTATTGCAATGCCATGCAACCCAAATGGACCATGCCGGGTCGGGTCAAGTTCATACCAAATAAAGTTATGGACTTAGACACTATATCCAACAATCTCCCACTTGGATAAGTCTAATAACTATATTTGCAAATATGACTTGAAAACCCGACTAGCAATCGTAGCTCTTTCAAAGTCTCTCGGAACTGAGATGATGATGATACGCCATTTAAGATAAATGATCATATAATCCTCTGTTCTCATGATATCAGCCGGACAAACACATGGAACATGGTCTTACTTATTGTCCAGCATTTGTTTCTCGATCTCTGATTTGTTTCGACATAGAACTAAATTGAACACATCAATTAGGTTCTGACCGGGCCCGGTACATAGGTCAAAACCAAATCATCGAGGGGCCCAGATATCGCTTCTATTTCTAGAAGGAACAGATAAACTTCGACTGATATGCTTGTACTAACTACTTGTTGAATTATTCACAAAGGCACGTTTTATGACATCGAGTTACCAATGCGTTTTCGTGCAATCAATGAATAACCAACTCATAGTCAACAACTCATATCTCTAGGTTTGAAGATTTATATGATATTACCGTCTCACGATCACTCGAGATAAATTCCATGAAGTGATGCAAGTGAGCATGGGTTGGATCCAATACTCAGCCCTTATGAGTACTCATGAATGTTGTAGCAACCATTGCATTGTCTAAAGCACTTTAGACAAATCATACAAGCCAAATTCATGACAGTCTTGATTCATATCTACTTCCAACATATGACTGACTGTGGATTGTTTAAATAATATGATATATACCATAACATAATTATTCTGGAAGTCAAAACGTGCAAAGTGAAACACAAGAATAATACTAATCTTATATGGCCCCAACACTTTGAGTGTAAATAAAACACCTTTTATTTAAGCACCATATTGATTACTCATTATTTATGTTTCGATTAATCAACTTTATGCTTGAATTAAAACATTAGTTGTCCCATGCTCCAAGCATGTACACTATGGTTTTCCAAACAACAATTATGCCATACTCCAAGTATGCATACTATGTTTACATATGGTCCTCTCTTTCTGAAATAGATCAATTGACAATATTCCAATGATGCTCATTTCACAATTCCAATCGTTGTTGTAAATGAAAGAATACCAAACTCTTGCCATTTACTGTAATCTGTTAGATTCTAAACTTATATGCAATGATCCCTTTGTAATGACTATGCACAAAAGTCACAAAGACTTGACAACAGACATTACAAGATATTTCAATGGAAAGCAATTCCATGAAGTCTCAAATTCAAAGTACATTCCTTTGAACATCCTTCTTGCATTAAGTTCTCTAATCTTACACAGATTCAAAAAGTAACTTCCACCTATGGAAACAATTCCATATTCCTTCTTGCATTAAGTTCTCTAATCTTACACAGATTCAAAGAGTAACTTCCAATTGTCCATGAGTAACCAATCTTTGGTAAACCTCAAACTGTCCTCGACAATTTTGCTTAATCATTTTAGTCATTTCCAGTTCTATTCCTTTTTTCCATCTTAATGCCCTAGGCATTTGGAAAATTTAGAATGGATGAATATTATAGCACATGTAATCAAACTTATACCCAAACCATATGGGACATGATTTATGCTATAAAAATTTTTATTTGCCATGTTTTCATAATTCGAACTATGAAGAGGGATGTCGTAATCATAATCGAATTTTGAGAACGCAACATATATAGAAATTCCTTATGTTGAACAATTCCAACATAACATTCACATATATCCTTGACTAAAGTTGATAAAACTCAATCTAAGCTGGTAGAATTGGAATGAAGTATAAAATCCTCTCCCTTAGTTATAGCAAACAACTTTTCAAAGCAAATTGAAACTTTTGTTTTCTATAATTAACATTGCTAACCTGCAATATTTAACATAATCGTCATGCTCCCACTAGCATAATGATTACCAGCATAACACTTTATGCTCCCACTAGCTTTGACATGTACTCAGAAATCAACTGGACTTCTAGAAATCAATACTTTACTGACTTTCTTACCAAAGTTCATATTTCTGATACTAGATTGCTTTGATAAGACTTTATCAAAAACATACACCTTTCCTTAGATAGCTCACATGTTTGTCTAGACCTTTTGCAATTCTCACTAGTTAGTGTGCCGGTTAACCACACACGCTCCACTAACTATATGAGAATGCAAATATCACAACCGCTATCTACTTAAAATCTTCTTAGTGGAAGCGTTTCGTCACCATCATTTTCATGAATCGAAGAGAAACCTTATGACACTTAGATTTTATGGTGTATGTGTTCCTATCCATGTGAATTTGTCATAACCATAATCATAGGACTAGGTTAGTGACACTTCCAAATTCATAGGGACTGAACTTGTGCAATCTTAATTTCTTGCCACCTGGTAGCACAATGCCCACCATTGCTTCCGGGTTGTTATGCAAACAATTGAGAACTCATAGAACTCACAAGCATAATCAACTTTCAACTGGAATAGACACAGAAACAAGAATATGTCAACACGATAGGTTACAAACCTCAAGTCGTGGGCTAGTGATTAACAAAACTCTTGATTTAGTTCTTGAAACTATTTCATAATCATTTAGACTCCTACTATCCTCTTGACATATAAGACTTCTCTTTGTCAAGAACCATTCCTTGACAAAACAAATATTCAAGATCTAGTGCGGATTCTTATCAAGTTAAACACTTCTCACTATTGGTCTTAGCTGGTCTTTGTTTTATCCAAAACATCACAACTTACCAATCTCAAATGTACAAGAATAGGAAACATCTTACTCTACATTTGACAAGTGTTATGAACTTTCTAAAGACTATGTCACTTAAGTTACAATCTTGGAGTATAACTCCAGGATTTGTTTTTGGCACGAAGTATGAATTATCTTTTGATTTAACCATTTCAACAATTCACGATTCCTCTCCTCAGGCAACAAACACACTAAGGTGTCCCTAGAGGATCAATTGTGATATGGTTCCATAATCACTAAGATAATCATAAAACAAAATACACAAGTACTCTCCCATCTCTTCAGATTGGAGAAAATTTTATCTTTCTGCCTTATTTGATTCTTCTTATTCATTCTGCCATACATTGAAACTTTTTCAATGTTTCAGAATTACACTTAAACTCGTAAGCATAACCATATTTACTAAACTTTAGTAAATCATAACGAATAATCTTATCTACCTTTGTGGTGGACCTGACCATCACACAACCAAGTGTACCCAATCTTTTAGTCCTTCACTTGACTCATGTGAACAAGGAATTAGTCTTAATTTCCCAAAGACGAAAACTTCTCATTCATCATACAATACAAGTTGCATGATTCCAAGTTTCTATCTAACTGAAACTTGGGCGATGAGAATCTTTCCTTATTTGGTAAATTATGATACTACCACAAATGAAAGAATCAAATCCATTTTCAAATATTGCTATTAATGGAAACATATAATCAACAATTTTTCACAAATGTCATTGTAAGGATACTTAAAATAAATAAAATCAAAACTTTTCTTTATTTTAAAACTTTGCGGAAAACTTATCCTTACAACCCATATGAAAACCTTGTTGTTATCTATTCCTAAGGAATATGTCTCAACTCTTAAGTAATAGCTCAAAATTCTGATCACCGAACCATGCGATCAAAATCCCTCTTCGCGATCAGAATCAACATATACTTTCTTTAAGTTTCTTCACTTTTCTTTGATTCTTAAAACATCAACATGTGACCCAGTCACATCATGCAATAAGAATCTCAGAATACAAACTTAATAGAGTTAGACAATGGACTTTACCTGAAGTAGAGTCAAACATTTGACTTTACTATCCTTATGGACTTTTAGGTAAATTTGGCAGCTTCGCAACCAATGTCATTCCTTTGGCAACAGAAACATATGGACTCTTTGGAAATGGTACACGGGACTATCACAGACTTAGCCTTTCTCTTTACCATTTGGTCAACCGAGTTGACTATGGCCAATCCCTTTCAATTGGAAAGAGAAAGTTTTTCTGGACTTCCAATGTTACCATTGTCAATGTCCATGGAAGTTTGGGAAGTTGATCTTCCAATCAAATTTTTCTTGACCAATGCTCCAAATCATTGCTGATTCAGCATCATCAAGCAACTAGGTAAGATCATTAAGGGTCATGTCGTGATCTGTTATCAGGGAGTGACCAAGTCAACAGCCAGCTACCTTGAGACTTCGACACCCGACTCTCCCGGCTTGTCAATATGTGACTTAATCTCCAAGACCTAAGCACATATAGACTTTGTTTGCCAATAGGGATTGAGTGACTTAGAACTTATCATGTCTTGAAACTTGTGGGATAGGGAGATTTATTGGAGTAGGTGGAGGAAGTGAAGTATGATTTTCAGTCCCACTAATGCATAACAAAGGGATTGATCTTTCACCTTGATTGCCATTCGGGATATCATCTTCATTAGAAACCTTCTTCCTAAAGATTTGGGAAGACCATAGCTGTCTAAACTAGACATCTATAATGGGAGAAATTCAAGTTAGTTGATTTAAAGTCCTTAATATAACACCCAATATGAAATATTAAGGCTAGGACCCAATAACCTATTTATAACTGGAAGAGGGATGCCGTAATCCAAATTATAAAATAGTTAAAGGTAGGTAAATGACGATTTACCAATTTCCACCATGAAAAACGAAATATAATTAAGTTTTAATTGGATTTGAAACTCCTAGATCTTTTGAGATACATTGAACTTTCAATGACATGTTTGAATCTCGATTGTGCCCTCTCAAGTTTGTGACTGGGATGCCGAGGATCACAAACAAGGTGTGAATAACCATACAAATTGACTTGGTACCCTCAACAATATTACCTAATCGATGTGCCGGTTAACCACACACGCTCCACCGATCTATAATAAGGTCAAGTTACCCTTTGCCACTCTTACTAGTCCATGTTAGTGTGCCGGTTAACCACACACGCTCCACTAACGACTTGGTAAGGTACAAAGTGTAATTTTATGGGCTAGCACCAATTTCCAATTTTCCTAAAGTAACTAAGATTGGGAATTTATAATGTATAGTTACTTTATAATTCATTATACTTTTAACGGGTATTTAAAGTCGTATCCTACCCGTTCGGCTAACGACCCTCCACCGATCAAGGAAGCGGTGGGTGAGAGTGGACACCCATTAAGTCACAATTTTATAGGCAACAACCTTATACCCCCCTTATAGACCAGCTTCGTGAATGAGGCCTACTAACGGTAAGAAAGACATATTCTTATACATATCTATATAATAAAATTATAATAATAGTATAAGTGTTGATTTTTAAACTTTTTAAAAATCTAAGGTTTAATTTGGAATTAAAGTATTAAAGTGTAAGACTTTTCAAATTCCAAAACTTGAGGGCAAGATTTGAAACTATTCCAAGTCTCTTCAATTTGTAACTTATGAGTTTTAATGGTTCATAAAAAAAATGAAGACTCTTCATTTTATGAAACCTCTTTAGTTCTTTAATTACAATTTAAAGAAGTGACTTTTGGTTATCCATAACTTGAGGACAAGTTATGGACACCATCATTGCCATTAAGATCATGAATTAAACACACATGGAGGTTACACATAATTCCTATGATCTTCTAAAAACTCATAAGAACACAAATTCATGTCAAGCAATTTCAAGAAATCATATAAACATATACAATACTTGAAAATTGATAAAAGCCATGTAAAATGGGTTAACATAATCATTATCATTTTGAAAAACAGATTTTACAAGTCCAAAACAGATTGGGATAATGATTTTAATCCATTTCCAGCAACAAAACACGAAAAGCTGCCCAGCACGATCCTACTCGGCAAGTGCATTATTCTACTCGTCGAGTAGGATGAATTTGTTCATGGACTCGGCGAGTCCTCCCCATGGACTCGGCGAGTCCAGTCGTCAGAGTGCAGAATTTTCGATTTTTAAGCAGTTTTGCATCAAGTATACAGAAAACAATCCTAGGCTCTGATACCACTGATGGGTTTTGAGCATTCTAACACTTCCTAAGTGTACATGCAACCCTAATAACCTTGAATCTATGTTTTCTCTATATACATGCAAATTTCTATTTCAAGGTTATTTCCTAACTAGCATGGCATGGGGAATATATGAAACATAAAAACTAGTAGAAATACATACCTTGTTGTTGCTTGGATTCCTTCAAGACTTTGTGAGCCTAGCACCCCAAATGTTGTGCCTCAAATGCTTCACACAACACCACAAAACTTGGAATAACTTGAGAGAATACTTCTTGCACTCAAAATCGGTTATGCCCTCTCTAGTAACACTCTTAGGTCCCGATTTTGCTAGCCATAGGGTTCCTCTTATAGTGTTGTCACAATTAGGGTTTACACATGAATGCCCTTAATTGTCATGACTCTTGATTTCTCATGACCCATGGGTTTGTAACTCCCATGGACTATCTATGGAGCTCCATATGGTTACAACCAAACCCATAAACCATGGACCATTAATCTACCATAAAAGAATTGATGATTGTCATAATCAACCCTATATTTAATTAGTCTCACTTTGATCACCAAATTAATACTAGATTAATACTTGATCAATACTTATTAGATAATAATATTATTAATATATTAGAACTTATAATATATTAATAATCATAAGTGCCTTATTCTCTCATCTAGTCTATCCAAGTATTGCAATGCCATGCAACCCAAATGGACCATGCCGGGTCGGGTCTAGTTCATACCAAATAAAGTTATGGACTTAGACACTATATCCAACAACTACCGCCGACTCGTCGGCTATACACTTCCTCAACTAGGACACGTGGAAGGTATCATGAATCTGGCTCAACTCCGCAGGTAGCTCTAACCGATAAGCTACCTTGCCCACTCTCGCGGTCACCCTGAACGGACCGATGTACCGGGGCCCCAGCTTGCCCCTCTTCCTGAATCGGATCACTCCTTTCCAAGGAAATACTTTCACGAGTACAAAGTCCCCCACCTGGAACTCCAGCTCAAATCATCGTCGATCCGCATAACTCTTCTGACGACTCTGAGCCGTCAGTAACCTCTGTCTAACCTGCTGTATCTGCTCTGTCGTCTGAAGCACTATCTCAGTGCTACCCATCACACGCTGCCCTACCTCTCCCCAGCAAATGGGAGTCTGACACCTCCTTCCATACAAGAACTCGAAGGGAGGCATACCAATACTAGAATGGTGGCTGTTGTTGTAGGAAAACTCAGCCAATGGTAGGTTCGTGTCCCAACTTCCTCCGAAGTCCAACACACATGCTCAGAGCATGTCCTCGAGCGTCTGAATCGTTCGCTCACTCTGTCCATCCGTCTGGGGGTGGTAGGCGGTACTGAAATGCAACCTCGTACCCAACTCCTCGTGGAACTTCTTCCAGAACCTGGAAGTGAAACGTACATCTCGATCTGATACGATCGAGATCGGTACCCCATGACGCGATACCACCTCCCTCACATACAACTCTGCCAACCTCTCGGCAGAAGAGCTCTCACTAATAGCAAGAAAATGCGCGCTCTTCGTCATCCGGTCGACGATCACCCAAATTGCATTGACACCCCTCGAGGTCCTTGGTAATTTGGTGATGAAGTCCATGGAAATATGTTCCCACTTCCACTGGGGAACCTCAAGCGGCTGCAACTTGCCATGCGGACGCTGGTGCTCGGCCATAACCTTGCGACAGGTCAAGCACCTCTCGACAAACCACGCGACATCCCTCTTCATACAGGGCCACCAATAATCTTTCTTCAGGTCCAAATACATATTCGTGGCCCCGGGATGGATCGAGAACCTCGATCTATGCGCCTCCTCCATCAGAATGGTACGTGCCCCGCCTGTATACGGCACCGAAATCCGACCCTGAAAGGTCATCAGCCCTCGACTATCGGTAACAAACCCAGGTACCTGTCCAATTACCCGCTCGCTCTTGCGGTTCACCGGTCTCACGGCCTCTGCCTGGGCCTCCCGAATGGTGTCGAACACCGGAGTCATCACTGTCAATCTCATTCAAGTGCCTCGGATCGGGGCACTCTCTGCCCTACGGCTCAGCGCATCGGCTACCACATTAGCCTTGCCCGGGTGGTACAGGATCTCACAATCATAATCCTTTACCACATCGAACCATCTCCTCTGTCGCATATTCAAGTTGGGGTGATCCATCAGATACTTCAAACTCTTATGGTCCGTGTATATGGTACACCGAACCCCATACAAATAGTGATGCCAGATCTTGAGGGCGAACACCACTGCCCCCAACTCCAGATCGTGGGTGGGATACCTCGTCTCATGAGGCTTCAGCTGCCTCGATGCATACGCTATCACATGCCCCCTCTGCATAACCACTACACCCAACCCTGATATCGATGCGTCACAATACACCACAAAATCCTCCATCCCTTCCGGGAGGGCTAACACAGGGGCTTCGCATAATCTCTGGCGAAGTGTCTCAAACGAGGTTTGCTGCTCCGGACCCCATGAAAAAGAAACACCCTTCCGCGTCAACCTGGTGAGTGGCACGGCGATCTTGAAGAAATCTCTGATAAATCTCCGATAGTAGCCGGCGAATCCCAGAAAACTCCTGATCTCGGTTGGAGATCTCAACACCTCCCAACTCATAACCGCCTCAATCTTGGCCGGATCGACCAAAATCCCATCCTGGTTGACGAGATACCCCAAGAACTGGACCTCCTGTAACCAAAACTCGCACTTGGAGAATTTGGCATAAAGCCTCTCCATCCTCAATACCCTGAGAATCTCTCTCAGATGATCCTCGTGCTGCTCTCTAGATCTCGAATACACCAGTATATCGTCGATGAACACGATCACCGAACGATCCAACATCGGTCTACACACCCTGTTCATGAGATCCATGAACGCTGCTGGTGCATTGGTGAGCCCGAAAGGCATCACCACGAACTCGTAATGCCCATAACGAGTCCTGAATGCCGTCTTCTGGATATCCTCATCACGCACTCTCATCTAGTGATATCCAGACCTCAGATCAATCTTGGAAAACCAAGACACTCCCTGCAACTGATCGAACAAATCGTCGATCCTCGGTAATGGATAACGGTTCTTGACCGTCAACTTGTTCAACTCCTGGTAATCAATACACATCCGGTGTGAACCATCCTTTTTCTTGACAAAAAGGATCAGCGTTCCCCATGGCGAGCTACTCGGTCGAATAAACCCCTTCCCTAGCAGCTCCTGAAGCTGCAAGGATAACTCCTGCATCTCTGGCACAGCAAGGCGATTAGGCGCCTTGGCGATAGGCGCTGCCCCCGGAACCAAATCAATGCGGAACTCTACCTGCCTCTCGGGAGGCACACCCGGCAACTCCTCGGGAAAAACATCCTGGAACTCACACACTATCGCAACATCATCCACCGAACTCGGCCTCCCAACGGCCACTCGTGTGTCTAAGACATAGGCTACAAACCCGCTGTAGCCCTGCTGTAAACTCTGTCTCGCTCTGGCAGCCGAACATAACGCTGACCCACATCGGGTACCCTCACCGTACACCGTAAGTACTCCCCCACTAGGGTCTCGTATCGTCACCAACTATCGCTCGCAGTCTATCACAGCCCCAAATCGGCTCAACCAATCCATGCCCACTATGACACATACATCCCCCATCGCTATCGGGACCAGATCTACCGGGAACTCAACACCGAAGATCTCGAGTACACATCCTCGTATCACATCCGTGTTGGATATAGTGTCTAAGTCCATAACTTTATTTGGTATGTACTTGACCCGACCCGACATGGTCCATTTGGGTTGCATGGCATTGCAATACTTGGATAGACTAGATGAGAGAATAAGGCACTTATGATTATTAATATATTATAAGTTCTAATATATTAATAATAGTATTATTTAATTAGTATTGATCAAGTATTAATCTAGTATTAATTTGGTGATCAAAGTGAGACTAATTAAATATATAGGGTTGATTATGACAATCATCAATTCTTTTATGGTGGATTAATGGTCCATGGTTTATGGGTTTGGTAATAACCATATGGAGCTCCATGGATAGTCCATGGAAGTTACAAACCCATGGGTCATGAGAAATCAAGAGTCATGACAATTAAGGGCATTCATGTGTAAACCCTAATTGTGACAACACTATAAAAGGAACCCTATAGCTAGCAAAATCGTGACCTAGGGTTACTACAGAGGGCATAACCGATTTTGAGTGCTAGAAGTATTCTCTCAAGTTATTCCAAGTCTTGTGGTGTTGTGTGAAGCATTTGAGGCACAACATTTGGGGTGCTAGGCTCACAAAGTCTTGAAGTAATCCAAGCGACAACATGGTATGTATTTCTACTAGTTTTATGTTCTATGTAATCCCCATGCCATGCTAGTAAGGAAACAACCTTGAAAAGAAATTTGCATGTATATAGAGAAAACATAGATTCAAGGTTATTAGGGTTGCATGTACACTTAGGAAGTGTTATAATGCTCAAAATCCCATCAGTGGTATCAGAGCCTAGGATTGTTTTCTGTATACTTGTTGCAAAACTGCTTAAAAAAATCGAAAATCCTGCACTCTGACGACTGGACTCGCTGAGTCCATGGGGAGGACTCGCCGAGTCCATGAACAAATTTATCCTACTCGACGAGTAGAATAATGTACTCGGCGAGTAGGAGCGTGCTGGGCAGTTTTTTCGAGTTTTGTTGCTGAAAATGGATTAAAATCATTATCCCAATCTGTTTGGGACTTGTAAAATCTGTTTTTCAAAATGATAATGATTATGTTAACCCATTTTACATGACTTTTATCAATTTTGAAGTATTGTATATGTTTATATGATTTTCTTGAAATTGCTTGACATGAATTTGTGTTCTTATGAGTTTTTAGAAGATCATAGGAATTATATGTAACCTCCATGTATGTTTAATTCATGATCTTAATGGCTATGATGGTGTCCATAACTTGTCCTCAAGTTATGGATAACCAAAAGTCACTTCTTTTAATTATGATTAAAGAACTAAAGAGGTTTCACAAATGAAGAGTCTTCATTTTTATGAACCATTAAAACTCATAAGTTACAAATTGAAGAGACTTGGAATAGTTTCAAATCTTGCCCTCAAGTTTTGGAATTTGAAAAGTCTTACACTTCAATACTTTAATTCCAAATTAAACCTTAGATTTTTAAAAAGTTTAAAAATCAACACTTATACTATTATTATAATTTTATTATGTAGATATGTATAAGAATATGTCATTCTTACCGTTAGTAGGCCTCATTCACGAAGCCGGTCTATAAGGGGGTATAAGGTTGTTACCTATAAAATGGTGACTTAATGGGTGTCCACTCTCACCCATCGCTTCCTTGATCGGTGGAGGGTCGTTAGCCGAACGGGTAGGATACCACTTTAAATACTCGTTAAAAGTATAAAGCATTATAAAGTAACTATACATTATAAATTCCCAATCTTAGTTACTTTAGGAAAATGTGAAATTGGTGCTAGCCCATAAAATTACACTTTGTACCTTACCAAGTCGTTAGTGGAGCGTGTGTGGTTAACCGGCACACTAACATGGACTAGTAAGAGTGGCAAAGGGTAACTTGACTTTATTATAGATCGGTGGAGCGTGTGTGGTTAACCGGCACATCGATTAGGTAATATTGTTGAGGGTACCAAGTCAATTTGTATGGTTATTCACACCTTGTTTGTGATCCTCGGCATCCCAGTCACAAACTTGAGAGGGCACAATCGAGATTCAAACATGCCATTAAAAATTTCAATGTATCTCAAAAGATCTAGGAGTTTCAAAACCAATAAAACCTAATAATAAAATATTTCGTTCTTATGGTGGAAATTGGTAAATCGTCATTTACCTACCTTCAAATATTTTATAGTATGGATTACGGAATCCCTCTTCCAACTATAAATAGTTTGTTGGATCCTAGCCTTAATATTTCATTTGGGTGAATTATTAAGGATTCCTAATCTAATGAAACTTGTCTTTCTTTCCTTTCAAGATGTCTTCCAACAATGCTTCTGGCTCAAACCCAACAGGCTCCTTTTCCCTTATGAACTTGTGTGGTAAGGTCATCTTTGATGGATCCAATTTCAATGAGTGGATCAGAAACATCAGAATGATTACCCGCTATGAGGACAAAGAATATGTCCTCGATAAGGAGCTTAAGGTTGTGAATGAAGCCACTGCTACTCCTGAAGAGTTTGCGGAGTTTGTTGCACATGAAAAGGATGCTACTAAAGTAGCATGCATCATGATGGCCACCATGACTCCTGAACTTCAAAAATCCTATGAAGATTTCTACCCCTATGAGATGAACCTGGATCTGATGGAAAGGTACCATCAGAGCGCGCGTCAGGAGAGGTATGAAATCATCTCCTCCATGATAACCGCAAGGATGAAGGATGGTGAACCCATCACCGGTCACTTGCAGAAGATGCAAAGGTTCATTGACCGGCTGCTGAAGCTAAATGTTGACTTTCCTTAGGAAATGGCGATTGACATCATTCTCCATTCGTTACCTCCAAGTTATGATCAGTTTCATATGACTTATCATATGAACAAGGAGGAAGTCACACTTAGCAAACTTCAAGGACTCTTAAGGACAGCTGAAAATGGCCTTAAGGGTAAAGCGGTTGCTACTTCTACTCCTTCAACAGCCCCTGTTCTGGCTATTGGACAGGGAAAGGGTAAGAAGAGGAAAAACCCTTCGAAGGGTACCAAGGGTAAGACTCTTGATGGTTCCTCTTCAAGTGGGACAAAGAAAGGTCCCATTACTCCTTCTTCAAACCCAAAGGAAGCACAGTGCTTCTATTGCCAGGATAAGGGAAACTTCAAGCGAAGCTGCCCTAAATATCTGCAAGATGTAAAGGATGGGAAGGTTAAACCCACCCATGCAGGTATTTACACAATATTGTCTAATAACTCATCTAATGCTAATTCTTGGGTGCTTGATACAGGTTGTGGTATTCACATCTGTACTGATTTGCAGGCACTAAAAAGAAGTGAGCAAGTGGAGCACGGGAAGATAAACTTAGTCATGGGCAACAGGAAAGCATCACCTGTTACCAAGATAGGAGTTTATTCTTTATTGCTTAATAATGGGTTAATGTTAGATTTGAATAAGTGTTGTTACTCGCCCGAAATGGCGAGAAATATTATTTCTTTTCATGGCTTGTACAAACAAGGTTTTTCATTTTCATTTGAAAATAAAAATGGTTCTATTAATGTTTATTACAATGATGTATTTTACTTTAAAGCATTACCTTGTGATGGTGTATATGAAGCCGTGAATGTTGTAGACAATCTAGGAAATAATGTGTTGTATATTGATTCTTCAGATAGCTTGGATAAAGCATCCTTGTGGCATTGTCGTCTTGGACATGTTAACAAGAAGCGCATAGGCCAACTCCAAAAGGCTGGAGTCTTGGAATCATTTGACCTCAAGTCAGATGATAGTTGCGAGTCTTGTTTACTTGGAAAAATGATAAAGTCACCCTTCACAGGTACTTGTGATAGGGGTGAAGGTTTGTTGGACCTTGTACACACGGATGTGTGTGGGCCCTTCAGAGTTGCTACAAGGGATGCTAATCGCTATTATGTGACTTTTACTGATGATTACAGTAGATATGGATGTATTTACTTAATCAAGCATAAGTCAGAAACCTTTGAAAAGTTCAAAGAGTTTAAGCAGGAAGTGGAGAATCAATTAGGCAGGAACATCAAGATGCTCCGATCCGATCGGGGAGGAGAGTATCTTAGCATTGAGTTCCTTGACTATCTTAAGGAATGTGGGATTGTCTCACAATTGACACCTCCCAGAACACCACAGTTGAATGGTGTAGCTGAGAGGCGCAATCGAACCTTGCTGGATATGGTTCGTTCCATGATGAGTCGAGCTTCGTTACCAATCTCTTTCCGGGGGTATGCTTGAGAGACTGCCGCCCATATCCTTAATCTAGTCCCTACTAAAAAGGTTGCCAAAACACCTCACGAGATGTGGACTGGGAAAGTTCCCAATTTGGACCACATCAAGATTTGGGGTTGTGAAGCTTTCGTGAGGCGTGAGACTCATGATAAGCTTGAACCTCGAAGTGAGAGGTGTATTTTCATCGGCTACCCACAGAGATCCTTTGCTTACCTCTTCTACAGACCCAGTGATAATGTGGTCTTTGTAGCAAGAAGAGGAGTCTTTCGTGAGAGAGAATTCATAAGCCAAGGGGACAGTGGGAGGCAAATTGACCTTGAAGAGCTTCAAGAGTCAAGCGGTGAGGGAACCTCAAATGCTATCGACCAACCTGAGGAGGAAACTCCTGTTGATCCGATAGATGAGTCTGTACCTCCAAGACGTTCCACTAGGGTGAGGAACACACCTGATTTTTATTATGGTTATCACATCACCACTGAAGGTGATACATTTATTAGTGATAGTACACTAATAGATTTGGATGAACCTAATAATTACAGGGAAGCCATGGCAGGCCCTGAGTCTGCTAAATGGAAGGAGGCTATGGACAGCGAGATTCAGTCCATGTATGACAATCAAGTTTGGAACTTGGTTGACAATGTACCAGGTCGTAAGACAGTTGGGTGCAAATGGATCTTCAAGAAGAAGACCGACATGGATGGGAAGGTACATACTTATAAAGCGCGACTGGTTGCGAAGGGCTTTACTCAAACTCTGGGAGTTGACTTTGATGAGACCTTCTCACCAGTAGCTAAGATTAAGTCTATTAGAGTATTGTTAGCCATAGCTGCATTTCATGATTATGAAATATGGCAAATGGATGTCAAAACCGCTTTCCTTAATGAAAAGTTGGCTGAGGATGTTTACATGGCTCAACCAGAGGGTTTTGTCGATACAAGATACCCTAATAGAGTGTGTAAGCTTGATAAATCCATTTATGGATTGAAACAAGCATCTCGCAGATGGAATCTTTTCTTTGATGCGAAAGTCAAAGAGTTTGGCTTTTCTAGGAGTGAGGATGAGTCTTGTATGTATGTCAGGGCTAGTGGGAGCATTGTTAGCTTCTTGGTATTGTATGTGGATGACATACTTCTCATAGGAAACGACGTCCCAACCTTGCAGGAGGTTAAGTCCTGGCTTGGGAAGTGTTTCGCTATGAAGGACCTTAGGGAAGCTGCCTATATCCTAGGGATAAGGATATTGAGAGATAGGAGTAAGATACTAATTGGACTTAGTCAAAGTACTTACTTGGATAAGGTGCTGAAGAGGTACAGCATGCAAGAATCCAAGAAATGGGAATTACCCGTCCAGAGTAATGCCAAGCTGAGTAAGACTCAGAGTCTGAGTACAGAGGCTGAGATAGCTGAGATGAGTCATATACCATATGCTTCCGCTGTGGGCTCGATCATGTATGCTATGACTTGTACTCGCCCTGATGTGGCCTTTGCTTTGAGCATGGTCAGTAGATATCAAGGGAACCCTGGCAAGGCACACTGGACCGCCGTAAAGAACATTCTCAAGTATCTGCGGAGGACTAAGGATTGGGTCCTTACCCTCGGAGGCAGTGATGACTTGAGAGTGGAAGGATATGGCGATGCTAGCTTCCAGACTGATAGGGATAATTTCCGCTCTCAGTCAGGCTGGGTCTTTATCCTAAATGAAGGGGCAGTTACTTGGAAAAGTTCCAAACAGGAGACAGTAGCTGATTCTACTTGTGAATCAGAGTACATAGCAACAAGTGAAGCAGCTAAGGAGGCGATATGGCTAAAGAACTTCATCGGACACCTTGGAGTTGTACCAGCTATAAAGGAGCCAATGGAAATTTTCTGTGACAGCGAAAGTGCGGTTGCTTTGGCTAAGGAACCAAGAGATCACAGGAGATCTAGGCACATTGACAGAAAATACCATTTCATCAGACATCGAATAGAAGAAGGACTCCTCATGGCTAAGAGGGTATCATCAGATGAGAACCCGGCAGATCCCCTCACGAAGGGACTGAGCAGGGTTAAGCATTTACAGCATGCGAGGCGCATTGGGCTGAAGGATGATATTAGTTTCAATAATTAGATTCCTGAAACTTGTAAAATGTAATTGACATTTGATGATAAATAAAAGTTGTTATTTATTTATGAGTAAGGTGTTACTATCTTGTGTTGATTGTTTACTATGTTTCAATTTTGCATGTTTTTACTTCTAGAATAATTATGTTATTATTCAAACCATCCACAGTCAGTCAAACTTTGGAAGTAAGTATTGATTTAAGACTGTCATGAATTTGGCTTGTATGATTTGTCTAAAATTGCTTTGGACAATGTAATGGTTGCTACAACATTCATGAGTACTCATAAGGGCTGAGTATTGGATCCAACCCACACTCACTTGCATCACTTCATGGAATTTATCTCGAGTGATCGTGAGACGGTAATATCATATAAATCTTCAAACTTAGAGATATGAGTTGTTGACTATGAGTTGGTTATTCATTGATTGCACGAAAACGCATTGGTAACTCGATGTCATAAAACGTGCCTTTGTGAATAATTCAACAAGTAGTTAGTACAAGCATATCAGTCGAAGTTTATCTGTTCCTTCTAGAAATAGAAGCGATATATGGGCCCCTCGATGATTTGGTTTTGACCTATGTACCGGGCCCGGTCAGAACCTAATTGATGTGTTCAATTTAGTTCTATGTCGAAACAAATCAGAGATCGAGAAACAAATGCTGGACAATAAGTAAGACCATGTTCCATGTGTTTGTCCGGCTGATATCATGAGAACAGATGATTATATGATCGCTTATCTTAAATGGTGTATCATCATCATCTCAGTTCCGAGAGACTTTGAAAGAGCTATGATTGCTAGTCGGATTTTGAAGTCATATTTGCAAATATAGTTATTAGACTTATCCAAGTGGGAGACTGTTGGATATAGTGTCTAAGTCCATAACTTTATTTGGTATGTACTTGACCCGACCCGGCATGGTCCATTTGGGTTGCATGGCATTGAAATACTTGGATAGACTAGATGAGAGAATAAGGCACTTATGATTATTAATATATTATAAGTTCTAATATATTAATAATAGTATTATTTAATTAGTATTGATCAAGTATTAATCTAGTATTAATTTGGTGATCAAAGTGAGACTAATTAAATATATAGGGTTGATTATGACAATCATCAATTCTTTTATGGTGGATTAATGGTCCATGGTTTATGGGTTTGGTAATAACCATATGGAGCTCCATGGATAGTCCATGGGAGTTACAAACCCATGGGTCATGAGAAATCAAGAGTCATGACAATTAAGGGCATTCATGTGTAAACCCTAATTGTGACAACACTATAGAAGGAACCCTATGGCTAGCAAAATCGTGACCTAGGGTTACTACAGAGGGCATAACCGATTTTGAGTGCTAGAAGTATTCTCTCAAGTTATTCCAAGTCTTGTGGTGTTGTGTGAAGCATTTGAGGCACAACATTTGGGGTGCTAGGCTCACAAAGTCTTGAAGGAATCCAAGCAACAACAAGGTATGTATTTCTACTAGTTTTATGTTCTATGTAATCCCCATGCCATGCTAGTAAGGAAACAACCTTGAAAAGAAATTTGCATGTATATAGAGAAAACATAGATTCAAGGTTATTAGGGTTTCATGTGCACTTAGGAAGTGTTAGAATGCTCAAAATCCCATCAATCCGTAGCATACACCGCTCGCTCGTCAGCTATGGAAACTCGCAGAGGTCGACTCAACGCCTCTCGTCTGCTACTGATGTGTCGACTAAACGCTATCGACATAAAAGATCGACTCGCACCCGAGTCAAATAACACTAAGGCAGGTACAGAACTCACAAGAAAAAGTACCTACGCATATCATCATATAAGCATAATATCTCAACTCAACATAAATAAATAAGGAAATACATACCAGCCACAACATCAGGCGCTGCGCGGACCTCCTCCATTGTCAACTGGAAAGCTCTCCCGTGAGCCTTCGGTGCCTCGGCCTTCGCTGGCCGAACCTCGGTAACCCTAGCAGCAGGTGCAGATCCCTGTGCTGATCCCTGATGTAACTGCGGGCACTCAGCCTTCCGATGGCCAGTCTAGTTGCAATGAAAGCAAACCATAAATCCCTTGGGGCAATCCTTGGCGATATTCCCCTCCTTGCCACATTTGTAGCAAGCACCCGATCGACAGACCCCATCATTTCCCTTGCCGCACTTTCCGCAAGTGCGGCCCTTCTGGCCTCCAGATCTCGTATCAGCGGACTTGGCCCGCTTGGCTGTTCGGCTGAGACTGTGCCGGCCGCCGATCCATCCTCTGAGACTCGGCCTCCTCCCTGGCCTGAGTCTCCAACTCAATCTCCCTCTTCCGGGCATTTTCCTGGAGCTCAGCAAATGTCCGGTAAGTCGAGTTTGACACGAACTCCCGAATGTCTCTCCTCAAAACGCCCAAATACCGGCTTATACGTGCCTGCTCAGTAGACACCTGCTCAGGGCAGAACATCGCCCTCTCATGAAACTTCCTGGTAATCACAGTAACCGAATCAGTACCCTGCTTGAGGGTCAAGAACTCCTGAACCAACCGTTCCCTCTCCACAGGGGGAACATACTCATCTCTGAACATGGTGGTGAACCTCTCCCAGGTCACCGCTGAAATCTCTGCAAGAGTGAAGCTCGCCGTCACGAACTTCCACCAATCCTTCGCTCCCAAGCGAAGCTGGTTCAACGTGAACCGTACCCTCAGATGCTCCGGACATGAACACGTGTAGAAGCATCCCTCGATGTCAGAAATGCATCTCATCGCAGCGATCGGATCCTGCGTCCCATCAAACTCTGGTGGCTTCGTGTTGCTGAACTCCCGAAGCAACAAGTCACCTCCCTGAGGTCGGGCAGCAGCCACAGCTGCAGTAGCTGCAGCAGCAGCAGCCTCAGTCACCGCCGCGTACCGCTCATCGAAAGCCTCAATCAGTATGGTCTTGATAGACCCAAACATCTCCGGAATCTCGGCCTTGATCGCCGCCGCCACCTCATCGTGGATCATCTGAAGAAGCTCCTCGTCACTCACGCCGCTCGACTCAGGTCTGTGGCGTGTCCCAACCATGATGTCTCTGTAACACAACATAAATATATCAGAGACTCGCTCGAGCATACTCGCACTCGATACTCAACCCTACTTGTTCCTTAGTACCTAATGGATTCTTACTTAGAGTGCGCACTGCTCCGGTGTCTTCAGTAGTACGGGCCCAGTACTACCGTCCACACCGCATCAGCATTCACCCTAAGTCCTCCTCCTTGGATCCCAAATCACAAGTACTCTATATCTCACTGGCATAGGCTACCCTTCGGTAGACCTCTCATCAGCTCCTCACTGCTACCTACTCGCTCCCAAGCATCACATAGCAGCAAAATCCTTCCTAGGCTAAGGCATCACAAATCAGGCCACTCTAGTCCTAATATGAATACCTAGCCTACTCTAGCATGCATAACATATCATAACATATCTCATAACACATAAGGTAAGGGTATTTGGGGAAATCACCGTTCGGGCGCTGGCTGATCGTACGCACTGCTTCCTTCTGTCTTTCTCAAAATCTTTTACTCTTTTTAGAAAAATTGTTTATTTTATGAAAGACTTTCTCAATTCCTCAGTTTGAGTTCAGATCCATCCGAAGATGCACCCGAATCCCTCAAACCAAGGCTCTGATACCAACTTGTAACGACGTAATTTTTCAAAACAATTTTTCATTTTAAAACATACTTTCATTCACACGATATTCATAAAAACATAATGTATCCTCTGTATCATAACAAAACATGTCCCAAGATCTCAATATCAAAACTCCATAAGTGTGTACGGATCATGCCGACGCCTTCCCGCGATCCTCGCTAGTACCTGAAACACATCACACAACAACTGTAAGCATAAATGCTTAGTGAGTTCCCCAAAATACCACATTCCCCACATACGCCTTTCCAGGCCATAACTCTATAGGATCTTCCGATCCATGTGTGTCAGGGGACTTCCGTCCCAAATCCCGGTAGACCTTTCGGTCCTACCCGTATCGACCTTCCGGCCCATAACCTCTTGACCTTCCGGTCAATATCATCCTGACCTTCCGGTCCATAACATACATAGCACATACATACATCGTCTTGACCTTCCGGTCCTTATCATGCATAATCATACATAGCACATACATATCACATAACCGCATATAGCACATACATCATAGCATACAAGACCTTCCGGTCACACATAGGTACCCTTCCAGGTACAGTATAGTGAGAAGACTCACCTCAATGAAGTCGGATAAACTCTCGTGCTCAACGTCCCGACTTAGCCTCCTCCTATTATTCAAATAACATTCCCGATCAATACTCTCTCATGATCTCATCTCTACGGACTGGGTAGAAGGCCATTCTACCCTTCCCTGAACTCTCCGGAATCAGTCTTGACCAGAACCCTAAAGTCAACGAAAGTCAACGGTCAACTTTGACCCGACTCGTCGAGTGTACATGGGCGACTCGGTGAGTCCATGTGGGTCCTCTGAATCCTTTCAGATTCTCTTGGTTCGTCGAGTCATCCTTCCACTCGACGAGTTACACCTGTCACGAGTCACGGGGCCACCCCGACTCGACTCGTCGAGTCCACTTATGGACTCGGCGAGTTGCCGCCATGATCATACTCAAATGACCTTCTGAGGTCAAATCTGTTCCTCTAATCCATAGATCTGACCTTCCCAAGCTCAATAAACACGTAAAGGTTCGAACTTGATACTCATGCAATGTCCAAATGACTCTACTTGAAGATTTAGCCCCAATACAACATCCTAAGTCCATTTCTTCCATAACTCCTCATAAAGCAAGATGGAATAAGTTCTCTGGACCACTATGGATCCAGATCTGAAGTCTAACATGATAAGGGACCATATTCCCAACAAATCAACCCAATAAAGGGTTATAGAAAACCCTAGATCCATAGATTCTTTAACAAAACAGAAAGGGGGTTGATATACTACCTCAAGGATGATGTCCTTTGCTTGAAATCCACAGATCTGCAACCTCCTTGGCCTCCTCTAAGCTGGAATCAACTTCTTCTTGCAAAACCAACCCACAAAGGTCCAATAATGTCTTCTTCTCTCTCACAAACGCTCAAGCACTATTAGGGTTTCTCTCAAGAGTCTGGTAGCCGCAAATGGTGGCTATAAGGGTCCTTAAATAGGTCCCAAACCCGAGAAATTAGGGTTTCATTAAACAGCGTGGACTCGCCGAGTCCTTCATTAAATCAGACCAAGGACACACGATCCTACTGGGCGAGTCTGAGCGCCTACTCGCCGAGTCCCCCTCTAAAACTCAACATAAATGCTTAAAATAAGATACCTGGGAATCCGGATGTTACATAAGCCATGCATACAAACGTATAAGGATGTCGTGGAATCCTTCCAGGGTCTTACTCCAGGATGCCGTGGGCTCCCCCCATCGTCTTATACCTATGTGCCATGGGCTCCCCCCATGGTCTTTACCTCGAATGCCATGGGCTCCCCCATGGTCTAATATCCAACTGCCACGGGCTCCCCCCGGGGTCTTCCATGTAAATGACACAGAGTCAACAAGCATACCATATATCACAGAAATAACTATCATATTACATAACACACATCTAAATATATAGGGATGTCGTGGACTCCCTCCAGGGTCTTAGTCCAGGATGTCGTGGGCTCCCCCAGGGTCTTATACCTATGTGCCATGGGCTCCCCAATGGTCTTTACCTTGAATTTCATGGGCTCCCCATGGTCTAATATCAAAGTGCCACGGGCTCCTCCCGGGGTCTTCACATATCAAATCAATAAAGTACTAGCACATTCACATATACATGCATACCAGACATATCAGTAGTGAACCCACAATAACACTACAACTAACTGAATGGGCCGGCCTTGGTGCCTTAGACCTATTGGTATGGTGAGGAGACTCACCTCTCGTGAATGCTGAACTGACAAGATAAGATTTGATAAGTCCCAATGCATAGCTCCAACTTAACTGCCTATAATCATCATGTGATTAACTTGTCACAATCTCGAAATACCATAAATACCCTCAAAGTCAACCCTGGTCAACTCCTGGTCAAAGTCAAGGTGAACAGTCCATGTTGACCCTACTCGTCAAGTGCATCCAGCAACTCGCCGAGTTCCTTCAGTTCTCAGAAAACCGGGGAAAAACCTAATCAACTCGCTGACTTATCTTACGAACTCACCGAGTTCACTATGTATACAGAAAACGGGAAAACCTGATCTAACTCGTCAAGTTGCCAGGGCAACTCATCGAGTTTCCCCCCTGTCTTAACATATTAAGCCCCTTTTAGTCGATTCTAAACCCTAAACTACAGATCCAACCCCCTAGGGTTAAGATACCATGTAAAGTTGCTAACTTTACATCCATGCAAGGCATCAACGGGCTAAAAACACTTAATCAAAGCTTTTCAAAAGATCTCTAATTGCTTCCGGGTCATGCGGTTCATGGCAGTCATTGGAATGAAGTATTTTGTTTCATCATTTAATCCTTTGAAAATGACACCAAGATCTAGGAAGTTAGTTCCTCCAAGGGATCTTTCTTGAAAGCCTTCAGTCAGGACTAGAGCTGGTTCAAGAGGAGGAAGGTTGTTAGAGTCGAAGTGTTGTAATTAGTCGAAGTATGTTTTGGTGTCTTCGAACATTTTGTAATCTGTTTTACTAGGGCATTGTATTCGAAGCTTAACGCTTAGTCCTTAGTATATTTTTTGTACGCTTTCCTCTCCTATAAATAGGAGTGTTTACAAGAGTCATAGGAACGAAGTCTTTACAGAATTGTCTTTTGTACTCTATAAAACTTGAGAGCGTAATAGAGCTGAAACAAGATCATATTTACATCCAGTGTCTAAATCTCGCATTCTTACTTGAATTCATACTCTGATTAATTCATTACTCGATTCTTTGATTCATCAATTGGTATCAGAGCAGGAATCATATCTCTGATCTGATTTTCATCTTTTTAAAAGTTTTTAAATCAATTTCTTTTTGGTTTAACAAATTCTGCACTTTTTGAAAGTGAAAAATTCATTGGATCTAAGTCTGTGATTCGATTCTGCACTTAAATCATTGAATCGAGTGTTCTACTAGTGATTCTGATTTGAATCATATAGTTTGTTGTCAAATTCCTAAAGTTTCTTCAAAAATTCTCAAGGATTTATTCCGTACATCAATGGCGTCTTTCAATCTTAATTCCATGACTTCATTTTCTTATCTTCTAGGATCATCCACCAAAATTCCTATGCTAATCTCTGAGTATTACGATCAATGGGCTGATCGTATGCAGGATTATCTCAACGGATTGGATGAAGAACTGTGGAATTGCATTGATGGCAATCTCAATCCACCAACGAATGTTCAAGCAATTGGATCATCTTCTGGAAGTTCTGGAGTTAAGAATCAGTCTGATCGTCTGAAAAAGCTAGAGAATAGATGCGTGAGAGAGCTAAGAGGTGCTTTGCCTCCAGTTGTTTACAACTATGTGAGAAGTTGTACAACTGCAAAGGAAATCTGGAACAATCTCAAGGAGAAATTTCAGGGAAGTGAGAAGACAAAAGTTAACTTTGTTAAGCAATGCTTAGTGGAACTGAAGGACTTCAGACAGAAAGATGGTGAAACCATTGAAGTTTACTACGATCGTCTTAATGAACTAATCTATCGATGCAATCGATATGGTATCACCAGATCAGCCATGGAGTTCAATTTAATTTTTGTTATGGGTCTTCGTAAGGAGTGGCGTAGTGTGAGCATGATGGTTAAGAATCAGCAGAGTTTTGATACGTCAACTTTGAATGACTTGTACAATCAGCTGAAGTCTCATGAAAGCGAAGTGAACGAAATTGCTGAAGAATCGAAGGCAAGTTTGGGAGGTCCACTAGCTTTGGTTTCGAAGATCTCTAAAAGGGAAGCTGAGAAAGATGTTTCGGACGAAGACGAAGGGTTCATCATGAACTCAGATGATGAGGCTATTGCTTTCTATTCAAACAATCATGTGAAAAAATTCTTCAAAAAGCCATTCAATTCGAAGGCAAAGTCAACTGAGACAAAAGGGAATTTTATGAGTAAAAGTGTTGGGGATGAGAAGAAGAAGGAAGAGAAGACAGATACGAAGTTTGTTGAGGGAAAAAACTGAGAAGAAGTTAAAAGGAGATGCTGGGATTGATTGTCATTATTGTAATGGGGCTAATCATTCAGCTAATGATTGCATGCTGAGGAAGAAAGATGAGAAAAAGTATAAGACAAAGGATGAAGCGTATTATGTGGAAAAGTTGGAGTAGGTGCGTACGAAAGCAAAGAATCTTTCATTAGTTGCTCGTGGTAAACAAGAAGAAGATGGAACTTATCAAATCTGGTCATCTGGATCAGACGATGAGGAGATGCGAAATCCAACCCACGGAGCAATGTATGCAAAGATGGAGGAAGAATCAGATGAAGAGCCATACGAAGTTCATGGGAGATGCTTCGTTTCAAAAGCCGCTGACAAATCTCCGATGACCACAAAGGTACGTAATATTCTTGAATCTTTCAATATTCCAGTACATGCTTATAATTCTAAATTAGTATCTTTCGATGAAACTGTTACTTATTTTGATTCAATTGTTGTATCTGCTAGCAATGAGGCTAAGAAGTTGTCTATGCAGTTGCTAGAGAGATAGAAGAAACTAGATTAAAAAATTACTAAGATAGATTGTTTAGAACTTCAAATAACTAATATCATGGTTGATAGGGATAATTTGTCTAGTGAAACTAAACTGTTGTTAGCCTAGAGAAACATTTACTATAATTCGGCTAAAAGATTGTATGGGAAATTAACTGAACTACATCATTCATGCGAAATCAGTAAAGAACAACATAGAAAATTGCTGCCATTTTTAGCTTATGCAAGAGCTACGGTAGATAACATTTCGTATGACTGTGAAAAAGAAATAGCTGATTTTAACAAAGTTCCGAATGATAAGTATAGATATGTAATAGTCAAAGTTGATGAATGTCTTGATGCGAATGAATTAGTTAACATTGTGAATGATACTTTGACTAAATCTGAACAAATTCAAATTTTGAAAAAGACTGAGAATTCAACGTCTGATTCTCAATCTAATTTTGCTGATATTGAAGATAATTCTGATAATATTAGTGAAATTAGTGAACTAGAAGATGTTGATTGTTCTCAGTTGTCTGTTGTTAATGTTGCATCAACATCTAAAGGGAAAGAAAAATTTAAGGATTTGATGGTTGAAAATGAAACGGATATACCCTCAACTTCGAAAGTTTGTGATATGAACTTCGTGGATCTCAAAGACAGCCAAACTGATGACAGTGATGATGAAGATGAAGAGAACATTTCGAATGAAAAGAAATCTTCAAAAGAAGAAGAAATTCCTCGAATAGTGGTAGATCAAGTGTATGGTGATACACAAAAGTTCGAAAAATTAATGAATGAAAAAGGTAAACATTATCTTGAAACGAACACAGTGGTTTATCCAAATTTCAAATGCACAGATGATGTCATTTTTCCAAATCAAGTTTTTGTAACTACTGGTAATGTTGAGAATATCAAACCAGAATTAAAGAAGTTGGTTGAAGAGGATAATTCAAAAACAACTGACGAAGGTTTTTTCGCAAATCAAAGCACAGTTGAAAACAACTTAACAAAGAATTCGTATGTGTTTCAACGTCAAAAACCACAAAGACAATGGGTTGAGAAATCAAAAATTGAAAAAGAGAATTAAAAAAATGTGGAAAAAGAAAATGAAAAGGTTTTCAAACTAAACTCTAAGGAATTTAAAGATCAAATTGACAAATTTTCGAAGGAAAACAACATTTCGAAAAGACAAGCAAGAAAGAAAATATTTTGGCAAAATGTTGAGTCTCAAAAGATGTCTGAATCACATTCAACCAAAAATGTTTTCAAAGCTAAAAATTCCTCTTTTTCAACAAAAACCCAAAATTTAACTCAATCAAATCATACAAGGTCTGAAGTGAATAAACAAACAAAGTTTTCGAAAGTTTCTGAAACTAACAAAACAAGAGCATTTTCAAATAAATCTAATTCAAATAAAAAATTCTTTCAACGTCAACATTTTAAATCAACAGTTGATACATCTTATAGTCAATCTTTTCTAACAAAACCAAAAGTTGATTTTGTTCCTCAAAAACCAAATTTTCCTAATAATACGAAGAAAGAAACTATGAAAACATCACGTGAAAAGGGTTTGACTTCAAGAAAGAACAATGATCATTGGCTTGAAGGCAAAGGAAAGGTGTATCAGTCGAATGCATATTCAAAGGAACAAATTCATGAAGCATATGAAAAGTATGTCAATACTTCTTCGAATGGAAGTTGATATTCTAAGGATTCGAACATCTCGGTCAAAGTTTGGAAACCAGTATCAAAGGCAAAGAATGTTCATTCTCAAACTCAGAATTCGAAGGGTAGTGTCAATGAACATTCGAAACCATCAAACACATAAATTTCGGTTCCTTTAGATGATGAAGTGAACTTAATTGATAGTCTCAAAACCAAAGTTTGTGATTGGGTTAAAAGTTCTTCATTACATTCGAAATTGAAATCTAATTTCCAAGGACCCAAAAAGCCTTGGGTACCTAAATTTTTCCACTGATTGCAGGTACTGTGTGACGAGCAATATGATAACAAGTGGTACATTAATAGTGGTTGCTCTCGTCACATGACTGGGAAGAAGGAGAATTTAAGAGATTTTCGAAGTCTCAAGAATGCTGGAGTAGTAAAATTTGGGAACAATCAAAAAAGTCAAGTAAAAGGATATGGGAAGATCACGAATGGACAATTCACAGTGAATCGTGTTGCATATGTTGAAGGTCTTCAACATAACTTGGTCAGTGTTTCTCAACTTGTTGTGGGCACTGGAAATCAAGTTCTTTTTAATGAAGAAGGCAGTGTTATTTCGAATGTTAACACAAAAGAAGTGTTACTCAAATCCAAAAGGAAAGGTGACATGTTCACTCTGGACATCAATCCGATAGTTGGGAAACCTGCTATATGTCTTCTTTCGAAAGCAACAGTAGACTTAAGTTGGCTATGGCATCGAAGACTTTCTCATCTCAATTTTCGAAACATCAATAAACTGGTGGTACAAGATCTGGTAAGAGGTTTACCTGTACTTAAATTTGACAATGATTCTTTATGTGCAGCTTGTGAAGTTGGCAAGCAACATAAACAAGGTCATCCAATTACGATAGATTCGAAAATTGTTGCACCTCTGGAGCTTTTACATGTTGATTTGTGTGGTCCTTCGACTGTTTCAACTCTCAACAAGAAACGGTACATTTTAGTTATTGTTGATGATTTTTCTAGATTTACGTGGGTTTATTTTCTCAGGCTTAAATCCGAAGTTGCACAAATCATGATTGATTTTATCAAAAAGATGGAAACAACATTAAAGAAGATTGTTCGAAAAATCAAGAGTGATCATGGAACTGAATTTAAGAACAATGTTCTTGATTCATTTCTGGTGGACAAAGGGATTTCGCATAATTTTTCATCTCCATACACACCACAACAAAATGGTGTTGTAGAACGAAGGAATCGCTCACTATGCGAAGCAGCAAGAACCATGTTGGCATATGCGAATTTACCCCAATATCTTTGGGCTGAGGCAATATCAACTGCATGTTTTACTCAGAACAGATCTTTCATACACAAGCGTTTTAATATTACACCATACAAAATTCTGAATAATCTTAAACCTAATGTGAAATTCTTTCATGTTTTCGGATGTAGGTGCTTTATCATGAATCTCAAGGATCATCTTTCGAAATTTCAAGAAAAAGCTGATGAAGGGATTTTTCTTGGATATTCGCACAATTCTGTTGCATATCGAGTGTTAAATAAGCGAACACGAAAAGTGGAAGAAACTTTCAATCTCACATTCGATGATTACTATGTTAAACAAAATGAGCATAAATTTGCAAATCATCCAATTTTACAAGAAACACAAGTTGAAACTGAGTCTTTACAAATGGATGATATTGATTATGATTTGATTTTTGGAATTTCAGATCTTGCAGTCGATGCTGAAATTCATGCTCCTGGTAATCACATACCAGAATTTGCGAAGTTAACTGATGAATCAACATCAACTCCTCAAGAAGGCGAAAGTATGCACATTAATCCAGTGGAGGAGGAGCAATTAGATTCGAATACTTTAAATGACGAAGAGCATTCTTTCGAGGGGGAGAAAGGAAGATTGAATGCTGATGTTGAGGGGGAGCATAGTGTTGAGGGGGAGCATAATGTTGAGGGGGAGCATAATGCTGATGACGCTTGTTCAATTGCAGGTTCAGAAAACGATGAAATGTACGAAGATGCACCTTTGGAATTTGATCCAGCATATCCACCAATGGAAAAATGGACAAAAGATCATCCGAAGGATCAAATAATTGGGAATCCACAAGAGGGAGTTTTAACAAGAGCTCAAATTCGTGCAAAGAAAGAGGTACTGAATACTCATCAAGAATTTTGCATGTTCAATGTTTTCATCTCTAAAATTGAACCAAAAACAGTTAAGAATGCAATGGAACACTCAGATTGGGTTGTTGCAATGAAATCTGAATTGTCTGAATTCGAACGAAACAAGGTTTGGAGATAAATTCCTAAACCTGAAAATGTTTCGATTGTCGGGTTAAAATGAATTTTCAAAAATAAAACCGACAAAGATGGAAATATTGTTCGAAACAAAGCCAGACTTGTTGTAAAAGGATATTCACAACAAGAAGGAATCGACTATGAAGAAACTTTTGCCCCTGTCACAAGACTCGAGGCGGTTCGTATATTTCTAGCCTATGCAACTCATAAGGACTTTGATGTTTATCAAACGGACGTGAAGTGTGCATTTTTAAATGGAGAGCTTGAAGAAACAGTTTACGTGGAACAACCCCCAGGTTTTATTAACGAAGAATATCCAAATCATGTTTATATTTTACATAAGGCAGTTTATGGTTTGAAACAAGCACCACGAGCATGGTATGCAACTCTTACATCATTTTTGAAACAATCTAAATTTAAACAAGGATCTGTTGATCCCACATTATTTCGAAAGAAAGTGGGGAATCATCTTATGCTTGTTCAAATTTATGTTGATGATATTATCTTTGGCTCGACTGACCCTGCCTTGTCTAGAGAATTCGAAAATCTGATGAAAAGCAAGTTCGAAATGAGCATGATGGGAAAAATCAATAATTTTCTTGGCTTGAATATTCGTCAAAACAGAGAAGGGATCTTCATCAATCAAGAAAAATATACGAAGAATCTGCTAGAAAAGTTTGGATTGACGAATAGCACGAAGTTACGAGTACCTATGGCAACATGCATCAAGTTAACACCATCATTAGATAAACCTGCAGTTGACATAACTCTTTATCGAAGCATGATTGGTTCATTACTTTATCTCACAACAAGTCGACCTGATATAATGTTTTCTGTGTGTAATTGTGTCAGGTATCAGTCCAATCCACGAGAAACACATCTCACTGTTGTGAAGAATATATTTCGTTATCTTAAAGGAACAATTTCGTTAGGATTGTGGTATCCTTCGAAAACTGGATTTTTCGTACAAGCTTACTCAGATGCAGACTTGGGTGGTTGTAATCTTGATCGAAAAAGCACGAGTGGTGGATGTCAATTTCTTGATGGCAAGTTGGTGAGCTGGCAGTCGAAAAAGCAAACATGCGTATCAATCTCAACAGCTGAAGCAGAATATGTGGCTGCTGCTGCTTGCACTTCACAAATAATATGGACTCAAAGTCAATTGCGTGATTATGCAATAAATATGAAAAAGATTCCATTATATTGTGATTCTCAAAGTGCGATAAGAATTTGTCATAATCCTGTGCAGCATTCGAAGACTAAACATATAGCTCTTCGTTATGATTTTATCAAAGATCACGTGGAGGATGGAAATATTGAAGTACATTTTGTGAAAACAACTGATCAGTTAGCTGATATTTTTACGAAATCTTTAGATGAAAAGTCAGTTGTGAGAATAATATAAGGGCTTGGAATGATCGATGGAAATTCTTTTCCATTCGAAAAAGAAGAATGATGGGTGACAAAGAATGAATCAGAGGCGCTGAATAAAAGATAACGCAAAGTCATTCAGCATTCAGCGGTTACTGTTCATAGTCAACGCTTCGACCCCTTCGAATTCGCACGTTTGTCACTTATTTTAAGGGTTGATTCCGCGGTTACTGTTCATAGTCAACGCTTCGACCCCTTCGAATTCGTATATTCATCACTTCTCAGGGGATGATAAAATTTCGTGTTTTTGCAACAAGTACAGTATATTCTAATTTTCGAAAAATCAAAAATCCAAAAAGATTTTCTTTTATTATGTCATTTCAAATTTTCGAAAAATCAAAAATCCAAAAAGATTTTCTTTCGTTTTGTCATTTCAAATTTTCGAAAAATCAAAAATTCAAAAAGATTTTCTTTTGTTTTGTCATTTCAAATTTCGAAAAATCAAACATCCAAAAAGATTTTCTTTTGTTTTGTCATTTAAATTTTCGAAAATTCAAAAATCCAAAAAGATTTTCGCTTGTTCTGTCTTTATTTCGAAAAATCAAACCAACAAAAATATTTTGATTCTTCATTTTTTTTGTATTTGGTTGCAGATTATTATGACGATATAGAGGGGACTTTGCATGCAGTATTAGGGTCAGGTATTTTTTTTTCGTATGAATCGATAAATTTTTCATCATTCGAACTAGTTATGTTGTCCCTAGAAGCATGCTGCTGCATGTTGACCAAAGCCTCCATGACTCAATGTGTGTGTATGAAAGCCTTAATGAAATTATTCATACGAAAATTTCTTCCCAATCAGGCTTATATTCACATTAGTCTCTGAGCTACCTTACTCTTCTCAAAATGAGTTAAGAGTTTACTGTTTGGTCCAAAAATATAACAGAGGTACTTTTCGAATCTTAAATCCATCTTTTTCATCAAAACTCTTACACGATCACACACGAAGACATATGTCCAAGAGGTCTCTGATCAAACCAATCGAGACTTAGACATATGAAAAATCTGTGTTTATGATCTGACATCATGAGACCGTGATGAAAGTGAAACCCAATTTTCATAATCTTTTTAAGGAATTGACAGGGAACAATTTTCCAGATATTCACGAAACTTTTGTTTCTGTACCAAAATTCGAAACTCCAAATCATATTCATTTCGAATGAGTGGTCTTGATCAAACATTCGAAACCCATGATGTTTGTTGCCCAACAAGATCCAGCACACAATTTTTTTTTGAATATGATTTCAGTGTGAGTTTCATTCGAATGCCCTTGTCATTTTAAAATTTTTCAACAGCCACTTGTCACTGACTACACTGGTCAAACAAGTAATTTCTATTACAATTTATCACCTTATGTTTAGGATGACATGTAACGAAATTTTGAACCTACCCACGAAGAATTCTCAAAAGAAGCCCTTTGATACTAATCAAAAAGTATTCGATTGTAATTCACGGGAACCTACACAAGCTATTGATCATTTCTTTTAATGATTAATGAAGTAATCTTTGCCCGGGATTTAATCTGCTTTTGTGTCAATTGTTTGACATCACACTAATCCAAATTTTTTTATCATTGCTTCTTATCTACATTCTTTGGAACGCTGCACTCACGAAATCCTTGAGGCTCTGAGTAATACCAACTCAGGCTGATGATTTCGAACTTCTGGCATATGACTTCGCTTTTTATCCCAAAAGTGAAAGAGCCCTGCCTCCATTCGAAGGGTTCTGACGGTTACAATTCTCTTGGGGATATAAAGACAGGCTGTGTATAAATGACGTATGGTATTATGTCCGGTTTTCAAGGCGATGTGACAGCTACTTTTTGATGCGTGGCTACCTTTCCGCAGTAATGGTCTGATTTTCAAGGTGCCACGTTGGATACCATTAAATGCACATCCCGCTTCAAATTCAAACTTCAGGGTTACATATAAAACGGGATTCAAGGGTTTATTATCAGTTTACGCATTCCAAAAGCAAAAATTCCCTAAATTCTCTGATCTTTCAAATTCTCAAACCCTAAAAATGGCAACTTCTGCTCATGTTGATCCTTCCACTGAAGATATTTCATCCGCACCAGTCATGAAGATTCAATCCACTAACTATTACGTGGATGGTGAAGTTTCTCAATACCCGGAGGAATTGAAGATGCTCATCGTTGCTCTGAAACACTCTGTTTTATCCACGACGATGTTCAATTCCTTTTCTGTTCCATTGTCCTGGCTTTCTCAAGTAGGATCCACTGCAACTTACAATAAAGCATCTGATACGATCACTTTCCATCTTGTGAACGACAAAAAGGTTAGGCTATCCAAGAAACTCTTCTGCCAGATTCTTGTTATTCCGAATTTGCCTCCATATGTCGATTTCACGTTTCCTCAAATAGTCCATATGTTTAATGAGAGGGGATATCAGCCCCCATTGTCCAAGATAAGTGATTTTAAGAAATCTGGTCTTCCTCTACTATGAAATTTCTTATTTGGGATTTTTCTCCGATGTTTGACCGGAAGAACAGTTGGTTTAGACAAAGGAAGGATGGAGGTATATGCAATGGTTGCAGGCATATACTACGATCTTCAAGTAGACTATTCTACACAGTTATGGAAGGAATTCCAAAAGGGTGTAGAACATACGAATGTTGTTCATGGCATTTCGTGTGCACGATATTGGAGCCTTATTTTGCAGTATTTTTATAATAAGGAAGGGATTCTGGTACCAAATGACGAAGCGAAAGTTAATTTTCAATCATACCATTATCCGAAGGAAGTTGTAGATAATGCTGATGATTTCCCATCTGTGGCTCGAATTCCAGATGTGATACTCAAACGGGCTGATCCTACGAATTCCGTTTTAGTGGCTTATGTGCAAACAATCGATTCTTCTGTTCAGACTGGGATCTTGTTGCCTAGGGAAGAGAAGAAGTCCAAAAAGTCAAAGAAAGCTGATCCTACTTCATCTGAAAAGAAAACCACGGATTTGAAATCCTCGAAGTCTCCAAAGAAAAAGCCTGAAACTGTTGGAGTATCTGTTGCTGAAACACAAGTGATTGAGCCCATCATTGAACAAACTCAAGAGAATGTTATCATTCCTTCGAAAATATGAATGTTTCGAAGAATTAAAATGAAGTCCACTCACAAACGCAAGTCTTCTACAAAGAAAATAGTTCGAAGACCTCAAATCACTCATCAAGGAGTGTTAATTCACGAAGTAGCAGCACCTGTTTCTCTGGTGTCCAAGAAAAGAATGGCTGAGGATATGGCAAAGCATTTGTCACAGAAGAAGGAGAAGACTCGAAAGCTGGTGATTTCTACTGAGTCAACAGACGATGATGATGACAGAATTCCAGAGACTCCAGAGTTCACTCATCTCAAAGAAGGTTCTACTCCTGAGAAGACAGTTGTCATACCTGTTGGATTAATGTCTAAGTCCATAACTATATTTGGTATGTACTTGACCCGACTCGACATGGTCCATTTGGGTTGCACTTCACCCGCACAATTTATATGCATAGTCTTTTGAGAATAGTATATTTATGATTTATATTAATATATTATAAGTTCTAATATATTAATATGGAATCATATTATTTAATTAGTATTGATCAAGAATTAATTTAGAATTAATTAAGTGATCAAAAAGAACTAATTAAATATGGACTCTTATATATATGGAATGGGCCAAGTTCATTTAGGTTGGGCTAAGCTTTCATGGATGGTCCATGGAGCTTTTAACCCATGGATCCTATGTAAATGAAAGGTCATGGGTATTAGGGTTTACATGGATGTAACCCTAATCCTCCATAATATATAAAGGGATCCTTGGCTCACAAAATTGACACAAGTGTGTGAAAATAAGAGTGGGCCGTTTTTAGTGTGCATACATATTCTCTCAAGTTCTTCCAAGGTGTTTTGGTGATTTGTGATTCCATTTGAGGCTTCCACACTATTGGGGCTAAGCTCTTAAAGCTTCAAGACATCAAGCTACATCAAAAGGTATGTCATCTAACTAGAACTTTGTAGTATAGGTGCTTCATAATATGCTAGTTAGGATGAAACCTTGGAATAGTTAATATTTGCATGTATAATACAGAAAACATAGATCCAAGGTTTATAGGGTTGCATGTACACCATAGGAGTGTTAGAATGCTCAAAACCCAACAGTGGTATCAGAGCCATGGGTTGTTTTCTGTTATATTGATGCAAATGTTTTATTTTCAAAGTTGTAAAAAAACATGACATTTGTCAAATTTTAAGATAATTACTTGTTTTTGTGAAAAACTAATTATTTGTAAAATTTGAGTCATTTGCTATATGAGTTGAATTAGGTCAAATTTAGTAAAAGATAAAATGATATGATTATTTTATTAGTTTTAAAAGTTTGTTCTAAAGAGTTTTTTGAAACCTCCATAAGTTATGGATATGAAAAGGTTTTTAAAAAAATTGATTCAAAGTTTTTTATGGAGTTACAAAACTTGGTCTTAATGTTTTAAAGAATTCCATAACTTGTTCTTAAGTTATGGAACATGAAAAGTTTCATCATAAAACAAGTATTTAACTCCATAAGTTATGGAATCCAAAAGTTTTCAAGAGTTACAAAACTTGCCCTCAAGTTTTGGAATTTGGAAAAAGTTTTTTTATGATAAAAAAAAAGAATTGAATTCTAAAACTCTTGGGTTCATAACTTAAACAATTAATTAAATGGTTTTAATTTTGAATTTAATAATTGGAATTATGATGTTTTATTGAATAATTCAATTAACTCTTATGGACTTTATTAATAGATAATTAAAGTGTTTAATTAAAAGAGAATTAATAATTCCATAATGACATGGTTTAAATTTAATTAAATTAAGAGTATAGTTTAATTAATAGATTAAACCACCAAGTATTTTAAATGTCTAAAATACACCCTTATACTATTATAATATTAAAAGTTTAATATATTATATGTATAAGAGCAAGTCGTCTTACCATTAGTAGGCCTCATTCACGAAGTCGGTCTATAAGGGGGGTATAAGGTTACTGCCTATAAAATGACAGTTTAATGGGTGTCCACTCTCACTCACCGCTTCCTTGACTGGTGGAGGGTCGTTATCCGAACAGGTAGGACAAGGACTATAATTCTCCCTTCTTTAAAAGTATTAATGATAAATACTAAGTAACTAAACTTTTTATAAATTCCCAATCTTAGTTACTTAGGAAAATGTGAATAAGGTGCTAATCCATGAAATTACACTTTGCACTTTGTTTAAGCTGTTAGTGGAGCGTGTGTGGTTAACCGGCACACTAACCTGGACTTAACAAGGTAGGCAAAGGGTAACTTAATGTTTATCATAGTATCGTTGGAGCGTGTATGGTTAACCGGCACATCGATTGAAGGGTAAATATTAAGGGTACCAAGTATATTTGCATGGTTACTTCACACCTTGTTTTGTGATCCTCGGCATCCCAGTCACAAAACCTGAAGGGCACACTCGAGATTGAAACATGCCATTGAAAAGTTCAATGAATCTCAAAAGAATCTAGGAGTTTCAAAACTAGTTAAAACCTAATAATACATTTCGTTTATCTTGGTGGAAATTGGTGAATCGTCATTCACCTACGTTCAAATATTTTATAGCTTGGATTACGGCATCCCTCTTCCAAGTTATAAAATAGTTTGTTGGGTCCTAGCCTTAATATATCATATTGGGTGTTATATTAAGGACTTAAATCAACTTTACGTGAATTTCTCCCATTGTTGATGTCTGGTTTAGACACCAATGATCTTCCCAAACCAAGCTTTCCTAATGAATATGACTTCCCGAGTTTGGCTCATGGAAGTCATACTTCTCTTCCTCCACCTCCTCCAATTATTCTCCCTAACCCACAAGTTCAAGGTCACTCAAGCCCTATTGGCAAGCAAGGCCTATGTGTGATCGCATCTTGGAGATGAAGTCACATATTGACAAGCCGGGAGAGTTGGTTGTCAAAGTCTTGAGAAAGTTGGATGTTCAATCACTTTCTAAGTCACATAGTGAGTTCCTTTGGGACTACTATGAAACAGACTATGACATGAACCTTAATGATCATATCTATTTGCTTGGTGCTGCTGAATCAGCAATGATTTGGAACGATAGTAAAGCAAATTTGATTAGAAGATCAACTTCCCAAAAACTTTATGGACAGTGACAATGGTGACACTGGAAATCCAGAAAAAGCATTCTCTTCCCAATGGAAAGGGATTGGCCATAGTCAACCCGGTTGACCAAATGGTAAAGAGAAAGGCTAAGTCTGAGATAGTCCCATTACCAAAGGGTCCATATGTTTATTTTGCCAAAGGAAGGGGCGTTGATTGCAAAGCTGCCAAATTTACCTAAGGATGTTAAAGTCAATAAGTTTGACTCTACATCAGGCAGAGCCCATTATCTAACTCTGTTAAGTTCTATTCTGAGATGCTCATTACATGATGTGACTGGGTCACATGTTGATGTTTTAAGAATCAAAGAATAGAGAGAAATCTTAAAGGAAGTATATGCTGATTCTGATCGCGAAGGTGGATTTCGATCGCATCAGAATTTTGAGCAGTTGCTTAAGAAGTTATGATATATTGCTAAAGAATAGATAACAACAACTTTCCATGTGGATTGTAAGGATAAGTTTTTCCGCAAAGTTTTAAAATAAAAGAAAATTTTTTAATTTTATTTATTTGAAGTATCCTTACAATGGCATTTGTGGAAAATTGTTGCTTATATGATTCCACTGACAGCAATATTGGAAAATGGATTTGATTCTTTCATTTGTGGTAGTGTCTAAATTTACCAAATCAGGAAAGTTCCTCATCACCCAAGTTTCAATTGGACCGAAACTTGGAATCATGCAAGTTGAATAGTATGATGAATGAGAACTTTCAAGCATTGTAAAATCAAGACTAATTACTTGTTCACATGGATGTGTGAGTCAAGTGAAGGACTAAAGGGATCGAGTACACATTCTTGTGCACTGGTCATGTCCACCACAAAGCTCGTTAAGACTATTTGATTTACTAAAGTTTAGTAAATATGGTTATACTTACAAGTTTAAGTATATATTCTGAAACATTGGAAAAGTCTCAATGTATGGCGGAACGAATGGGAAGAATCAAATTAGGCAGAAAGATAAAAGTTTCTCAAATCTGAAAAGATGGGAGAGTACTTTAGTATCATGTTTGTGATCATCTTAATGATTTAGAAATCATATCACAATTAGTCCTCTAAAGGTCATCTTCGTGCATTATTATGACTAAGAAGAGGAGTCATGAATTGTTGAAATGGTTAGATCAGGAAGATGAGTCATACTTCGTTCCAAAACAATTCTTAGAGTCATACTCCAAGATTGTAACTTGAGTGACATATCTTAAAGAAAGGTTTAAAACACTTGTCAAATGTAAGAGTAAAAGTGTCATACTCTTGTACATTTGAAATTGGTAAGTTGTGATGTTTTGGATAAAACAAAGACCAACTAAGGCCAATTGTGTGAAGTGTTTGTCTTGATAAAGAATCCGCACTATCTCTTGAATATTTGGCAAGATAGTCTTATATGTCAAGAGGATAGTGGGAGTCTTAAAGATCCTAAAAAGAATTTCAAGAACTAATCAAGAATAAAACTTGAGGTTCTTCACTAGCACACGACTTGAGGTTTATAACCTATCGTGTTGACATATTCTGTGCCCATTCCAGTTAAAGTTGGCTTTGCATAGGAGTTCTGAAAATTCTCAATTGGTTGCATAACAACTTGGAAGCAATGGCAGGCCCTGTACTACCAGGTGGCAAGAAGTTAAGATTGCATAAGTTCAGTCCATATGAGTTTGGATTTGTCATTATCCTTGTCTTGTGACTATGGTTTTGACGATTCACATGGATAAGAACACATACACCATAAAATCTAAGGGTCATAAGGTTTCTCTCCGATTCACGAAAATGATGGTGAGGAAACACTTCCACCAAGTAGATTTGAAGCAGATGGCAAAAGGTCTAATGTGACATCCCCAAAATCTCGGCCAGAAAAGACCGGTTTTATTTATGCTTTTAAAATTATTTTCAGAGTAAATCTTTTTCTTTTATTCAAAAGAGTTGCGGAATTTGTCCCAAAACAAAATATGATAAAATAAAGTTTATCAAAGCATTTTATCAAAGATGCATAATCATTTTATAACAATATTCGGGATGTCATGTTCCGATAAACAGACCAAAAGCATAAACAAATATTACAAGCAATTCAACAGTTGAATTCATATAAAGGCTCATAAACAAAACAACTTGATGATTCATCCATCTTATGCCCTTGCGCCACTTCCTGTAATACAAATAAACTGAGTGGGTCAGGCTTGGGAGCCTGGTGAGCATATAGGGTTTTCAACCCGCAATAAATAATTATATTTAATTTTTACCGACCAACAATAACCCGATTACCCATTCCCGTTATCCTCACTTTACGTCCCTAAAATAACATCTATCTAAAGGGACCTAATCTAGGAAAGTTCATCGGGACGGACATTACTGCTAAGGGGTTTCCTCAACAATAGATGTCCTAAAGGCAACCATGTGGGGGAGTAGAGTACACCGGTGAACACGTCGTTCACAACACCTACAGGTTATGAGCCTGCTAGTGTTCCACTGGACTGCCTAGAAGAGTCCGTGGTCGTCATCCATACTCCGCTAGATGACTAGATCAACAACAACATCGAGGCCTCTCATCTGTTTATCACACATCAACTATCTACCCATGTTCTACCCAACATATTAGTAGATAAAAATATATATTTTTATGCATAGTTTTAAAACCTGTAAAGCATGTTCATTTAATATATATTCCACATAACAGATAAGGCACACACATATAACACATATTTCATAGATAATATATCATATATATGAGATAGAAGAAAGTGAATATACATTCACACATATAACAACCAAATATACACATGACACATATTTTATAATAAATACTTCATAATATGCGTTAGAAGAAAGTAACTACACACTCACTTGTTCAGAAGATAACCGGACAGCACTACGACTTGTAGAAGTAGTATTCCTCGGTAGTCCTGGAAGATCTTCACAAAAAAACGAGCTTCTCGCGAGCAGAGCTTCGGCTCGAGAGTTGCACTTCTCGGGATCCTCGGGGCTTCAAAACTTGCTTCGGGGCTCGGGAATAATATCGGGGCTTCGGGATATTATTGGCACGCAAACCAAGGCAAAATTTAGAGAGAAGGAATGAATATTGGTAAGGAAAATGGCTGAACTTCGGTTCCTATTTATAGTCGCTGGAAACCCCGATTACGCTGGGCGTAATCTCAAAGTACGCTGGGCGTACACGGCGTCACTGCATACGTCACCTAGCAGTACTCGATTAGTTGTCGGCTCCTTTTCCTTTTCTTCGGTGTAAAGTAGATTCCTCCGGTCGAATAATAAATAGATAATTAAAAATAAATATTAATTATTTTAAAAACTTTGGAAATTCATATCTTCTTCATATAAACTCCGTTTTTGACGTTCTTTATATCCACGCGTAGGCGGGAACGTAATCTACAACTTTCGTTTAGACTCCGTCGGCTAATTTTGAATTTATTTTAACAGTTATATTTTTAACAGGCCGGGACAGGATTAGTCCGTTAAAAATTCATAACTTCTTCATCCGACGTCCGTTTTCGTCTGTCTTTTTACCGTTGCATTACTATTAACGAGATCTTCAATTCTCGTTTAGGTTGTGTCGGCTAAAAACTGCTCGATCTCAAATCGAGTATTTGGGCTGTATACCGCTAAGCTGAAACTTAGAAAAATCATAACTTCCTCATATGAAGTCAGATTTGGGCATTCTTTTTATGCACGCTTTCGGTTTAACGAACTCTACGACTTTCGTTTAGATCGCTAAGGCTAAAACTCGCTTTATTGTAAATTCACTATTTACGCTTCCCGGTATCGTGTCGGTTCCGTCGTGAAACTTCGTCCGGTCATAACTTCTTCGTTATAACTCGGATTTTGGCATTCTTTATATATTCGGAAACCTCGTCACGACCACTACCACATCCTTCATAGATATCGGGTTTATCTAACATTTCATTTTGACGCTTATTTTTATTCTTTATTAATTATACATTTATAATTAAATAATAAGCACATAAATTCACATAATTCACAAAATACTCAAATATTTCATCTTTATTACATCAAAAGAGTTACAATGGTTGACCTAGACTATTACATCGTCTAAAAAAAATGCTTAGCCCCGAAACCCGGGCGTTACAATTCTCTCCCCCTTAGGATGATTCCGTCCCGGAATCATGCGTCAGCAAACAGATGCGGATAGCGACTCATCATGTCATCCTCTGTTTCCCAAGTGAGATTCGGCCCATTCGAATGTTTCCATCGGACTAGCACTAAGTCGACCATCTTGCGTCGTAACTTCTTAATCTTACGGTCAACAATTGCCTCAGGCTCTTCGATTAGCCTCTTATTCTCATCCATTCTTAACTCCGAGATCGGAATTATGTCGGGAACTTCTCCCGTGAATTTCCTCAGATAACATACATGGAAGGTGTTATGAATACCATCGAGTTCTTCGGGCAATTCCAACTTGTAAGCTTGGTTCCCAATCTTCTGAAGAACTTTGAACGGTCCAATAAACCTTGGACTCAGCTTTCCTCGTTTCCCGAATCGTATAAGTCCTTTCCACGGTGAGACTTTAAGCAAAACGGAATCCCCAACTTCGAAGGTCATCGGTCGTCTTTTCTTGTCAGCATAGCTCTTCTGACGATCCTGAGCTGCTAACATCCTTTCCCTGATCACCTTCAGCTTCTCAGCAGTCTCATGGACTATCTCGGGGCCCATAAACTGCTTTTCGCCAGCCTCAAGCCAACAAGAAGGCGTACGACACTTTTGTCCATACAAAGCTTGATAAGGTGCCATCTTGATGCTCGAGTGGAAACTGTTGTTGTAGGAAAATTCTACCAAAGGTAAGTGCTCATCCCAGTTACCTTGGAACTCGAGGGTACATGCTCTCAACATATCTTCAAGCGTTTGAATCGTTCTTTCACTCTGACCATCAGTCTGCGGATGGTAAGCTGTACTCAGACATAACTTCGTACCCAATTCCTCTTGTAGAATTCTCCAAAACCTTGACGTGAAACGACTATCACGATCCGATACAATTGTTAGAGGAACACCGTGAAGTCTCACAATTTCCTTCACGTAAGCATTAGCAAGCTTATCCATAGACCACCTTTCATTGGCAGCTATGAAGTGTGCACTCTTTGTGAAACGATCCACGACCACCCAAATCATGTCGTGACCGTTCTTCGTCCTGGGTAGTGTAGTCACAAAATCCATGGTGATGTCTTCTCATTTACCCATGGGTACAGGTAAGGGTTCTAAACTCCCATATGGTTTCTGATGTTGTGCCTTAACTCTTGCACAAGTTACACACTCGGCCACATATTTCGCAACGTCGAGCTTCATCGTCGGCCACCAGTAGTAGGGTTTTAGGTCCCTATACATTTTAGTGCTACCGGGATGAATCGAGTACATGGTCTTGTAAGCTTCTTCCATCAGAAGATCTCTTATTCCTCCAGTCTTAGGTACCCAAATCCGATCTTGGAATACCTTTAGTCCTTGACTGTTTGTACCAAACAGTAATGTTTTTCCCAAACGTTCTTCTTTTCGGTCACTCTTCTCTGAGGCTTCTTCTTGAGCTTCCCTGATACTTTCCACAATGGTCGAGACAACTTCTATTCTCAACGCTCTTGGCCTTTTTCTTTCAAGGTTGACTTTTCGACTGAGAGCATCAGTGACAACGTTTGCTTTACCGGGGTGGTAAAGTATCTCACAGTCATAGTCCTTGAGTAATTCTAGCCAGCGTCGTTGCCTCATGTTCAATTCTTTCTGATTAAAGAGATATTGGAGACTCTTATGATCGGTGAAAAGTTTGCACTTCGTGCCATAGAGGTAATGCCTCCATATTTTTAGAGCGAAAACTACCGCCGCCAACTCCAAGTCATGAGTCGGGTAGTTCTTTTCATGTTCCTTCAACTGTCGAGACGCATATGCGATCACCTTTTCTCTTTGGGTCAAAACACAACCCAACCCAACACCAGACGCATCACTATAAACAGCGAAGTCTTCAACTCCATTGGGTAGAGAAAGTATCGGTGCCTCGCATAGTTTCTTCTTTAGCTTCTCGAATGCTTCTTTATGCTTATCACTCCAAGCATAGGTAGCTCCTTTGTGGGTTAACGCTGTTAATGGACAAGCGATTGAAGAAAATCCTTGGATAAACCTTCGGTAATATCCGGCTAATCCCAAAAAGCTTCGGATCTCCGTGGGACTTTTTGGTTGTTCCCACTTCATTACCGCTTCAATCTTTGCTGGATCGACCATTATCCCTTCTTGGTTGACTACGTGACCCAAGAATTGGACTTCTCGAATCCAAAATCACATTTGGAGAATTTAGCATACAGCTTCTCCTTCTTCAAGACTTCTAACACTTCCCGCAAGTGTCTACCATGCTCTTCTTGGGTTTTCGAGTAGATGAGAATGTCATCTATGAACACTATCATGGATTTATCGAGGAATGGTTTACAAACCCTATTCATCAGATCCATGAATGTTGCTGGAGCATTAGTTAGTCCAAACGACATAACCAGGAACTCGTAGTGTCCATATCTCGTGCTGAACGCAGTCTTCTCAATATCCTGATCTCTCACCTTCAGTTGATGATATCCTGACCTAAGATCGATCTTTGAGAAATAACTTGAACCTTGCAGTTGATCGAACAGGTCATCAATCCTTGGCAACGGATATCTATTCTTTATTGTTGCCTTGTTCAGCTCTCTGTAATCAATACACATTCTCATACTTCCATCTTTCTTTTTCACGAATAACACCGGAGCTCCCCAGGGTGATGAACTAGGTCTAATGAAACCTTTGTCCAATAACTCTTGAAGTTGCATCATCAGTTCCTTCATCTCCGTCGGTGCTAATCGGTAAGGTGCTTTTGCTATTGGTGTCGTTCCTGGTAACAAGTCAATACGGAATTCTACTTGTCGATCAGGCGGTAATCCAGGAAGATCTTCGGGAAATACTTCCGGATAATCACACATGACAGGAATGCTCTGTATCACCTTCTTTTCCTTCTTAGCATCGATCACGAATGCTAAATATGATGTACATCCCTTGGTCAAACATTTTCTGGCTTTCATTAGAGAAATGATTCCAGAATTTACCCTGCGTTTGTCCCCATACACCATAAACGACTCTTTCCCAGGCTGGTTTACTTTTACAATCTTCTTTTTGCACAGTATTTCCGCATCATTGGTGCTAAGCCAATCCATTCCCAACACGATGTCGAAACCGTTAAGTTCGATAGGCAATAATTCCTCGTGAAACTTATTCCCGTTCAAATCAATTAAGATGTTTTTCATACGATGGTTAACAGGTACAAACTTGCCACTAGCAACTTCGACTAATAAGGCATTATCTAGTCTATCGACAGGCAAAGCTAGCTTTCTACCAAATTCATGCGAAATAAAGGAGTAGTTGGCTGCAGAATCAAATAAAATTTGGGCAGGCAATTTGTTTACGAGAAAGGTACCTGAAGCGACATCAGCTTCTTCCTTAGCAGCTTCCAGTGTCATCTGGAAGGCTCTAGCCTTCGGCTTTGGTGGAATGTTGGGTCTTCCTGCTTCGTTCTTCTTTGGGCAGTCCCTCGAAATGTGCCCCTCCTCGTTGCACTCATAACAGACCTTCTTAGTGAAAGTGCATTCATTGGCATAGTGCCCAGGCTTCCCACATTTGAAACAAGTGACCCCTCCGTCGCACTTCCCAGAGTGCATCTTCTTGCACTTGTCACACCACTTCACTTCGCCTCCTCCACCTCCTTTCGAACTAGACTTTGAGAATTTACCCTTTTTGCTGGACCCCGAGGGTCCGTCAAACTTCCTCTTCTCACCAACCTCTGACCTTTCCAGACCTTTCTCCCTGATCTGGGTCTCAACATTTCTGGCAGCCCAGATGGCGGCTTTCAACGTGGTTGCTTGCTTAACCATTGGACCATAGTCCGCTGGTAGTCCAAAGGCAAACTTATTGACCTTTGAGAGTTCTGTTGGAACTAGGTATGGGATAAGCTTCATTTTCTCCGTGAAACTTGCAGCGTATTCAGCAACGCTCATCTTTCCCTTCTTCAAATTCTGAAACTCGTTATTGATTTCCAGTAGGTCCTGCTCTGAGCAGTATTGCAGTTTCAGTTGTTCCACAAAATCTTCCCAAGACATTTTACTTGCTTCTCCCTTGGGCATAGAGTCAGCTAACAGCTTCCACCAACTCATCACGCCAGATTTCAACAACGGGATAGCAAGAGCGGTCTTCTGCCTGTTGTTGCATTCGCAACATTCAAACATTGTCTCCATTTCGGAGATCCAATCCATAATTTGCACCGGCGTCGGGCTTCCAGATAGACTCGGTGGCTTGGATGCCATGAAATCTTTGTATTTGCATCCACGTCCGTCATTTCCTCCATCCTGGTGGTTTTGCCTAACTATTAGTGGGTTGGCTTGACCAACAGTACCACTGAAGTTTCCACCTTCCGATGGCCCTCCATTCACTTCGGGCTCTTCAACTTGGATTGAAAATTCTTCACGATTTTGTCGAAGCAGACGTCTAGTTTCTTCCATCTGATTATCCAACATCGCCTGAATCATGAATTGTACACCAGCCATCGTTACTGGCTCAGGTGCTGCAGCTACAACAGGTATTTGCTCAATTACAGGTGGTCGATTCCTGTTTTCGTTTGCGTTTCCAGCTCCACTGCGGGTTCTTGCCATTTTGATCTATACCCCGAATAAGGTGAATTTAGATCTTTATTCCGGATAGACGTTTAAATCATCCTTATCTCTCCGAAACGTTTACATGTTAGTTCTAATATCGTAGTCGTACGTTTAGAATCCTAAACACATAAGGTTTCCAGATCCGGTCGGCAACAGACCATAGATCCGAACAAATAACAGCATATAAGGCATAAATCATTTAGCACATAAAAGCATTTTAGGCACAATTCCTAAAATAAGCTAGTGCTCACACCTTACAATCATCGCTTAACATTCTACGTTTAAGTCTAGAAATCCTACAAATTCCTAGTTCGCTTAAACTAATGCTCTGATACCAACTGTGACATCCCCAAAATCTCGGCCAGAAAAGACCGGTTTTATTTATGTTTTTAAAAATATTTTCAGAGTAAATCTTTTTCTTTTATTCAAAAGAGTTGCGGAATTTGTCCCAAAACAAAATATGATAAAATAAAGTTTATCAAAGCATTTTATCAAAGATGCATAATCATTTTATAACAATATTCGGGATGTCATGTTCCAATAAACAGACCAAAAGCATAAACAAATATTACAAGCAATTCAACAGTTGAATTCATATAAAGGCTCATAAACAAAACAACTTGATGATTCATCCATCTTATGCCCTTGCGCCACTTCCTGTAATACAAATAAACTGAGTGGGTCAGGCTTGGGAGCCTGGTGAGCATATAGGGTTTTCAACCCGCAATAAATAATTATATTTAATTTTTACCGACCAACAATAACCCGATTACCCATTCCCGTTATCCTCACTTTACGTCCCTAAAATAACATCTATCTAAAGGGACCTAATCTAGGAAAGTTCATCGGGACGGACATTACTGCTAAGGGGTTTCCTCAACAATAGATGTCCTAAAGGCAACCATGTGGGGGAGTAGAGTACACCGGTGAACACGTCGTTCACAACACCTACAGGTTATGAGCCTGCTAGTGTTCCACTGGACTGCCTAGAAGAGTCTGTGGTCGTCATCCATACTCCGCTAGATGACTAGATCAACAACAACATCGAGGCCTCTCATCTGTTTATCACACATCAACTATCTACCCATGTTCTACCCAACATATTAGTAGATAAAAATATATATTTTTATGCATAGTTTTAAAACCTGTAAAGCATGTTCATTTAATATATATTCCACATAACAGATAAGGCACACACATATAACACATATTTCATAGATAATATATCATATATATGAGATAGAAGAAAGTGAATATACATTCACACATATAACAACCAAATATACACATCACACATATTTTATAATAAATACTTCATAATATGCGTTAGAAGAAAGTAACTACACACTCACTTGTTCAGAAGATAACCGGACAGCACTACAACTTGTAGAAGTAGTATTCCTCGGTAGTCCTGGAAGATCTTCACAAAAAAACGAGCTTCTCGCGAGCAGAGCTTCGGCTCGAGAGTTGCACTTCTCGGGATCCTCGGGGCTTCAAAACTTGCTTCGGGGCTCGGGAATAATATCGGGGCTTCGGCATATTATTGGCACGCAAACCAAGGCAAATTTTAGAGAGAAGGAATGAATATTGGTAAGGAAAATGGCTGAACTTCGGTTCCTATTTATAGTCGCTGGAAACCCCGATTACGCTGGGCGTAACTTCAAGTACGCTAGGCGTACTCAGTACGCTGGGCGTAATCTCAAAGTACGCTGGGCGTACACGGCGTCACTGCATACGTCACCTAGCAGTACTCGATTAGTTGTCGGCTCCTTTTCCTTTTCTCCGGTGTAAAGTAGATTCCTCCGGTCGAATAATAAATAGATAATTAAAAATAAATATTAATTATTTTAAAAACTTTGGAAATTCATATCTTCTTCATATGAACTCCGTTTTCGACGTTCTTTATATCCACGCGTAGGCGGGAACGTAATCTACAACTTTCGTTTAGACTCCGTCGGCTAATTTTGAATTTATTTTAACAGTTATATTTTTAACAGGCCGGGACATGATTAGTCCGTTAAAAATTCATAACTTCTTCATCCGACGTCCGTTTTCGTCTGTCTTTTTACCGTTGCATTACTATTAACGAGATCTTCAATTCTCGTTTAGGTTGTGTCGGCTAAAAACCGCTCGATCTCAAATCGAGTATTTGGGTTGTATACCGCTAAGCTGAAACTTAGAAAAATCAGAACTTCCTCATATGAAGTCAGATTTGGGCATTCTTTTTATGCACGCTTTCGGTTTAACGAACTCTACGACTTTCGTTTAGATCGCTAAGGCTAAAACTCGCTTTATTGTAAATTCACTATTTACGCTTCCCGGTATCGTGTCGGTTCCGTTGTGAAACTTCGTCGGGTCATAACTTCTTCGTTATAACTCGGATTTTGGCATTCTTTATATATTCGGAAACTTAGTCACGACCACTACCACATCCTTCATAGATATCGGGTTTATCTAACATTTCATTTTGACGCTTATTTTTATTCTTTATTAATTATACATTTATAATTAAATAATAAGCACATAAATTCACATAATTCACAAAATACTCAAATATTTCATCTTTATTACATCAAAAGAGTTACAATGGTTGACCTAGACTATTACATCGTCTAAAAAAAATGCTTAGCCCCGAAACCTGGGCGTTACATCTAAACAATTGAGACTATGATTACGACATCCCTTTTCATAGTTTTGAAATTGTTTAGACACACATGCTTGCTATCTAAGGAAAGGTGTATGATTTTGATAAAGTTTTATCAAAGCATCTCGTATCAGAAATCTGAACTTTGGTAAGAAAGTCAATAAAGTATTCATTGCTAGAAGTCTAGCTGATTTCTGAGTACATGTCAAAGCTAGTGGGAGCATAAGTGTTATGCTAATAATCATCATGTTAGTGGGAGCATGATAATTATTGTTAGTGTTGCAAGTTAGAAATGTTAATTATAGAAAACAAAAGTTTCAATTCGTGAGGCTGCAGGGATTGAAAAAGTTGTTTTGCTATAATTAAGGGAGAAGATATACTTCATTTCAGTTCTAAAGGCTTAGATTGAGACCTTAATCATCCTTAGTCAAGAATATATATATGAATTTCATGTTGGATTGGTTCAACTTAAGGAAATTCTATATATTATGTTCTCAAAATTCTATTATGATTACGGCATCCCTCTTCATAGTCAAATTTTGAAAACATGGCAAATAAAAATATTGTAGCAAAAGACTGGTCTATAATCATGTCTTTATGTGAGACATCATGAATCGTGAACCATTTGCTTTGGGTACAGGATCGATTGCATGTGCTATAATATTTGTCATTTCTAAATTTTTCCAAATGCCCAGAGGCATTAAGAAGGGAAAAAGGACTAGAATTGGATATGACTAAAATGATTAAGCAATTGTCGAGGACAATCTGAGGTTTACCAAAGATTGGTTGCTCAGGGACAGTTGGAAGTATAGTGCTAATTTTGGAAGGACCATGTTGAAAATATACGATCTGATTACCACGAATAAAGGCTCGGATACCAGTTACTGGGTGACAGATATATATATTTAAGGAGATAAGATGCGGAAAAAAAATAAGAAGTGCGGAATAAATATAAACTGGAAAGCTATAAATGACTGAAAGCTATAAATGAAATAAATGACAGTATTTAAATGACGTAAAACTGTAATAAAATATATAAATATATAAATATATATAAAGTCGGTTCGTCAATAAATTAACTGAACTGGTTTAGAATTGGACTGGATCTTAATAGACTGTGTCTCTATTTGTTCAAAGTTCAATCCGGTAAGTAACAATAAGTTCTTTTTATGTAACAATGAATTGTTTACAAAACGATACAAAATACACGGGTAATGTTTTTTTGTATGTGGGTATGGGTTTTTTTAAGGTGATTTGATGAGGTTGAAGTGGGTATTTGGAGGGTGGTAGAAGGTGGAATAAGGTTGTAGTTTTGGTGGTATAAGGTAACAAAGAGGGTGATGTTGAAAGAGCTTTGGGTGGTTATGAATATAGATTTTCGTAGTAAATCTCTCTGGATAGCCAATTCTCTCTCGCGTCTCTCTAGGGTTTGCAGTTGTCAAAAAAATCGAGGAAAATTCCTGGATGTAGGTAAGGTCCTGAATAATTTGCGGTGAAAATCTCTCCCGTATTATCTTGTTGAGTTGTGCTCGGTGAATTTGTTCTTAACTTGCAAATTCTGATGTCGAAAAACAGCAAGGTGGTGATGGTTGTGGTGATTTGAAAGGGTTTTTGGAGGAGGTTTAAGGAGGGTATTTGGAGGGTGTTTGGAGATTATTTTGAGGGTGTTTTGAAAGGTATTTGGAGGTTGTAAGGAATTTGATATAAGGTGGTGAAGGTTGGAGGTGTTCTTGGTTGGGAGAGATGTAAGATGTATGGAGATATATTACAAAGGAAAAAAAACACTCACACTCTCACACACAAACTCACGTATACATATATGAGAGAACAAATATCTTCTTCTCGCTTTAATGATGAAAAGAAGTGGGGAAATAATAACTAGCTTGCAAGTTGTAGTAGGAAAAACGTCGCATGGGTTTGCTTCATCATTCCTTTGCTTTTTCTTTTCACCTTTCCACCCAATATATATATATATATATATATATATATATATATATATATATATATATATATATATATATATATATAATACATATACACACACACATATATATATATATATATATATATATATATATATATATATATATATATATATATATATATATATATATATATATATATTGTTGAAATTGTTTAGTCGCACAACTAGTTTTCTCGTCTATGCGTTTTCGTCATTCGCGTGTTTTCGTATTTTCCGTTTTGATCACGAATTTATGCAACCTGAAATAACTGATAATATTTGTTAGATAATACAAAAACAGCTCGTCTTATTTCAGTGATGGTCACATACAAGGTCACATACAAAAGCATTTTTCAACAATTTCCCCTATGTGATCATTGCTGAAATAAGGACAGGTATGATATAATCGCATTGACAGTTTAACTTTTGATGATTCGTGATAAAAGATTTGTCAATAGATAAGATATATATAAAACCATAGTAATTGATTTGAAAGTTTGTGACTTGGTTTGACATATCTTATGTAAAAGATTTTTAGAAATTTGATTCCGAATCAAAGTCTCGGGTTCGGTTATCAAAGAGTAGCCATATATGTATCTAAAGAAATTTCCTTAGATTTTATAGCATTATTAACGACGACAAGTGGTCTAACAGGTCGATTCAGATGAACGCTCATAGGTATAACTCACACTTCACTTGGGTGTTTGGTTGTTCTGGCAGCAGAACAAGTTAATGATCACTAAAAATGAGTGATATCTCTCTCTGACGACTCATACTCATATTGGAGGTGTTCAACTATGCTTTTCCTGTAAAGTCACTTAGTCTCATTATTAGATAATCAATCACATAAGACTGGTTTCGGCATTACTCAGCGGGTTTCTTCATTCATGCCATTAAAGTTCACTCTCTCTCCGTCGGGAAATACATGTAGAGAGGTTTAGCAATTTTCATAGTGTAGTTTGCAACTAAGATTCTTCAGTGATGAAGGCTACAGTATCCCGGGAAATCCATTGTTGTTGCAGCTTCTTCTTTGATAGTATCCTGTTTGTTGATCAATATCGATTTATTGTAAAAAGATATTTTGTTTTAGCATTGAGAATTTGCTACATTTGAGACCTTTTTAAGAGTATTTGATTTGAGTGATTGAGATATCTTCTTTTGTGAAAAATGGTTAAAACAAATCGCGGGATTTTATGATTTTTGTTTTGAAATAACCATTTGGTTGAAAGTTTGTTTGAAAATACCAAATATAGAATAATTTTTTGTTTTGTTTGGTATATCTTTATTCAATCCATTTGTTTTCTTGTTGATTTGTCTTTGAGGATTAGATGTTGATAGATATTTGTTTCTCCTTTGGTTTTCTTGTAAGGATATGTCGTTGTTTGCTTGATGGATCATGGGATCGCAAGTCTTCATTTTTGGTTGGCTTTTATCTAGGTAGGGATAGGTGGCATAAAAGACAGTTTGTCTAGTATGTAAGAAATGAATGTATCGTCCCTGGTCATTTTGATATCTAAGCAAAAATGAGACCGTGACAAGGTATAATTGGGTATACCTTATAAGCAATAGTGACACACCTAAGCTCACAAGAAATGATTTCCACAATGATTTAGATCGACGAGGCACAAATTCTCACATGGGTTTTTGTTTTCATCTAAACCTCCTAACCTTATGTCCCTTGATTGTTTAAAATTGTCAATAATGAAATAAAATCGAAGGAAATAAAGTTATATACATTATGAAAAGTAGGATATTTGAACCTTCACTCCAATTGAGAATCAATATGACTTAAAATCTTCATCGAGCATAAGTATCTGAAAATTAAGTCAAGAGAAGATTAATCACAAGGTTCTATAAAAGCTTATTATGGCAAGTCTTTTATTAATTTTTTTTGAACGTTTGTTTTTCTGAATGTTTTTGGAAATATTGGTTATTTGAATGTTTTTGGTAATTTTTAAAAGGACAACAATTTTCAATTGTTTTTGAATTTTCCTTTTGAATGAAAGTAAACACACTTTTGTACAAACAAAAAGTAAAAGTTTAAGGATAGATGTTATCTGGATTTAACATTCCTAGACGGCCTAGGAAGTATTGAAACTTTGTTTCATCGAGAGCCTTAGTGAAGACATCGGCAATTTGATCTTCGGTGTTGATGAAGTGCAATTCGATATGACCCTTTTGAATGTTGTCTTTGATGAAATGATATCGAATATCGATGTGCTTTGTCATGGAATGGTGAACGGGATTGTGAGAAATGGCAATTGCACAGGTTGAGTCACAAAATATGGGAATTTGTGAAATTTTGAAGCCATAGTCTCGCAGTTGAGTTTGCATCCATATGACTTGCGAACAACAGCTGGCCGCAGCGACGTATTCAGCTTCTGCTGTTGATGTGCATACACAAGTCTGTTTCTTTGAAGTCCAACTCACTAGTCTACCTCCTAGGAATTGACAGCTACCAGATGTACTCTTTCTATCTAACATGCATCCTCCATAGTCTGAGTCGGTGAAAGCGTTCAGCTGAAAATCGGATTTAGCTGGATACCAAAGGCCAAGTTTGGGAGTGTCTTTTAGGTATTTGAAGATGCGTTTCACAGCAACTACATGGGATTCCATAGGATTTGCTTGGTATCTGGCACAAACACATGTAGAAAACATGATGTCAGGTCTGCTGGCAGTGAGCTATAAGAGTGATCCGATCATTCCACGATATCTTTTCTGATCAACAGGTTTGCCATTTAAGTCTGCATCGATTTTGTATCCAAAAGCCATTGCGGTTTTTGCGGTATTGGATTTGTCCATTGAAAAGCGAGTGAGTAGGTTTTTGACATAATTCTCTTGGTTGATGAAAATGCCATCAGTTGACTGTTTGATTTGAAGTCCGAGAAAAGTAGTCATCTCCCCAATCATGCTCATTTCAAATTTGCTCTTCATTAGATCTGCAAACTTAATACTCAAAGATTCATCAGTAGAACCGAAAATAATGTCATCAACATATATTTGTACGATTAAAAGATGTTTATTATAGATTTTACGAAAGAGGGTTTGATCGATTGAACCTCTTTTAAAACCTGATTCTTCGAGAAAGGTTGTCAATGTGGCATACCAGGCTCGGGGTGCTTGTTTCAAGCCATAGACAGCTTTCTGCAATTTGAAGCTGTGATCAGGAAATTTGGGATCTTCGAAACCTGGTGGTTGTTGGATGTATACATTGCGATCTAACTCTCCATGTAGGAATGCACATTTAACATCCATTTGGAATACTTTGAAGTTCTTATGTGCAGCATATGCAAGAAAGATGCGAATTGCTTCAATTCTGGCAACTGGAGCATATGTTTCATCGTAGTCGATTCCTTCTTGTTGTGAATATCCTTTGACTACGAGACGTGCCTTGTTTCGACAAACGATTCCTTGATCGTCAGTTTTGTTTATGAATACCCATCTTGAACCTATAACAGAAACATCGGGTGGGGTAGGGACAAGATTCCATACGTCATTTCTTTCAAATTCTTCTAGCTCTTCTTGCATAGCTTTTACCCAGTCTGGATCTTTGAGAGCAGAATGTATGTTTTGGGTTCAGTCATGGATAAGAAGGCTCCAAATAAACAATCATTAGAAGTTGCGGCTCTACTTTGGATGCCTGAGTTTGGATCTCCGATGATTTGGTCAGTTGGGTGGTTTCTGGTCCATTTTATTAAGCGGTTCTCTTCCGCTATAATAATTGGAATTTCAGTATCCCATTGTTCTTCTCCGGGAGATATCTTCTTTTGTGAAAAATGGTTAAAACAAATCGCGGGATTTTATGATTTTTGTTTTGAAATAACCATTTGGTTGAAAGTTTGTTTGAAAATACCAAATATAGAATAATTTTTTGTTTTGTTTGGTATATCTTTATTCAATCCATTTGTTTTCTTGTTGATTTGTCTTTGAGGATTAGATGTTGATAGATATTTGTTTCTCCTTTGGTTTTCTTGTAAGGATATGTCGTTGTTTGCTTGATGGATCATGGGATCGCAAGTCTTCATTTTTGGTTGGCTTTTATCTAGGTAGGGATAGGTGGCATAAAAGACAGTTTGTCTAGTATGTAAGAAATGAATGTATCGTCCCTGGTCATTTTGATATCTAAGCAAAAATGAGACCGTGACAAGGTATAATTGGGTATACCTTATAAGCAATAGTGACACACCTAAGCTCACAAGAAATGATTTCCACAATGATTTAGATCGACGAGGCACAAATTCTCACATGGGTTTTTGTTTTCATCTGAACCTCCTAACCTTATGTCCCTTGATTGTTTAAAATTGTCAATAATGAAATAAAATCGAAGGAAATAAAGTTATATACATTATGAAAAGTAGGATATTTGAACCTTCACTCCAATTGAGAATCAATATGACTTAAAATCTTCATCGAGCATAAGTATCTGAAAATTAAGTCAAGAGAAGATTAATCACAAGGTTCTATAAAAGCTTATTATGGCAAGTCTTTTATTAATTTTTTTTGAACATTTGTTTTTCTGAATGTTTTTGGAAATATTGGTTATTTGAATGTTTTTGGTAATTTTTAAAAGGACAACAATTTTCAATTGTTTTTGAATTTTCCTTTTGAATGAAAGTAAACACACTTTTGTACAAACAAAAAGTAAAAGTTTAAGGATAGATGTTATCTGGATTTAACATTCCTAGACGGCCTAGGAAGTATTGAAACTTTGTTTCATCGAGAGCCTTAGTGAAGACATCGGCAATTTGATCTTCGGTGTTGATGAAGTGCAATTCGATATGACCCTTTTGAATGTTGTCTTTGATGAAATGATATCGAATATCGATGTGCTTTGTCATGGAATGGTGAACGGGATTGTGAGAAATGGCAATTGCACAGGTTGAGTCACAAAATATGGGAATTTGTGAAATTTTGAAGCCATAGTCTCGCAGTTGAGTTTGCATCCACATGACTTGCGAACAACAGTTGGCCGCAGCGACGTATTCAGCTTCTGCTGTTGATGTGCATACACAAGTCTGTTTCTTTGAAGTCCAACTCACTAGTCTACCTCCTAGGAATTGACAGCTACCAGATGTACTCTTTCTATCTAACATGCATCCTCCATAGTCTGAGTCGGTGAAAGCGTTCAGCTGAAAATCGGATTTAGCTGGATACCAAAGGCCAAGTTTGGGAGTGCCTTTTAGGTATTTGAAGATGCGTTTCACAGCAACTACATGGGATTCCATAGGATTTGCTTGGTATCTGGCACAAACACATGTAGAAAACATGATGTCAGGTCTGCTGGCAGTGAGCTATAAGAGTGATCCGATCATTCCACGATATCTTTTATGATCAACAGGTTTGCCATTTAAGTCTGCATCGATTTTGTATCCAAAAGCCATTGCGGTTTTTGCGGTATTGGATTTGTCCATTGAAAAGCGAGTGAGTAGGTTTTTGACATAATTCTCTTGGTTGATGAAAATGCCATCAGTTGACTGTTTGATTTGAAGTCTGAGAAAAGTAGTCATCTCCCCAATCATGCTCATTTCAAATTTGCTCTTCATTAGATCTGCAAACTTAATACTCAAAGATTCATCAGTAGAACCGAAAATAATGTCATCAACATATATTTGTACGATTAAAAGATGTTTATTATAGATTTTACGAAAGAGGGTTTGATCGATTGAACCTCTTTTAAAACCTGATTCTTCGAGAAAGGTTGGTTGTTGGATCTTCGAAGCTGTGATCAGGAAATTTGGGATCTTCGAAACCTGGTGGTTGTTGGATGTATACATTGCGATCTAACTCTCCATGTAGGAATGCACATTTAACATCCATTTGGAATACTTTGAAGTTCTTATGTGCAGCATATGCAAGAAAGATGCGAATTGCTTCAATTCTGGCAACTGGAGCATATGTTTCATCGTAGTCGATTCCTTCTTGTTGTGAATATCCTTTGACTACGAGACGTGCCTTGTTTCGACAAACGATTCCTTGATCGTCAGTTTTGTTTATGAATACCCATCTTGAACCTATAACAGAAACATCGGGTGGGGTAGGGACAAGATTCCATACGTCATTTCTTTCAAATTCTTCTAGCTCTTCTTGCATAGCTTTTACCCAGTCTGGATCTTTGAGAGCAGAATGTATGTTTTGGGTTCAGTCATGGATAAGAAGGCTCCAAATAAACAATCATTAGAAGTTGCGGCTCTACTTTGGATGCCTGAGTTTGGATCTCCGATGATTTGGTCAGTTGGGTGGTTTCTGGTCCATTTTATTAAGCGGTTCTCTTCCGCTATAATAATTGGAATTTCAGTATCCCATTGTTCTTCTCCGGGAGTTTCATCTTGGAATAGGTTTGAAGGTTTCCTCGTAAATGATGCATCGGGATTGTTTTGGATATTTGGGGATGGGGTATTTAAAGGAGTATTTGGTGTTTGTTCCAATGAAGAAGTATGTGTAGGTGGTTCCCCCTCGAATTGATCTGCATCATTTCAGTTTGTTTGTGGAGTTCCTTCAGTGATTGTTCCTGTAGAATCAATAGAAGTAGTTAGAAGTTCAGAATTGTAAGCGGTTTTGGGTTGTTCAAAAAGTAAATCAAGATCGATTTCAATATCTCTGTCAGGAGAAGGTGTTTGTTGAATTGGATTTTGAAAAATATTATCGATCATTTTTGAACCAAAATGTTCACGATCCAATTTCCTGACATAAAATTCATCGAAATGAACATCGGTACTCTCTTCAATTACTCTGGTACGTTTGTTCAGTACTCGATAAGCAGCTGAAGAAAATGAGTAACCAAGGAAAATTCATTCGTCCGACCTTGATTCAAATTTTGAGAGGTGGTCTTTATTGTTCTTTATGAAGCATCTACAACCAAAAATATGGAAAAATTTGATGTTTGGTTTTCGGTTGTTAATGACTTCATATAGTGTTTTATGAAGATGTTTATGGATTAAGGAACGATTTTGAGTGTAGCAAGCTGTGGCTATTACTTCTGCCCAGAAGTATTGTGGCAGATCAGCGAAGATAAGCATTGATCTTGCAGCTTCACATAGAGTTCTGTTCCATCTTTCGACAACTCCGTTCTGTTGTGGAGTGTATGGGGCTGAGAAGTTATGTTCAATTCCTTTGTCTTTGAGAAATGAATCTAGAGTCTTGTTTTTGAACTCTAAACCATTATCACTTCGGATTCTTCGAACAGGTCGTTTGAGCTTCAGTTCGATTTGTTTTATGAAGTTGATCATCTCTTCAGGTGCTTCTGATTTTAGTCTTAAGAAGAAGACCCAAGTAAAGCGCGAGAAGCCATCAACGACAACAAGAATGTACTTCTTCCCTTGTATGGTTTGGGTTTTGGGAGGGCCACAAAGGTCTATGTGCAGCAATTCTAGTGGTTCGGATACACTAGATTCTGAGATGCTTTTGTGAGTGGATTTGGAAAGTTTTCCCTTTTCACATGCAGCACACAGAGTTTCATTATCAAGCTTCAGAAGTGGCAGTCCTCTGACAAGATCATCGCCGATCAGTTTGTTGATGTACCCAAAGTTTAGATGGGAAAGGCGGCAGTGCCATAACCAACTGATATCTGCTGGGGCTTTTGATAGCAGACATATATCGGGTTTACCATAGATAAGATCCACGTCAAGTGGATACATATTTCCGGCACGGTAAGAATCAACAATGATTTCTTTGGTTTTGGCGTCCATGATCAAGCTTCTTTGTTTGGTGAATAGGACTTCAAGATTGTTATCACACAGTTGAGAAACACTGATGAGGTTGTGTTTCAGGTCATCGACATAGGCAACTTTCTTTATGGTGAAGTTACCATTTGTTATGTTTCCATAACCCTTGATTTTTGCCGTCATGTTGTTGCCGAAGGTAACGTCTTGATTGGTTTGGGTAGGTTTGAAGTCACGAAGGTAGTTTCGGTTTCCTGTCATATGCTTGGAGCAGCCACTATCAATATACCATGTATCATCCTTGGGTTCTCCAGCATTTGATACCTGCAATTTAGACAGAAGATTTAGGTACCCAAATCTGAATGGGTCCTGGTTTGTTAGTTGTTTTTATTTTGGGTTTTTTGTTTACTGAACTTCTTGTAGCATTTGACTTCATATTGCTATAAGAGTTTGGTTTATAAGGATGGAATGGTTGAGGTTTGATTTTATTTATCAAATTTTCCCAAAAAGTGATTTGTTTCTGAAAATTCGTTGGTTGATAAAATCTGTGATTTGGTGAATGATATCCTAGATGTGAAATTTTTTTTAAAAAGTTCTCTTCATATTTGGGATGTGATTGGCGGTTATGAAAGGCTTTTTGAAGATGATGTTTTGAAACATTCTGATTTGGTCGTTTTTGAAAGTTCCTTGAATTTTTAAAGGTGATCTCTTGAAAGCGGTTTTCAAAAGGTTTTTGAAAAGGATTTGGTTTTTGTTTGGAAACCTGTTTTTGAGGTATGACGTATGGTTTAACAGGTTTCTTTGGTTTGTTTTCAAAAGCCTTTGGTTTGTTAAGTGTGGTTATGGTTGCTTCATTGGTATGTTTGATTTGGTTTGTTGAAGAACTAGCAGAGTTTGTTTCAGATTTTACAACTCTTTTGATAGACTTTTTGGAAACAGTGAAAGCAGTGTCATCTGGGCTACAGTTGATAACTGTTTCGTCATCTGAATCTTCCTCATTAGCAGATGTGAAAAGATCTGGAAGAGTGGATTTAGAGTTTTCACAAATTGTCATGTTTTCTTGTTTAGCTAGTTCATTTTCAAAGGATTCTCTTCCAATTCCTGGTCTGTAATTCGTATCAATTTTTCCAGTTCCTAAGGTGTTTGCTTTGGTGAAAACATCATCACTTAGTTTTCTAGCAATTTTGATAGAATTCATATTCCATATCAATCTTTTGTTTTCAGATTCAAGAAAATTGGTTTGGTTTAAAGAATCAGTCAGTTTTTTATTTAAAGTTTTGTATTTTTCAGTTGATTCTTGAAAGTTTTGTTTCAACTGAAGGATTTCCTTTTCTAAAACATCTTTTGTTTCAGAGGAAATGACTGACTGGTTTTTTTTTTCCAAATCCTTTTTCTGAATTAGGGTTTGATTTAATTGTTCCAAGACGTGATTATAATCTTCTGATTTTCTTTCAACGTCTCTTTCCAATTTGTTCTTTGTCCTTGTTGATTCTCAAAATTTGAGTTGCAAGGTTTGTAACTCAGATTTGCAGATATCGGAATTGATCATTGTGTCATGATATTTTTTGAGATCAGCTTCTAGACTTTTCTCAATCTTGGTTATATGGGACTCAAAAATTGATTTCGAAAGACCAAGTTCAGAGATCATAGACCATACCTGTTCTATGACGTTTAGAGCTCTTGAAGGTCTATCAACACCAACTACGAAACAGAAGTTTGATTGTGTTGGTTCATTGTCAGCTTCGTCTTCAGAAGTTGGCCAGTATTCCACGTTTGGTTCATGGATTGCCATCAATGCTCTTTGCTTATCTTGATTTTCCTGTTTCTTTAATTCATCGGCTTTTTGAGCGTAGTATGCTGAGTCTTTGACTTTGGTTTTGTTTTTGGCTCGACATTCTCTGGCATAGTGATTAGTTCCTTTGCAGTTGTGACAAATGATCACTTCTTCATCACTGTCATCCTTTTGACTTTTAATCGGAAGTCTTTCAGGAGCTTGAGTTTGGATTTGTTGGGAAGATTGGGAAGGGTTTTGTTGGAATCCAAAATTTTGGTTGTTTTGAAAGCCATTGTTTTGATTAGTGTAACCTTGATTTTGGAATCCTCTGTTTTGGTTTTGAAAACTGTTGTTTTGGTTATTGTTATGATGACTTGAGTTGGGATTGTTTTGAAATCCCTGGTTTTGAAAACCTTGGTTTGAATTGTTTTGGAAGGAAGGTCTTTGAAAATTTTGTCCAAAATAAGGTCTTGGTTGAAAAACTGAGTTGTTTTGAACAGGTTGAGGTCTTGGTTGAAATCCAGAATTATTTTGTCCAAATGATGGTCGGTTTTGAAAATTTGGTTTAAAATTCGATTGACCGTGATTTGGAATAAATCTCTGGAGGTTTGTGTTTGCTACCAAAGCACACAGTTGTTGGTAGTCTGCTTCATCATTTAAATCAGATTAATCAAAAGAATTGTTCAAAAAGGGTTGGTTTTGAAAAGATGTCTGATTAAAATGATTGAAGTTTTGTTCATTAAAAGGTGTTTGGTTTTGAGAAGATGTGGAAACGAGAGCAAGTGGTCCTCCAAAAGCTGTAGTGGTTGGTGGGTCAATCGAGGATTCATACGATTGAAGTTCTCCATACAAATTGTATAAAGTTTCAGTATGAATGGCTGGATTTCCCTGAATGATGAGTTTAACCATCTTCCAACTTTCGTAAAGATTGTTTAGAAACTTGAGATTTATCTCGTGTTGTGTCTTTTTGATGCCCAAATTGTTCATTTTTACCATGATAAAATTGAACCTATCATGAGCATCATGGATGGTTTCTGATGAAAGCATCTTGAAATTATCGAATTCATTTAAAACAGATGTTCTTTTGTTTCCAATAATTCTTTGATTTCCACTAAAACGATTTTTTAAATTTTCCCAGATTTGATTTGCAGTCAACAGTATTATGTCATCCATTTGACTTAGAATACTGTGGGGAATTCCAGACACAAGTTCCTTTTTGGCTTGGAGTTGCAGCCTTTTTTCGGTTTCAGCAAGAGTTGCTTGATTTGTAACAAGAGTAGCCATGTCTTCTGGAGTAATATATGTTCCTTCTACGCAATTCCAGACATTTTCATTTATGGAGTTGAGATGAAGATTCATACGGCCAACCCATGAATTATACTCTTCGGGAATAAGTATGGGTGCCCGTGAACCAGATCCCAAGCTGTTAGCAATAGAAACAGAGTTCATGTTGGAATAATTAGCAGAAGACATAATAATTTTTTTGTTTTTGAAAGGATTTTGAACAAGTGATATTAAAATGAAATTTTTAAAGAAACACTAATGGAAGGTTTTTAAAAAAAACGCTAACCAAAGGTTTTCGACAAAAATTTCAAAGTAAATCACACAAGCTCTGAATTTTTTTGTTTAAGAATTTTTTTTAATTTTTTTTTAAGGATTTTGAACAAGTGATAT